>NC_091123.1:99987253-100587253 GCF_040183065.1 Periplaneta americana
AACACAACCAACAACATCGAATGTAAGATCTGAGTTTAACATCGACCTGTGCCGTTCTCTCATCTCTGCTGATATTCCTCTCTACAAACTAAAGAATAAGGTCTTCAGGGAATTCCTTGAAAAATATACTCAACATACAATCCCGGATGAGTCAACACTAAGGAAGACGTATGCTCCATCCATCTACGATGAGACAATACAGAAGATAAGAGATGAAATTAAAGATAGTTCAATTTGGGTTTCCATTGATGAGACTCCCGACAAAGAAGGTAGACTTGTTGGTAATGTAGTTATCGGTTTGTTAAGTGAACAATATTCTGAACGAATTCTTTTACATTGTGATGTTCTAGAAAAGTGCAATAACAAAACTATAGTTAAACTGTTCAACGAAGCTATGGGTATCCTGTGGCCAAAGGATATTATGTACGATAATGTGTTATTCTTTATTAGCGATGCTGCCCCTTATATGGTCAAAGCTGGACAAGCATTATCTGTTGTATATCCTAAATTGACTCATTTTACTTGTGTGGCGCATGCATTTCATCGTGTGGCAGAAGTGGTCAGAGACAATTTCCCTAAAGTAGATTTGTTGATTTCATCAGTGAAAAAAGTATTTCTCAAAGCTCCCAGTAGAGTTAACGTGTTGAAAGAAATGTACCCTGAAATTCCATTGCCACCAAAGCCAATTTTAACTAGATGGGGTACATGGCTAGAAGCAGTTGAATATTATGCTGAACATATAGACTCTATTAACAATGTTCTCCTTGCATTGGACTCTGAAGATGCAGTCTCAATTGATACTGCGAAAACAGTTACCTGTGACATAAGTGTGAAGAATGACTTAGCTCACATTCAGCATACATTTTCATGCATCATAAAAACGCTCAAAAGTCTCCAAAATAGGCACCTTTCACTATCTGAAAGTTTTGAAATTATAAATAGTACTGTGGAACAACTGAATCGTGGTAGAGGTAAAGTTGCAGATGCAGTAAGAGCTAAGGTGGACACTGTACTTTCAAAAAACCCTGGATATGAAGAACTACAAAAGGTTGTTGCTGTGATGAGTGGTGAATCAACAGTGAAGATTAACTTGGACTTATCCCCAGCAGACATTGTGAAATTGAATTATGTACCAGTTACTTCTTGTGACGTCGAACGCTCTTTTAGTCAGTATAAATCTATCCTCAGAGACAATAGAAGAAGATTCACTTTTCAGCACTTGAAAGAAATGTTTGTAACCTATTGTTATGGTAACAGACAATAAAAATTGTGTTTTGTTGTAACTACATTGGAAGATAAGGTATGTCCATTATATTTTTTGTTTAGTTTGATTAAAATGTACCAATATTTAACGTACATAGTCATTTTTTTATAATTTTAAGTCCATATTTAATTCCATATTTTGGTAAAAATCCATATTTAATTCCATATTTTGGTAAAAATAACTACATATATATTTACATATTTCATATATTTTTAGTCCATATAAATCCGTTCCCTGGTAATAAATTACTTTATTGAACTTCCTACCTGTCTCTGAAATGAAATAATAACTATTATCAATGACAAAATGCATTATTGGGTAAATGTGATTAAAAGAAGGGGAAGAATGAGTCATTATTTACAGGGTTTTCTCTTTCCAAATGTTTCTGAAGCCGTGAAAATTCCTTTTTCTTCTGGTGAGCCTGGTATTCCTGAGATGAAACAGTACCTAGATTGTATTTCATGCATATTGATCTCTCCAAAGCGTTTGATTGTATTAACCATAAAATTCTACTACAAAAATTAGAATATTATTGTATTAAAGGCAAGCATATTAGTGGTTTGAGTCATATCTCCTAAACAGAAAACAAAAAGTGGAAATCAATGCATTTATTAACTCCTTTAAATCTACTTCAGCACGGGGAAATGTTCTTACAGGGGTCCCACAAGGATCTATATTAGGGCCTCTTCTTTTTCTAATTTTTATAAATGACCTTGGCCCTATAATAACAGGAATAGGTTATCCTAAACTATTTGCAGATGACACAGGTATCATAATTACAGGTAAGAACTTTGCCACATTGAAATATAAAACAGAAATAATTCTCCTTAAAATTTATGACTGGTTTACAACCTATAAACTAGCATTAAACATTAATAAAACTAACTTAATTCAATTTAAAGTCACTTCAAATTTAATCTCTGAAACATTGGACACAACTATCAACAATATACCTCTACTAGAAACATCAACAACCAAATTTCTTGGTTTGCATATTAATAATAAAATAAATTGGAAAAAATCATATCAAAGAAATAACCCCCGAACTTAGCTCAGCATGCTTCGCAATTAGGTCGTTACAATAATTTCTAAACAGCAGTATCTTAAAGACAATATATTTTGCCTATTTTCATTCCATTATGTCCTACGGAATAATATTTTGGGGAAATTCTGGAGATAGTAAAAATATATTCTTATTACAAAAAAAGAGCCATTAGAATAATAGTTGGAGCAAAGGCTAGAGAATCATGTAGATTATTTTTTAAAGAATTAGAGATTCTAACCTTAACACATCAATGCATATACTGAACAATAAATTTCCTCTTATGTAATAAAGAAAATTTTCCAACTAACTCAGCCATACATAGTATAAATATCCGCAGAAAGAATGATTTTCATACGCCATCATCAAATGTATCATGCTTTCAAAGGGGAGTACGTTACATGGCGATAGAAATGTTCAATAGTCTTCCTGAAGATATTAGGAATCATAGCCTAAACCCTGCATTATTTAAGGTAAAACTAAAAAATGACTTAAGACCTCACACTTTCTATTCTGTAGATAAATTCTTGACATTTCACAGTACTGTGTAAATATTACAATACTATTAAATGGTAAACATATTACATTGTATAAAATACAGTAGCGCGCAAATTAACCCGAACACGACATATTTTTTATATTTTCTGTCATTGTTGGCCTCACAGCTGCTCATACCGCTTTAATTGACATCTGTAGTACGTGTAATTCCATTGTTGAAGGTCTGTCATTATTTTTTTATAATATGTGACATTTTCCTGTCGTTTTGTACTTATAAGCATTTCAGTTGTGTTGAAGACTTAATACTGCAATCCTATGTACATTCTGTCGTCTTCAAAAATGGATACAACTCCACGAAAACGGTCTAAAATTACAACATTAGCAGAGCATTCTTCTATGACACATAGGCAAATTGCTGCAGAATGTCACATCGGTTTGGCTACTGTTAATTCGATCATAAAACGATACAGGGAGACTGGATCCATCACACTCCAGAAAAAAGGAAACTGTGGCCGAAAAAGGCAGACTTCACCTGCAGTTGATCGTTTAATTGTCAGGAAAAGTAAATTAAATCCTAGACTAACTGCTGTCGACTTAACCCGCGAGTTAATGGCTACCACTGGGGCGAATATTCACGTCACAACAGTGCGGCGTAGGCTTTTGGAAGCTGGACGAAGGGCTCGTAAGCTTATTAAGAAGCAACTGCTAACCCCTGTTATGTGCAAAAAACGCTTAATGTGCGAAAAATTACATCAACACTGGACAGTGAATGACTGGAAGAATGTACTTTTTTCCGATGAGTCTCATTTCGAGGTCCACGGCCACCGTGTTTCTTACGTACGGAAAGGATCCGAAAAAGTAATAGCAGCTCATCTCCAAGAAGCACCAAAATATCCCCCTAAAGTAATGTTTTGGGGTTGTTTTACACACGAAGGGCCTGGAGCATTAATACCTATCAAGGGAATGATGAACTCTGACAAATATATTCACTTATTGGAAACCAGAATCGTACCCCAACTGCAAAAATCATTTCCGGATGGCAGAGGTGTGTTCCAACAAGACTTGGCACCATGCCATACGTCTCGAAAAACTACAGAATTCTTCAACAAGAAGAATATTCAGGTACCCCCCTGCCCAGGCAACTCACCCGACATCAACCCCATTGAGAACTTGTGGTCAATTTGCAAAAGAAGAATGCAAAAAATGGATTATTCTACAAAGGAGAAGATGATTTCTGCCCTCATTGGTGTATGGTTTCGCGATGAAGAAATGAAGAATATTTGTGGGAAATTAGTGGAATCCATGCCAAATCGTCTCAGAGCTGTTATTAGGAACAAGGGAGGCCACATAGATTATTGAGGTATGTCATAGATCCTTTCTTTTATTCCGTTTGGAGTGTTTTTGCATAAGTAATTACGTTGTTCGGATTAATTTTCACGCTACTGTATTATTGTTATTAAGGTATCAATTCTGTACATATTTCATATTTGCATTTTATATGCATTTTATGTTAAACATAAGAATTGGACATGTTCTTTATTCTATGCTATAAAGCAAATATAAGAATATTATGGAACGAATAAATCTATCTATCTATCTATCTATCTATCTATCTATCTATCTATCTATCTATCTATCTATCTATCTATCTATCTATCTATCTATCTATCTATCTATCTATCTATCTATCTATCTATCTATCTGTCTGTCTGTCTGTCTGTCTGTCTGTCTGTCTGTCTGTCTGTCTGTCTGTCTGTCTGTCTGTCTGTCTGTCTGTTTTCTGTCTGTCTGTCTGGTTGATAAAGACAAATGCTCAACTTGTACATCAATTTACAAAACACTGACCAATTTGCTTTTTATTTATTGTTCTTAGAGAAGAAATTTTGAATTTCACTGAAAAGTCTTGCCTTATTTTCCCATATAGTTTCAAGATGAAAATTAGAAGATATCGATCTAAAATAATGTGATTTGATCTTAGGCAACCACTGAAAATATTTCTCCACAGACATTGATTTTGGATCGACTGGAGTTCTCATTTTTCTACTCTTTCTAGTGAAGCATGCTGAAGAATCATTCATGGTGTCGTCAGCCTCATCAGTTCGTTGATCTGGTCCAGAATGCAGGCTAGAACCTGCTAACATGTTGTCCATTCACGATCTAATGCATCGTTTTTCCAGCCTCAAAGTGTTAAGGAATGGAATGTGTTTTAGTAGAAATATGTTCTCCTTATTTTTGTAGATCATACAGCCAATTATATTTTTCTTCTCTGGCTTACCTCTTTGATGTCTACAAGAGTGGTAACATAAGCTTTTCTTGCACATCAGTCATCCAAAAATTTTGAAATACTGCTGGTCGATCTGTTTCAGTAAATAGTTCAACATGCCAATGAATTAGTTCAAACTGTATTCCATTTACATGAATAACGTGGCTTTAATAAATTTATTCAAATAATCTACAGTAATTTGCCATCTACTAACTTTAAACCTTAGTATTTTCCCCCCTCTCATTCTTATCATTTTGTTTACATTTATTTCTCAGCTCTCTGAATTTGACAACTCTTTCCTGCTCCTCTTCATCATATTCTCTGTTCTTCCAGCAATCCTTCAAGTTGGTTGTCTTCTCTATCAGCTCCAATGTTTCCTTGTACTTCAGATGCCTGCACTTCTGTTTGTAGTTTCTCTCTTCGGTTAGGTTTCCTTTTCCTCTTGTTTTTTCTATGCTTTTTATTCATTGATTCATCACTTGAAGAATCACCTGGAGCATTTTGCGGTTCATAATCATCTGAAGATTATAGTAAGTGTTAGAATACTGTACTTTTCTCCTTAGCACTTAGACATTCATGATATTGATATTTTTTGTCAGTTCTATTTTTGATTCTTTGTGGTTAGTTTTATATTTCATAATTAACTGAATCTAAATCTGGGATTATTGGCCTCTCTTCATCACTTAAAATATATTGGCAATGAGCCCTTTGAGTATTTCTTCCTGATATTGTTTGTAGCTGGGTTTCTTCTATACCATATTTTTTAAAGTCCTCAGTGCTCATCACTATCATTATCAATTTATTAACATGTGGTCGCAATAGGGAACGAAATAATGGTAAGATGCACATAACTTAATAAAGAAATTCATTCGAAATTAAAGAATGCACAAAATTAGATATATGAACCCAATCTATTGTAAAAAATAACTCATAACCATTTATTACCAGTCAGTTATAATTAAAGAAAATATATTTTATTTGTCAAAATATCTGAGAAATCGTTGCTAGCACATGGTGAGATGATGAGTTTAACATGAGACAATTTGCAGGACCTACTGAACAGACAAAGAACATATGACGTTTTGTAAATGCTGAATTACTCGGCTCCTATTGGTCAGAAACTTGTGATATTTTATAATTACATGCGAGCACCAAAATAATGCTTGTCTAGAGGAGAAAAAAAATTCAATTTTTTGACATAATTATGACGTTTTGCACGAACACCAACGATATTGCGAAAAAAGAACAGAAATCCATAAAGTTGGCGCATACACCACTGCTATTCTAAATGTCTACACTATGTATTTAGTTTGTATTTTTTGTTGACTTTTCTTTGTCTTATCAAATTTCATACGTTTATTGGCCACAAATATCAAAGTATGACTTGCAATATTAAGCCTACATATTACCATGATAGGAAATGAAAAGGAAAGCGTTATTCTGTATCTAACGAAGAAATCATTCAACTTTCGATCATTCTCAGGGGAGCAAACAATATTTGAAAAAGATTTGCCTCGCCTTTTAACTACATTATGCAGCAAGCATGAAGATTCAAAGCAGGGTATGGAAGGCATTTTAAATTTCCACAATGCAGTACTGTAAGACAAGCTGTTTTGTGGGTTTTGAAGTTCAACAGAAACTCCTTTCTTGGCCCTTCATATTATTTGTTGTCGACAGAGGAAGTATATAGACATAGGTGGATTCAGAAGTTTGAATTTGCTATCAATATCTATTGCAAGTAGGGGAAACCCGGGAAAAGCGGATAAGCTGAGAACAAACAATGCCACAGGCTATATTTTGGCCCTCCCGAAATAAAATATTCATGACATTGGTTGTGACACATGTTGTCCACAGATATAGAAAAAAGCAATTCGTTTGTTGCACCTACGGACAGTGATATGATTGAGAAAGAAAATATAGTTAATTATTCGCTTTGCCCCGGTACACGGGCAAAGCGAATAATTAACCCGGGCAAAGTGAACATCCCTATAACATTTTCACCTTTCGATTTAATTTTTATTCACTGTAATCAAATTAAATCAACACATAAACACGATGTTAATGAGTTATATTAGACGATAAGAAATGCTATTTACAGCACGTTAGATTAGTACAAAATACAAATTGTACAAGTCGACGTTTCACTAGCACTGAAGACTTGGATTTCTTCTGATTTTGTTCCTGCCCATAAGTTACTTCTCTTTCAAATTTTTTAATCGGTATAGATGTAAGACTTCAGAGCGCTGATATTTTCTTCGTTTACCTCGTATCTTTCGAGCATCCACTTTTGGCATTGGTCTAAATCAAAAGAACTGACTTGGATTCTCTTGCTGACGATGTTCAGGGTTTTGGTGTAACCGGAACTGAAAATCTGAGTGTAATTGATGTATTGAATATTCCTTCAATCTCTCAAGGTAACGACATTACAGAGATGGTTGATTCTGAGTGAGCATTAATTGTTTCTTCAGCCGCTGAAGAAGCCGACATTGCAGAATTTGTTAAATCTGAGCCAGCTGTCGTTTCGCTGATTTCTATCTCAAGTGGGCTATATGTAAGTTGATCTAGAGCAAAATCTTCATCAACAAACACATTATGGTTGTATGGCCAGATAGCAGAACCAATGATTGGAAGATTTTATTTCTTCAAGTGCTTTCTTCATGGCTTCTTCAGACCATTTTGCTTGTTCCGTCTTCCTCTTGAAAAATTAAACCATCTGAAAACACATTACGACCTTTTTAAATAAAAATTGAGATCAGTGTTGCTGATTTATAATTTAATTAGTGTGACTTAATGCCTCCACTATGTAAAATGATCTAACACGCTTTATTACAATAGACAAATACATACAAAAATACAGCTAACACTTATAAAGTCAAATAAAGGTGCCAGGGTAAAGCGGATAAGTTATCCACTTTGCCCTATTCACTTTGCCCGCAGACGCCATTTCGCTTTTCATTTAAGGTTATACAAACATAAACGTCAATAATCTTCTTCGTAAGTACGGCACTTTAGAAGTAATCGTATCGCCTATATATTACATCACATAACAAAAAGTTTCTGCAGTATTGTGTGTTGTACATTTGTTTCTCTTACCTTGAAATATTTTAAGAAAATAGTCAACTTTCTTCAAACACACGCTGACTTTTTCTCTCACTAGCTAGAATGACGACAAGTCAGTTCCAGCAGCAAAATCTAGTTGGGATTCTCCCCAACATAGCAGATAGCGCTACCTGTTGGGGTTTCTAAGAAATATGCATTATTCTCTTTGCCCGGGTTATTCGTTTTGCCCGGGTCTCCCCTAATGAAAAATTTATTGTCCATATTAGAGCCAGTCTGGAACTTTAAATATTTAGACGCACAAAAATAGACATCTAATTAAATCAGGAAGGAAAATACCTGTTAAACTTCATAATTAGGCTGTGGCAACAACAGATTTAGACAAACTGGATGCATACGCTTTTTGGCAGAACAAGAGTTCCCATTTAGAGACCATGGTGAGGGTACTGATTCCTTAAATAGCGGAAATGACATATAATTCTTAAAGTTTCTTATTGAATAGGATGCTATGCTGAACAATCACGTGAAAGCAATTACTGTACAGCTGTTTTTTCGTGAGACACCACATACAATAATTCAGGATTATCTGTTAAGTTATATTTCGAAACTGATCGTAAATTTTGTTTCAATTCTGTCAGACGAGACGACAGATACTCTTAATAAGACACAACTTCCTACATTCCTGAGATACGCCATTAATGAAGGGAAAACATAAAATATATTTATTTACTTTTCTTAAGTAATTGTAGAGCTATTTGCTGATGCAATGTCAGTGCTATAGTTAAAAAGAAATACTGGAAATCGGCTATTTCTGAAGCACCAAAATTGCTTCATCAGTCGTTTCCTCTAACTGGAACTGTGTAATAGAGTTACATAATTATTTTTTTTTAAACTGCGTTGCGGTGCGTTCCGACCCTACAACAACATTGTGCACTATGTAAGTACATAGTGAAAATCTCCAAGGAATTTGATTTTGAATCAAAATTTGTACATGATATACAATCTTAAGACACATTTATTCAATGTTTCAGTCATGTTTGAAATTTACTATTACAGCAGTATGCTTGTCAAATTAATAAATGTCGCCTTTTTTAAATATTACTTACTTACTAAATAACTTACTTACAAATGGCTTTTAAGGAACCCGAAGGTTCATTGCCGCCCTCACATAAGCCCGCCATCGGTTCCTATCCTGTGCAAGATTAACCCAGTCTCTATCATCATAACCCACCTCCCACAAATCCATTTGAATATTATCTTCCCATCTACGTCTCGGCCTCTGCAAAGGTCTTTTTCCCTCCGGCCTCCCAACTAACACTCTATATGCATTTCTGGATTCACCCATATGTTCTACATGCCCTACCCATCTAAAAACGTCTGGATTTAATGTTCCTAATTACGTCTGGTGACGAATACAATTTGTGCAGTTCTCCTTTGTGTAACTTTCTCCATTCTCCTGTAACATCATCCCACTTAGCTCCAAATATTTTCCTATGCACCTTGCTCTCAAACACCCTTAATCTCTGTTCCTCTCTCAAAGTGAAAGTCCAAGTCTCACAATCATACAGAACAATCGGTAATATAACTCTTTTATAAATTCTAACTTTCAGATTTTTTGACAGCAGACTAGATGACGAAAGCTTCTGAACCGAATAATAAGACGCATTTCCCGTATTTATTCTGCGTTGAATTTCCTCCCGAGTGTTATTTATATTTATTACTGTTGCTCCAAGATATTTGAATTTTTCCACCTCTTCGAAGGATAAATGTCCAATTTTTTATATTTCCATTTCGTACAATATTCTGGTCACGAGACATAATAATATACTTTGTCTTTTCGGGATTTACTTCGTAACCTATCGCTTTACTTGCTTCAAGTAAAATTTCCGTGTTTTCCGTAGTCGTTTGTGGATTTTCTCCTGAGATATTCACGTCATCCACATAGACAAGAAGTTGATGTAACCCGTTCAATTCTAAATACTGTCTGTTATCCTGAATTTTCCAAATGGCATATTCTAGAGCGAAGTTAAAAAGTGAAGGTTATAGTGCATCTCCTTTCTTTAGCCCGCAGTGATTTGGAAAAGGAACCGATAGAAACTGGCCTATACGGACTCTGCTGTAAGTCTTTTCTTAAATATTATCTTGATTATCTAAATTTTGCAACATCATCCAAAAGAATTCATGCACTTAAAAATATTTTATAGAAAAAGGGATCCCCAGAGCAGCACCTACACGATGGAATCCCTGTTCAAGACTCAAGAACACAATTCAAGGCATGAGTAATGAGATAGTAATGTTTTACAACACATTATAGAGAACTATCAAGATTGTAAAAGTTTAAAATATTTTAAAATTATAGTATCTAGTACAACGTTTTGTGTCTGGATAATTCGTTTGAGAAGTTTAGAATTTAGTTACAGGCCTCATCTTCATGTCTTACTTGACTTCGAAAGTTCCATAATAGTTCCGGAACATTGGAGAAAATATTTTACCAGTTGAAACACAAAAAACACCAGCATTTGTCTTCTTCAATGTGTCAAATCCCGAATTCGAAACATTGCTTCAGCCTTAAAAATAAAGCACTCCTGAGGAAGTAGTCAAACGTTTTGAAATATTAAAAACTTCCTGTTTATCCAATAGAAAACGTTAGAGAACGCCAGAACTACATGTTAATCACCGTCAATGGCACAAATCTCAACTTAATATACATGATGATTCACGGTTAATAACCCGCACTTTAGGAATCAGTTCTATAAGCCATTTTGAGCTTAATAGTTATGAGACAAGTTGGGCACGAGTGTAATTTTTGTGAAACGAAGCGAAGCATAGTTTAACAAAGACGCGAGGGCCAAAAATGACTTTACGAATGTGTGTCGTACAATTGTTTTCTACGATAGCACAAATTAAATATGAAATTTACACAAATATTAAATTTACACATACTAATTTTAATTATTGTACAAGATACACAGTAGATTAATGGAGGGAAAAAATCATATTAAATATTTCAAATTGAAGAGGTTATAAGATCAAGATGGCATTGCCATCTAAATTCAGAACCATTAAGAAGTAAATATTCATGGAATATCAGACTGTTTTATTCAAGTTCACGATTTCGTGGCCGTGTAAACTGGCTATATAATTAGAAAGAGTTGAGTGATCATTATTTTTACAATGAGTATTACATGTAACTTCAGAATAATAATAATAATAATAAAAATAATAATAATAATAAGTGCTGAAATGTAGACACAAATGTTAAATTGTTACCTATTTGTGTTACGTATATTTAAGTAAGGAGGTAATGCATTAATTTCTTATTGAATGAAGTTTGTACGCTGAATTATTACGTTTTCTTTTGTAATGCATAAAATGAATAGCAGTGCGTAAAGTGATTACTTACATTTTTTACGCACTAGTATTTTAAAGACTCACTTTAGGCACAGATAACATTGTGTAAACTGCAACTTTACGCACTATCGTAGAAAAAATGTTATATGAATGTGGATCCAATTTATCAACCGTTAAGAAGTTACAGCTGATTGAATCCAACGAAAGTAGCAGTGGTTTTGAGCAGAACTAACAATTATTCACTAAAATACACATAAATGTTAATTTAAAATACTGAATTAATTATAAAGAAATACCTCATTTTGGAAGCAGATTTTCAAATATTCCTCCTTCCACTTCAACGCACTTGGTCACACGGATGTGAATGGCTCGCGTAGCATTCCTTACCTCGGCACGACTGCCCCTGAGAAGTGCAGCTGATAATCACCAGACTTATCTTCCCTTTCTCCCATGTACTTCACGTCACAGCACATTCCACCATTTAGTTTACGTTCCAATGTTTGTATTACTATGAAAGCAACTCCAAAGTCTGATTCAGAGTATGACGTTTGATTTTTACAAATAGGCCTACCTTTATAAATAATGATAGTCCACACTCTGTATATATGTTATATCAAAATGTCTTGTAAAAGTAATGCGTGGCGCGACAGCTCATAAAGGGCAAAGGCGACTAGACAATTACTGGTCTCATGTCCACATGCCTCAGCAGAGGTGAACGAGCATCCAACCAGCACGGATAACGTGTAGTCAGCAAGATGATTCCTCCTTGCCGTCGCAACTGGCCGGTTTTCGAAATCGGGTTTCGCTATCTGGCGTACGTAGCCGAAAATTATTATTTCGATGCTGGATGGACGCCGGTCTCATAAACTGAGCGAATTATCTTGTACCTTCTCATAAAGACTCGTTCCGTAAGGCGAGTTCTAGTCACGATGCGTTAACCAAGATGCTACGGAGAAGGAATAATTTCTGTACGGAAATTATATTGATATACTGTGGTTTACAAAGTATTTTGACGTTCTTAACTTTAGCTAATATCAGACTTAGTGTTCACATAGTGTCGTTAGGTAACGCACATAAATAAAAATAAAAATAAAAATAAATAAATAAATAAATAAATAAATAAATAAATAAATAAATAAATAAATAAATAAATAAATAAATAAATAAATAAATAAATAAATAAATAAATAAATAAATAAATAAATAAATAAATAAATAAATAAATAAATAAATAAAACAGACGCTTCAGCCTTATAAGCTTTGAAGGCAACAACTTTTATAAATTTCACTATGCTGCCATCTAGCGACTGCATAAGGGGTCACGTTATAACTTTCATTTGAATTGTATGGTCCAACAGTATTTTCATCTAGCGGTCGTTACCAATCGACCGTGGCGATCCTGGTAGTTGTTATTTTTCACATTTCTATCATGGGGATGGCCACCTATTATATACAGTATGTGATGACAGCAAACACTGAAAGTATCTACCCTCCATATGACAGACTCGAATTTAAAATAATTCTTAAGACTATACCTAATAAGGAGTGTGTGGAGATCATTTTTGTGCTAGGTTTTTTTTTTTTTTTTTTGATGGCATTAAGAACATAAAATTAAATTTTGTCACTTCTTAAAGTTATTTAACTCTGTAACTATTTTTCATTGAAGTAAAAAATATGAGCAGATAAAATTTATTATAGTCTATTCTATAAAGTAACGTCTGTATCTTCAATATCAAGTAGGCATAATTTGTCGATACAGACGGACAGGCAGAAAACGGATGAACTGCCAAAAACCAATTTTTGGATATCCATGACGCATAAGATTCTCAAAGTTGGCATTTTATATTTTCGGAATAATTTACGAGTATGTTTGAATTATACGTAATGGGATTATAGTAATGGTGAAGGAAAATGCCGGGCGATTTCAGTGCGGTTCTGCGCAAGACGTCACCTTGATTACAGGAGCCTATAGGAAGCATTGATTTATGCGATATTTCGCCCACCCTTAAACATATAGGCCTATATCATGTCGTAGATCCTATCATAGTCAATCGCTCTGTAATTTTTTTATTGACAGCTCAGTGTCTAAGGAAAGAAAAAAAATACTAACTTCGATGTGATCTGTTCAGAATACACATTTACACCTTTACAAATAGGTGAGCTGCAGTTTTTTTTTCAGTTTAGATGGAGGATCAAAGCGAGAGAAATGGTTAGAAGGAATAGAAATTACTTTTAAAAGTGGTCGCTACTCAAAATCCATACTGGTTTCCGAGCTACGGAGAGTTAATCAAAGAAGCGCATTCGCTTGACGCATGACTCACGACTCAAACATTTGTACCGTGAAATTTGTATGGAACCTTTCTACGTACGAAAAACTCTTATTGTGTGAATTGTAATACCGGGGAAAAGTTGTGGGCTGATATCATAAAGAACAATGCAAAATATTTTTGTCTAGCTTAATATTTAGAGGTGACCCAAGAGCACCATATTTTTTAATTTTCACAAAATTTGGAGGTTCAGATTTTTTTTAGCGAGAGAACGTTCTCCATTGGTTTAATCTGAACAGGATACTAGGAAATGTAAAAAGTACATGTTAAAAGACTCTGCATATTTTTGGTCCACTGTTATTTCATCTTGAAGTGTGACAGAAACCTCAATTTATAAGAAAATTCGGCATAATCACAAAACCCTTAGGTATGATACAATTAATATAATTAATGAAAATTCAATCTTCTTAATTTTGCTAGGTATTTAAATCAGAACAATGGCTCTAATTAAGACAAGAAATCTGACCTTCTGCCCTGTATTCGAAATGCCGGAGGGGCTGAACCCATCACAATTACCTACCTATCATGACGTAATTAAATATTGTCTATGGGTCAAAAATGAATTAAAACCTGACTTCAGATCAAAAGAACCTACTGTTGGATAGATTTCAGAAGGAGTTGCTATCAAAACTAAGAAAATCTGGATAAAGACATCTTTCCGACAATCAGTCATACAAGAATATCTCAACTAATTCGCGCTTATCACGATCAATACGAAACTTCATGAAGCCTTATAAGAAACGACATAATGACGAAAACTACAGTGACAAAATTATAAAATTCAAAGAAGAAGCAAACAAACTATTAAATATCTATGCAGTTGAAAATGCAAAAAAATAAATAAATAAATAAATAAATAAATAAATAAAGACTGCCGCGTTCCAAAACAAGAAAGACATTTTTTACAAGATCGAAGAACAGAAAGAAAGATGATAATTGGACATGTTGATTTAGTTACCACTCAGAAAGAAATGATTCATCTTACAAAGATTTCTATCTTGCAAGAAGATACCTTTCTTCGAAACAAAGAAAAATTACTCGTGATATATTTTCTGCCAGTTTCCAACAATTATTTTCTTTAATTATTAGGTTGTTATGATTATTCTTTATTACTCCCAAATAATATGTAAACCAAATGTAGGCTTTAGTTACATCCTAATACGCTCTTGGAAAAACTAAATTCTAACTAAAAAAATAAATGGGTTCAAATAGAATTTTTGTCATATTTTATGTAAAATACTATAGATCTATATTTTGCCAATATTGATCTTCTTAAAAATACTTGATACTGCAACCTCAATTTAGAGTCTTCCAAATAAAGTGTAAATAATGTGACTTTACAGCAATTCACTAGCTATATAATGATAAACAATATAAAATAAAAAATATACAATAACACAAAAAATTGTAATTTTTAGGAACTTCAAAGTCCTTCGGGCATCTCAAAAGTTAAATATAGAAATTCCATATTTTTCACATTCTAAATTAAGCGAAAAGACATTTTCGCAACTATTATGTTTAAAAAATAGATTAAAAAAACAATTTCATATATAGATTCACTCCATCCTAATGTATGCTATTTTATTGTGCACTCTAATAATAATAGTAATAGCTGGCTCATTGTTCCTTTCTAGTATTTTTTTTATCTATTTTGATAGAATTAGCAAGTGCAATATTTGTGATTCATTTTCTGTCACAATATAAAGTTACATTGAGTGACTATTTGCTACTTAAGGGGTTAGGTACAGCTTACAGCAGTAAAATTTTGGAAATATTCAACATTTTGTTCCTCCATTACTGCATCTTGTACAATAATGAAAATTATATGTGTAAATCACTGTCCTGCTCTATGAAAAATATATTTCTACAATTAAAAAAAAACATTTACTTTTTTTTTTAATTTAGTTCAATGTGCAGTGATGAAGCGTTTCCCACATAACTAAAAAAACTATCCAAAATTCTGTGATGAAATTTTTTGTGTGTTTTTATGCAGTCATATCTACAATATGATGCAAGATAACTATTCTACCTTTGACAGATTGTCAGATAAAGAATAAATTCACTTGAAAAATTATGAAATATCAGTATTTTCTTCTAGCACAAAATAAAAAAAATATATATTATTTATTAAGGAATGTAGTTGAAAGATCATGATATTGTTTACATGAGTTTCAGCAATAAAATAAAAGTGAGAGAACATGAAAAAGTTAACAAGTTTATAAACGACACTGAGCAATAAAATAATAATATGAATCTCTCCGCTTCCCTCCGCTCTTGGGCAGATAAGACTTACGGCATTTTTGGAATTTGAACATTCACAACTAAAAGTAGAAATTGCATACGAAATCTGGGATAATGGGAAACTACTACTTACTTTACTTTATTTCTCTCTTCATCTTGCCTAAACAAATAATTAAAAGATCATTAGAGCCAAATTCCAGTAAATCGCTACATTGTGCTTTGAACTGGAGTAAAGATATTTGTTTTTACATGAGTACGTCTCTAAGTTCGGTCTAGTACTAGGGTGCCATCACAGATTGTCGACTGACACATTCTCAGGCCAATTTTGTCGCGCTTATAATTTGTAAACTGCACGACATATTCGAATGAAGTAAACGGCCATCAACAGACGAAGGACCTATGTACCCAACGTGACGTTGAGTTGGAGCGTGTGACGTCTTCTAGAGATAAGTGGAAGGGGGAATTTGAGGCACGAATTAAATCGTTCGATAGCCGAGACAGTGAAAGTCGAGAATGCGAAGCGTTAGCATCTTCACAGAGGTAGCAAACGATTTATAATAAATCAGGCTACAATCTCAATTAAGCAATACTCATCATTTGACAAGTTAATCTGGAAAAATTCGCTAGAGAAAATTCACAATGTCGACGCATTACGCAGCGCAAATGGAAACGGGCGTATAAACAACGGATACCGCACTTTACATTCAACACTACATCCTGAAAGACATATTCACGCATAGAGCTTGCGGCATTGTCTCCAATACAGTTTAGCCTATTTTTTTACTGAAAGTTATTAAATTTCATGTTACCTTTTCCGGAATAAATATGCTACTGGACAAAAAAAAAAGCTCTGTAGTTTAGACGAAATCGTTGTAGGCAAAGGAACAAACTGACGGCCACTTTTCCGTTATCTACGATGCTGAATCCGTGTACGGCCATGGAAATTAAACAAAATAGATACTAATCGTCAGCGAGAAGTAATAGGATATTTTAACTCTGCTAACTACTTGTAAGTGATGATTAAAAGCAGTCTACTTTTCACTTCTCTTGTGGATTCGTGAATACATTTCATACATAAATTTGAGAGTGAAGGCGATTTTAGTATACAGAAGACTCCTGTACTGACCATGCTTTAACACATAGGCACTCTTTTATTCTTGAGTTGGTAGTATGGAAATACAGTCGATATTCCGTCCTTTATTTTCCAAAAAACTGGGTTAGCATGATACTCGAGACAACTTCCATTTACTTCCGTCCTATAAACATACAATTAAAAACTGTGTGTTGTAAAAGAAGGAAACTTAACGGTTTGTATCGTGGGATCCAGAACATTGTGGACAAGCGTAGAGTATTTGAAATCCAGTGGATTAAGGTTCCTTTTGAAATTCGCCGCTTGAAATTTATAGCTGAGAGACTTTTTTCACCCGGCTTCAGTTAATTTGTACTCGCCCCAGGCGGGAGCTATATGCATGGTTGAATTACAGCAGACAGTGGGTAGTGTTAATGGCGGAAAACAGAAAGGAAGAAGAACCGGCGTCGAAGGGAGAAGTGTGTAGTTTTACACGGAAGCTAAGCCACAGCGGAAGTTTGTGTGAGAATGAAATGAATATCTCTCCGTCTCTTTTCCTTGTATAGAAGAACCTGTGAGTTACATACCCGATTTTTGCCCTCACGCAGAAGGAAAAGCCCCACTTGCTCGTTGTAACTAATCCCCATGGGATTCTAGAATTTCAACCCCCGCTGCGGACCCAACTTATATTCACTAATTACTTCAGAGTCGCGCGGCTTTTGTTTGGAGTGCCAACCTTAAACCCTGACTGCTATTGCTAGTTGACAACCAGTTTGCAGTGGCGTGCAGATTCTCCGCGTGCGGAAGCTTTATTTAAAATCTTTTCTTAATTAAAAGGTACATGATGTAAAAGATAAGGCTACGAACGTCTTTCATTCATTCAAGATATCTTGAATGTTAAATTTTTAATGATCATTCCAGGGATTGTTTCTACCTACTTCTCAAAGACTTTGTAATCGCTTACGTTTGTAACATCGATAGTCAAATTTTTTGTTAATATTTCGACCCGCTTACCGAATTGATTATTGTTTAATTTGTAAAATAATATATCACTCATTTTCAGTTCTCTATCTTGAATTTTATTTATGAAAGTGAATTGTGCTATTCTCGTCTCTTGTAGGCTAAAAATATCGTAATGATTTTAGTGAAATAGCAAGAAATGTGTAAAAGCCTAATAGTGTCTTGTATTTGAAGCTCCCAACAAATACGCTAACTATGCTACCACAGTGAAAACGAATTTTTTTATTAAATTGTTATGTGGCGGTCTCCGTTGACATCTCTCTGGCGTGTCGTCGAGGTGGACAGAGAATAAACGATAGTGACGGGACAAAAGAGCCAAAACTTAAAGGGGAAAGAAGTTTTATTATGGTGAAAAAAAAGGAAGACTGTCTTAACAATCTTTGTTTAATGAAGATAACAAGAATAATATTATATATTCTTCCCAGGTTCTGAGGTAGGGGAAACAGGAGAGTCGTGGTAGAAATTGGTAATTTATAAATTCGTCCTTAGACGTCGATGCGTGAAGAGTTGCGATAATGAGGTAGAATTTGTGTGTAAGGAGATAGGGATGAGGGGAGTGCCGGAGTAGGAGAGCGTTAGGCTTGACCGGAGGGTACGATGTGTGGATAGAAGAGTAACTGGGGTCGAGGTTAGTTTTCGCAATCGAGGGATCGAGCTAGCCTAACTTGTCGACTTCGACTTTTCGACAACGAGAAAAAGCTCTATGGCTTGTCGATGAATGAAATGAGCGTAGCTTCGCGACTTTTCGATGCCAGGAGCGGGTAAAAGGAATAAACTCTAAACTCTACTGTCGAAGGGTCAACGCCCCTAGTTTCGCGACATTTCGACAGCAGAGGATTTTCGAAGGAGGAATCGGAGTCGAGCAAACCGGGATGATCATGGGGAGGGGGAACTCGATTTTTTATTTTAGTAAGTTATTTTACGACGCTTTGTCAACAGCTTAGGTTATTTAGCGTCTGAATGAGATGAAGGTGATAATGCCGATGAAATGAGTCCGGGGTTCAACACCCCACATATTGGGTTGAGGGCAAACTCCGGAAAAAACCTCAACCAGGTAATCGAACGGGAATCGAACCCGGGCTATCTGGTTTCGCGGCTAGACGCCTAACCTATACTACAGAGGTGTGGACGGGGACTCGAAGTCAGGATTGCTAAAAGAGTGAACGTTTGAAAGTAAGAGGCTAACATTGAGAGGATATGTGAGCGGTTCCAAACGCTGGAATACGTTGCGGTCTCAGTTTTTTTTTACATTGGGGAATTTAATTGAAGTGAATTTATTGTAACTTTATTACACAAAACAACAATGTAATTTTATTATTTCAACAATAATTCCTTTCTACAATTCACCTTAAACGCTCTCGTCAACAATAGGATTTGCACTCAACACAGTATTCGTTATTGCACTCCACAGACGACAATGACAATTTACTTGGATTATTGAGAACAACAATGAACTGTTAATTTTAACTAATGTTCACAAAGCCCTATTTACAAATCAGAACTGTCAGTTCTCAGTTCGTTTGCCTTGGCTAGTAAGCTCTTCTAGCTCAGTCACTCGAGTTCACAGTATCTCGAACCCCAGACCTTCAGAGACAATCCGCTGAACTTCGAACTCAGGTCCCCCAACTGCGGTACACTGCACTCAAACTCAGGACTTCCGGCTCCACAGTTACGGACACAACTCAAGTCGAACTTCGGTCCCAAAGCTGGCTTCACTGCTACACAAGACTGGCTGGCTCGCTGTCCACTAACTATAACAACACTACTACTGTTCACTCGCGTCTCTTCTTTTTATAACCAAACCATAGTTTCTGAAGAGTACGATCTCCCGAACAATCGACAGATGCCTAGAAGATTTCCCCGGATGTCAGGATGGCATTCTCGAATAATCTGGATATTTCCCCTCTCTGCCGCGGTCGCTCTCTCCCCTCTCTACTCTCCGCCACAGCACATACCCCAGGAAGCAGATGCGCGCGCAGCCTGCCCGAATCACGGCCGACTTAGCCCTTCCTCCGCCGGTCGTGAGATCGAATCTCACGTGGCCGTCACATTGCTCCCTCCTTAGGACTGGCCGCCCCGGACAGTCCCTTGGTAGGTCGCTAGTCGGTTCAACGTTTGGGGTCCTCCGGCTGCTACCTCCTTATGGTGGTGCCACCCCATCCTGAGCTTGGCTGGGCAGCGGTACTCGTACTGCGTGGGCGCCATCTTGCTTTTCCACTTGGCCCTCCAAGGAGAGCTCGCAGGCCACGGGTTGGTTTTCGGCGTCCATCAGGAACACTTCATCCCGACCTAGACGGAGTATACGGCGCCGGACGTCCACCGTCGCATCGAGTAACCGCATGGCGTCGAGTCCCAGGACGACGTCCTCGGTGATGTTAGCGACTAACACCCACATCTCCAGTTTTCTCTTCCCCAAGGTCAGATCCAGGAAGACCTCTCTCTGGATGGGCAAGCTCTCGCCCGAAGCAGTCCGTAGCTCGCATTGGCGCAGCGACGTCCTCCCAGGTAGGCCACGCACGACGTCTGGTCTGGCGATAGTGAGCATCGCCCCGGTGTCCACCAGTACTCTGCATGGACGTCCTTTTATCCGTCCTTCAGCAATTAGCCCATCGTCGCATCTTCTGTTGACCGGTTTCAGGACGAGCCGAGGGGACGGTGATGATGGCTCCGACGTGCTCCTCCTAGCATTGGCCCCCTCTCTCTCCTGACTGTAGCCAGGGCGGTCGCAACTCCTCCGCAAGTGCCCAGGTTCACCGCAGGACCAGCAGGTGGGCACCCGTCGTCCCCGTTGCTCAGGCGACTGTTGGCTCCTCTCGGTGTCAGCCACCTCTCTCTCCTGCCGGTAGCTGGAGTGGTCGCAGTCCCTCCTTAGGTGTCCCGGTCTCCCGCAGGACCAGCAGGTGGGCGCCCGTCGTCTCCGCCGCTCCGTTGACTGTTGGCGCTCCTCGACGTCGGCCACCTCTCTCTCCTGCCTGTGGCCAGATCGGTCGCAGTCCCTCCTCAAGTGTCCCGGTCTGCCGCAGGACCAGCAGGTGGGCGCCCGTCGTCTCCGCCGCTCCGTTGACAGTTGGCGCTCCTCGACGTCGGCCACCTCTCCTGCCTGTGGCCAGATCGGTCACAGTCCCTTCTCAAGTGTCCCGGTCTGCCACAGGACCAGCAGGTCGACGCTCCTAGTCTCTGCCGCTCGGGTGGCTTCGGTTGGCGCCCCCCAGCATCGGCCGCCGTGACGCTCCTGATCCAGTGCGGTGTTGAGACTCCCGCCGCCGAGTCGGCCGCCTCCATCCTGAGGGCAGCCGCCAGAGCTGCGTTGATGGTACGATGCTCTGCCAACAGAAGCTGTTGTCTGATTTGGGGGTCTCGAACTCCGCTGCCGAAGGTGTAGGCCTCCTCTCCAGCGATGAAGTCAGTAGTTAGGCCCTTGAGGGCCTTATGGGCCAGTTGTTCCACCGCCATTGCAAATTCTTGTAGGGGCTCGCCTGACTGTTGGACCCTCGTTTTTAGTTGGGTCCTAAATACTGCCGCAAGTTGATGTTCACCATAACGTCCCTCCAAGGCCGCCATTATCTCAGCGGCTGACCCATCTTCGGGAACGCTGTGAAGAATCTCCGATGCCTGTCCCTGAAGCGCGGCCAGCAGCTGAGTAGTTTTCTCTGCTGGCGTCCACCCATTGTGCTCTGCGATGGCCTCGAACTGGCGATGGAATATCGCCCAAGACGTCGTACCGTCGAACTTCGGCGTCTTGACGTTGTAATGTCTGGCTGAGGGCGATGGTTCCACAGGGCCACTACATGAGGTTCTCAATTTTGTCGCCGATCTTTCCACGGCCCGTTGAACTTCCTCGGCAATTATCTGTTTCTGTTCTCTAGCCTGGCGATCCACCAACGCGAGTATGTGCTTGTTTTCTTCAGCATGTTGGGCCATTAACATACTTGTCTTGTTCAGAAGCTTACTCGTTTCCTCTTGACGACGTTCGAGAGCGCGAATTTTGCCGTCGAAATGGTCTACGTCCTGTCTTAGTTCGGCTACTGTCTCGTTTATAGTTGTAAAATTCTTGTTTAAGTTGTCAAAATTGGCTTTAAGTTCGTCCTTCACGATAGTGACAATTCCATCTACGTGGGCCGAAACGCTTCCAATTTGCGTAGTGACGTCATCTTTCACTCCGCTTATGTCGCCTTTCACTTCACTTATATCGTTCTTCACCTCACTGATGTGCTTGGTCATGTTATCTTTCACTTCACTTATGTTGTTTTTCATTTCAGCTTTCATTTCCGCGATGGCTTGCAGGATCTGCTCTAGGTTCTCCATTATGTCGATAATATCCCACTTCTGACACCACTTGTAGCTTTATTACACAAAACAACAATGTAATTTTATTATTTCAACAATAATTCCTTTCTACAATTCACCTCAAACGCTCTCGTCAACAATAGGATTTGCACTCAACACAGTATTCGTTATTGCACTCCACAGACGACAATGACAATCTACTTGGATTATTGAGAACAACAATAAACTGTTAATTTTTAACTAATGTTCACAAAGCACTATTTACAAATCAGAACTGTCAGTTCTCAGTTCGTTTGCCTTGGCGAGTAAGATCTTCTAACTCAGTCACTCGAGTTCACAGTATCTCGAACCCCAGACCTTCAGAGACAATCCGCTGAACTTCGAACTCAGGTCCCCGGTACACTGCACTCAAACTCAGGACTTCCGGCTCCACAGTTACGGACACAACTGAAGTCGAACTTCGGTCTCAAAGCTGGCTGCACTGCTACACAAGACTGACTGGCTTGCTGTCCATTGACTATAACAACACTACTACTGTTCACTCGCGTCTCTTCTTTTTATAACCAAACCATAGTTTCTGGAGAGTACGATCTCCCGAACAATCGACAGATGCCTAGAAGATTTTACGGTTGTCAGGATGACATTCTCGAATAATCTGGATATCTGCCCTCTCTGCCGCGGTCGCTCTCTCCCCTCTCTACTCTCCGCCACAGCACATAACCCAGGAAGCAGATGCGCGCGCAACCTGCCCGAATCACGGACGACTTAGCCCTTCCTCCGCAGGTCGTGAGATCGAATCTCACGTGGCCATCACATTATTATGTCAGGCAGAGTAACTATCTCATGTCATGCCCCCATGTTTTATATTGCTACCTGTGCACTTCTTTAGAACCAGGTACCCAGCTTCGAAGCCGTTAGCCCTGTGAACTTACAGTATATTTATTTTCTCCTATTTTCATATTATAGGAATATCTAAGAAATTAGTAATTTCTTTGTGGTAGTAGAATAGAAAGGGTGGGGGAAGGAAGTGGTCCTTGGCCCATTTCTTTTAGGGCTCATCCCGACTTTGCCGTCTCAGTTTCGTTTTACATTGGGGAATTTAATTGAAGTGAATTTTATTATGGCAGGCAGAGTAACTATCTCATGCCCCCATGTTATATTGCTACCTATGCACTTTATTAGAACCAGGTAAAACCGTTAGCCCTGTGATTTCCGTCTCAGATTTTTTTTTTTTACTTTGGGAAATTTAACAGAAGTGAATTTATTATGACTGGCTGAGTATCAATCTCATGCCCCCATGTTTAAAGTTGCTACCAGTGCACTTCATTAGAACCAGGTACCCAGCTTCGAAGCCGTTAGCCCTGTGAACTTATAGTATATTTATTTTCCCCTATTATCATATTATAGGATTATCTAAGAAATTAGCAAGTTCTTTGTGATAGTAGAAGAGAAAGAGTGGGGGAAGGGAAGTGGTCCGTGGCCCATTTCTTTTAGGACTCATTCCGACATTTGTCTTATTAATCAAGGGAAATCACGGAAAAACCTTGAGCAGGATGAGGTGTCGTGCTGACGACAAGCCAATTGGCTTGAGTGGGGTCTGTATAAGTTGAGGTGGGAGGTTGACTTTAAATCATTATTGAAAATACAGATACATTAAAAATACATAAAAATACACAAAAAATATTTACAAGAAAATACAATGCATCTATGCAGCCAATAACGGGATGACCCTGAAACAGAGAATTAAATTTATTAGTGTATTAATAGACTTATGTCTGTCTGTAGAGTCAAGTAGTTGTTTGGTGTTCAAGTTTGTATTCGTCTTGTACGTTGTCGTTCCAAGCTAGAGGGTGGAGTACGCTCTTAGGCCTTTTGTGTTTATCTAAAGCAGGGTTGTAGTTACCGAAGGAAGAAATTAGTGGGTCGCTGCTGCTGTACGTCTTGGTGTACGTGCAGAAGGCTTGATTTGAGATATATTCTTGAATTGTCCAAATTTCGACTTCTTTATGAATCATTCTAACAGGTGTTACTCTAGGCAGTCCTGTAATGTATCTTAAAAGTTTGTTTTGGAAAACCTGTAACTTTTTAAGAACTTTAATAGGTGCATGTCCCCAAGCAAGTCAAGCATATAATATTACTGACCTAATTAATGTTTTATACAAAATCAAGGCTGTATTTATGTTTAAATGTCTGCTTTTAATTAATATTGGGTAAAGCTCCACCATTCTAGAATTGACAAGTCTGAGTTTTTATGGTACATGTTCGGAGAAAGTGAGCGTTCTGTCTAGTGTTACTCCGAGATATTTATCTGAAGTTTTCCACTCGATTTTTGATCCATTTATAGCTAATTTTGTATGATTTATTCCCGATCTATTGAATTTATTTCTTCTGCTAAATAAGATTGCTTGTGTTTTGGATATATTTAATTTAATTCTCCATCTGAGGAGCCATGGTTCAATGTCACGTAGGTGACCTTGTAGTCTGTTGATGGCAACAGTTGGCTTCCACGATGCTGTGAGAAATGCCGAATCGTCAGCGTATAGCGCTAAAATAGTATTGTTGAAATTCGGATTAAATGGTAGGTCATTAATATAGATTTGAAAAAGTATCGGTCCGATAATGCTGCTCTGAGGCACTCCAGCGTTGATACCTCGCGACGTGGAGTGCACGTCGTTCAGTTTAACCTGGAACGTTCTGCTCCAAATATAGTTATCCAACAATTTCACTAGGCGGTCATTTAAGGGAACCCGTATGTTAAAATTTTAAATTTTCATGCATTTACGTATTTGTAAGTAACTAGGCTGTTTTTATATATAACTAGTGGCTTGTGCAGCAAATGCTGCAAACTAAGTACATTAGACGTTCAAATAAACATTTTTCAGATTTATTTTCAATGAAGAATACCAGACATTCGGAAAGTTATTTGCTTCCATAACAATTAAAGATACTCTCTCTCGAGCCAATACTGAAGAGAACCACGGATAAAAATATCTACACCACACCGCCATTAAATTTATGAAAAAGACCCAACACCAATTGATTAATAATTATAAAAATATTTGATTTTTAATAATATTATTATCTTTCGTAAGTTTTATACCTTTCAGTAACATATACTATATATACTATATAGCCGCCACTCAGTAAAATATAGAAATCAAAATCTAATTTAAGTTATTCTCTACATCTACTTATATAACCCCCAAAACGTTACACTTTCATATCATCAATATAGCATTAATATGTATAATTAATGAAAAATAGTAACATCATGGTATTAACTACAATAATATTTCATTTCTAATGGTAATAATGTCATCAAACCACCTCAAGTTTTGTAGTTTTTAATATACAATACACAGCTGTACCCAGAAAATTACACACCCCACAATCGAACCTGTAAATTATTTTTAGTAAGTTAAGTTTTTAATAGCCAATTTAATTTGAGCTCTAAATATGTCAGCATTCTTGCAGATCATGGCCTTCGTGTAATATTGTTTACTGCAGCATGTGTTTTGTTTTATTTTGAAATGCAACACGGCCGACTTGATGTTCGCTTCGCTTCTCCTTTACAAAAAAAAAAAAAAAAAAAAAAAGCGAAGGTGATATCAAGTCGGCCGTGAATGCTATTAGCTAATTCTCAAAACTGTCGACACATGGATTTTGGAAAATAGGAAAATTATGTTTAAAAATTGACATTGCATTGAAAACTACTATTTTTCCGAAAAACTTTGAGTTCCAAGCTTCAAAATGAGACGTAATTTATTAAAATCCGTCCAGCCATTTTTCCGTAATTTCCATTACTAGTTCAAATTATATATATAGATGAGATAAAATTTTGAACACTCGCTCTTCAAAGTAGGAGGAAACATAATTTAAAATTGAATATAAATCGACATAGTAGTTTTGGAATAATTCAGATCTAAATTATGCTAATTAATTATACATAATCAAATTGATAGGTACACTTTTCAAAGAATATATTAAGCCTAGAGACTTGAAACTTTGGAGGCCTAGTAATAACGCTTTTGGCTATAATTTGCCACCTCTGCTAGACTGCTGACTTATTTCTTACATTATTTAAATCAATTTCATATTTTATAATTAATTTACATAGAAAAACAATCAATCCTGTGTCACTGATAATGGAACTAATAATGTTAGAACAGTAATTGTGGTAGCGAACAATTACTAATACAATAATAAAACACTGTTCCAAATTTCAGACTGATAGCTGCAATAGTTTTGTAGAAAAGTTTACCTAAATTATAAAAAATGTAGTTTTGAGAAAACAGTGGATAAAGTTCAAACTTACAGTTACTGTAGTTTCAATGCATCCCTGGATTGTAATCATCTTCTTTTTCCTTTTCTTCCTCTTCTCATCTTCTTTTCTGGTTCCTATTTGCAGTCCTAAGCTCTTTTGATTGGATTTGCACCACTTTCTCACCTTCTTTTACTCTTCGGACGTCGATGGCATATAGCGCATGTTCCATATTGAATCCTGATTTTATGTCCATCAACTCCAGAACTTTCTTTCTGCTGCTACTGCCATCATTAACCCTTCAGTACTCGCGTGGATTACAATAGTAATCCACTGATATTTAATCCTGTATTACGTCACCGCCTGCAGCACTGCGTAGCTGAGCGTCAATGCAACTTCTCGTCACAGTCTAAGTGAGGCATTACTGGTGTTTAGACGTATTTGTCGCAACGCTTTGCAAACTTATACGGAGTTTTATCAAGTTATACTCAGTTTTTCCGAGTGGATTACCATTGTAATCCACGCGAATACTGACGTCAGTTTCTTGCTCAGGTAAGTGAAATAGTTTTTATATGGTTATGAGTGATGCAATGCAGGAACTTTATGAAAAAAGTGTGTGATATCGTTCCATCCTCTTTGTAGTTGGCTCCAATGGGTACGGAAAATACAAGCAATATTTGCAAGTGGCTAGATGAAGATCTGTATGTTGGCATTGAAAATGAAAGTGATGATGAAAGCAACAAAGAAGATCTTTTGAATGAAGTTCACGATTCTAATTCAGAACAAGACAATGAGGAGGATGATGATTATGGTGATGGTGATGAAAGACTAATGTCTATAAATGATAGAAACTGCTATACGGGAAGAGACAACACGACAATTTGGCAGGAAGAACCAGTATCTCTACGAGGGAGAAGAAGAGCACAAAATATAGTGATTCATTTACCGGGCCCTAAAAGAGCTGCAAAAAATGCGCGGACACACACAGAGTGTTTTGACTGCTTTATTGATCAGACAATAATCAATGTAATAGTAAGGTGTACTAATATTTATATTGAAAAAGTGATGCGTAATTACGGACGTGACAGAGATTGCAAATTAACAAATGACGTTGAAATTCGAGCACTCTTAGGTATTTTGTATCTTGCTGGTGCTTTGAAATCGAGAAGACTGAACGTAAGAGGACTATGGGATAAAATTGGAACAGGTATAGAGTCAATTTACCTGACTATGACCTACAATTGATTCCAATTTTTGTTACGACGTCTACGCTTTGATAACATTCATGACAGGCAGGAAAGGAAAGAAATTGATAAACTGGCTGCTGTACGTGAAGTCTCCGAGTTATTTGTTCAGAATTCACAAAGGTGCTACATTCCAAGCGAATATGTAACTATAGACGAGCAGTTGGTTGCATTCAGAGGACGATGTCCCATGAAAGTGTATATACCTACTAAACCAGCAAAATATGGGATCAAAATTTTTGCTATGGTGGATGTGAAAACATATTACACTCATAACTTGGAAATTTATGCTGGTATTCAACCAGATTGTCAATTTCACCAAAGTAACAGTGCACATGCAGTGGTGAAGAGGCTGGTTCATCCCATCAAAGGAACAGGAAGAAATGTGACCACCGATAACTGGTTCACGAGCATACCTCTGCGTTTAGATCTTCTAGAAAATGACAAAATTACACTTGTAGGAACCTTGAAAATAAAAACAAAAGAGAAATCCCTCCTTATTTCACAACTACTCAATATAGGGAAGTTAACAGTACATTGTTTAGATTCAATGAAAACTGCACAATTATTTCGTATGTGCCAAAGAAAAACAAAACAATGTTAGCATTATCAACCATGCATTATGATAAGGCAATGGATGAGGAAACAGGAGGAAGCCAGAAGCCTGAAATAATATGTTTTTATAATAGAACTAAATGTGCTGTGGATGTCCTGGACCAGTTATGCTCAGCCTATGATGTAAGCAGAAATTCACGCCGCTGGCCTCTGACTATTTTCTTTGACTTACTAAACATAGCAGGTGTCAATGCTCTTGTTGTTTATTCTGCAAACCAACAAAAAATTCTACGGAAAAACTTCCTAAAAACCCTTGCTCTGGACCTAATGACGCCACTAATTTCCGAGCGTATCACCCAACAGACAATTCCAAGAGAAATAAAGAGAAGAGGAGAGCAACTGTTAGGCATTTCACAAACAGGTCAAGAAGAAGGAACACGGCCAGAAGGTATTGGTAGGTGCTACATGTGTGGTAGAACAAGAAACAAGAGCACAAGACAATCTTGTTCCCAGTGCTTGAAGAGAATTTGTCCTACTCATTCAGATGTAATTTGTTTGAACT
Source organism: Periplaneta americana (assembly GCF_040183065.1). NCBI lineage: Eukaryota > Metazoa > Arthropoda > Insecta > Blattodea > Blattidae > Periplaneta > Periplaneta americana. The sequence goes on from NC_091123.1 coordinate 100,016,295, forward strand.
GTGCAGAAGAAATGCATAGGCCTAGTCAGATAATTGAATCAGATGTAGATTAGAATCACGTGTGTAAAGTGTGAAATGCAAACATAAACATGAAAGTGCATCAATATCCTTCTTACAATACACAAAAACTTCTGTACAAGTGAAGTGATCAGGTAGCATCTGTAGAGGCACTTCGCCATTATGCAAGAATCTCCTGTTGTTACAGTTCGACATGAAATAGTGGGTAACAAATCTGTGTATTGGGAAGTAACTTGGGAAGGTTTGGCCATGGTTTGATCAATGTGTGCTCTTTCATTTCAAACGTTTATTATGTGATTAATATCCTTAACTGGATTAATTCTTGATTATCCGAAGACTTTCTTATTTCGTCTGTTCATGTGTATATTAGGAAAGTTTTTCATCATGTGAATCTTCAAGAAATTCAGTGTGTTTTCTAGTGACATTATAGGCTTGTTGATTTTACATAGCAACAGTGCTTACAAACATTAATTCGTTTTATTTCGTTTTTGTGTAGTTTATTTACGCGTTTTAGTTTAATTTATCAGTGATGTCAACCAACATCCCTCTGTCTACTCCATTTGATTTTACTAACACTTCTTCTGTCACTTGTACTTTATGTATTTACTCATCGAGGCATCAATACCCACATTTCGAGATGTCACACATCAGAAGATTCTTCGCTGAATATTACCCCAGCAGCAGCAGAAAATCCTTACGATATTTCTACACATATTAGTGCTACTAATCAACCTGATGATAATGATTCATCATTACGACAAAATAAAATTGGATGTATTTATTGCAAAAAGTTTTATGATAAAAGGGGTATTCATAAGCACATGAAAGTGGCTCATGGTATACGGTCAACTACACTTAACATCTGTCCTCATTGTAATAAATTTTTCAAAGGTGTTAAGCAGCATATTGCTAAAGCTCATCCGGAAGAATTTCGTACTAATCTATGTTCTAGTTATAATTCTAATAATCAGAATGTTTCCCTTGATATACCGAAGATACCACTCCCTAATCTCGAGAGTGAGAATGTTTCAGACAAAAATTATGTTCATGGGTTTCAACAAAATTTGGATGAGTGGATTCAAATTTTTCAGAGTAATATGGACGAGGAAAACTTTCAAAAATATGCGGAAGATTTCAAAGATTTTCTTGGTACTGCTCATCATTTTCTCCCAGGCCCCAAACACCCCGCCACGCGGTATTATCTAGCACGCAGACGTGGTGACTTCAAAAATAATAATAGACACTATACTGAAACCACAAATCCGCAAAGGAAATCCAAACGAGAAAAGCAAGTCAGACTAGAAAAATACAATTACCAGGTGACACAATTCCTATATTATAACCAAAGAAAGAAAGCAGTTCGTCGAATATTTGAACCAAAGAAATGTCCTTTAAGTATTCCGGTAAATGAGATTGAAACTACGTTTAATAATAAATTTAATAATGTAAACCACCATCACTTGGATAATTATCCGAACCATATTACTGAAGTTGACAAAGATGATATTAACAACAAATTTCTGGATACTGTTAGTAAGGAAGAAATTCTTAAAGCTATGCAAGGTATTTCGATTGACACTTCTGCAGGACCAGATAAAATATTGATGCGAACTATTAAATGTAAAAAAGTTGCAGTAATTTTAGCATTAATAGGAACTAAAATGTTATCACACAATTGGGTACCTAATTTTTTTCGGAAAGCTAGAACTGTTCTTATATATAAAGGTGGAGAAAAAAAAGGACCCAAATAATTATCGACCTATAACCATTTGTTCAGTAATTCGAAGAGTTTTGGAGAGGTGTCTTTGTTCAAGAATGCAACAATACGTAGAATTTAATGAAAACCAACGAGGATTTGTATCTACTGCTGGTGCACAGATTAATGCCTCTATATTAAATTCAGTTCTTCGTAAGGCCAAAATCGAAAAAGAAGATGTCACCATCTTGTTTCTTGATGTGCATAAAGCTTATGATACTGTTGGACATCGGCATTTGGAATCTGTCATTCACAATTCTGCCCTTCCCCAAAAATTACAGGATTTAATTATAAATTTACAGTGTGGAAATGAAACCCAGATAGAGGTTGGAATCCATAAAACAAAACCCATACCGTTTAAACAAGGGGTTATGCAAGGCGCTCCTCTTTCCCCAATGCTTTTTAATCTCAGCATAGACCACATTTTTGATGAATTATCCGAGCCTAGTGTGGCTGAAGAATTTGGATATGACCTTGTATCGGATCTAAATAATGTAGTAACATTAGGATTTGCGGATGATATTGCACTTGTTGCTAAAAGTACAATTGCTGCATCTGAAATATTTACCATGACAAAACGGTCATTACAGCAGATCGGATTAAGTCTAAATGAATCTAAAACTCAAACCATCGTTATCGAGAAAGGAAAATTAAGTAGTACGACATTGAATCTTGGAGGATCAATTGTTAATAGTATTGATGGAGATGAACGAATCAAATACCTTGGGATTAATTTTTCTGATGAAATTAAGTTTGACATTGCCAAAGTAATCAATAATTTAAATAATAAGATCCAAGCTTTAACATCTACTTATCTTCTGAAACCAGAACAAAAACTCAATGTTTTAAATATGTATATTTGGCCTATACTTGTTTATCCTCTTCAAAATGCTCCCCTTCACCAGCTTTCTGACCGGTTTCTCGAAGATGTGGATAAGTTAATTAAAAGTTCGGTGAAGGAAATTTTATGTTTGCCAGGAGACACGCCCGACGCGATGTTGTACACCGAACGTAAATATAAGGGTCTCAGCCTTTTCAAAGCTCAATGGGAAGCATATTTACAGCATCTCAATATTTGCAACACATTATTGAGAACCTCGAATCCTCTTGTCGTTTCTACAAGGAACATAGCAGCAGAAAAGAAAGTATGTTCCAGGAAGTTAAAAATTCCACCTGAAGATCTGGATATAAGTAACATCAATGTCCATAAACTACGACAAAATCTTAGGAAACAAGAGTACGACAAATGGTGTGCGCTTCCACATAAAGGAAAAGGTGTTATTTTATTTCAAGAATATACTCCCGGAAATAAATGGATTTTTTCTAAGGAGGGTCTATCTTCCTCTGAATGGCGGGACGCAATTAAGATGAATGCTAACGTAGCACCAGTGAGAAGTCTTCATGGGAGATCCTTGGACGGTTTCCGTTGCAGATACTGCAACGAGATTGAAACCTTAGCACACGTCCTAGGATCCTGTCAGCATGGAGAACTCCTGAGAAATTCACGCCATCATAACATCCGAAAACTAATAGCACAAGCCCTTAGAAACAAATCCTTCGAGGTCCATGAAGAGGTGCACTGCGTTGCGTCTGAAGGCGGCGGAATTAGAAGAGCGGACATCGTGGCTCTAGACAAGACTAATAGTAAAGGCTTTATACTGGACCCAACTGTTAGATTTGAGATGAGCCAGACCCAACCATCCGAGGTCAACAAAGAAAAACAACAAATTTATGAGCCTACTATTCCGTATTTTCGAGAAAAATATCAGATGGAAGGCACCTGGGAAGTACATGGTTTAATGATCGGAGCGAGGGGCACCATCCCACGATCAACTGTAAACACTATCAAAACATTTGGAATCCATGACATCATTCCAAAAATAATTACTTCAACCATTAAAGGGTCTGTAGCAATTCTGAAAAATCATTTATACGGAATATCATAATACCCCCCCCCCTTTTCTATTCGTTAGTGTGTGATTGTTACAAATATATGTACAAATTTATTATTTCTTAAACTTAAGCTCCTAGTTCACATTTAAATTTGGCTCATCTATCTTACTGTAATCATTACTATTCTTATATGTGTGTTATTCTGTGTTTTTGGCAACCCAGGATGCCTGGGCAGACTATTTCTTGAAATAAATGATATATACCCTGAATTTTTTCATTGCTACACCCCTGAGTGAGGTATTCAGTTATCAAATATGACGTAAGAAAGGTCAGCAGTAGTGAACTTGCGTTTCCCGTGGGAGAGATTAAGAGAGATCAAGAGTTCAGATGACCTTCAAACATCGAGTGAGCAACAATGCTAGATATCCTACATAATTATGATGATAGTGAACTAACTCATAACTATGATGCAACAATAAATTATGACTCAAAGACACGACCAGTGTTGAAATATTATGCAAACATGTCACTTGAATGCAATTTGTGTACTATATATTTCATTATTAATATTTATATTTAATACGTTCCGTTATGCGTACCATATTCATTCTTATTAGTGTAATAACTGAAAACAATATATTTCTTAACATTTAAATCTAATTCCAATGTTCAAACCTTGTCTGTAAACAAAAACAAATGTGGATTACCATTGTAATCCAGGTGAGTACTGGTGTTACGGAATTTAACGCGAGTAACGAAGGGTTAAAAGTGATAACAGCATCCAGGACACCACTCTTGAGGACATTCAGGCCCACAAACACTGTCTTTGGCAATCTCTCCCATATAGAGTTGTAGAAACTTTCATTGGCAGCCCGGTGTACATTTCTCTAACAGCTTCTTGTCAGCAAGATCTCTGAATATTGACTTTACCTTCAAATGCAGCGTCTCGTAGGGAATGTTTGTGATCATATACTACATTTTGAGCTTGTGCCTTATTATAACTGCGCCACAAATCCAGGCCTTTGGGACAGAGTTGATGGTATGGTTTCTTGTTGGTTGAAATTTTATGGAAGTATGTAACCCATACACTCTTCCTCATTTCTTCCACATTCCCTGTGTTCCTTCTAATGGCTAAGCCATAGTAGATCTGAAAGAGATCAATTTCTGTATTCGTCAAATGACCCGCTCCAGCGAGTGTCTTGCCATCATCCAATTTTATCCCCGTTAGTTCCCAGTCGTGCTCCAATTCTCTTGTGAACGTGGCCTATGCATTCAAGTTTTTCAATTTCTACCCCTTCCCCACAGGGCTTCTCTTCTTGTATCTTTTTGAACCCCTTGCTGTCACCATCACCAAGATATTGCACATACCGAATATTCAGAGAATCCTCAGACTGCCTAAAAATGTTCAATGCACCTCGCATCTCCATTCTTCCACTAATAACCTTTATAGTTTTTTGTACATTTATGTACAGTTCCACCTGTGGAGTAACGGTCAGCGCGTCTGGCTGCGAAACCAGGTGGCCCGGGTTCGAATCCCGGTCGGGCCAAGTTACCTGGTTGAGGTTTTTTCCGGGGTTTTCCCTCAACCCAATACGAGCAAATGCTGGGTAACTTTCGGTGCTGGACCCCGGACTCATTTCACCGGCATTATCACCTTCATATCATTCAGACGCTAAATAACCTAGATGTTGATACAGCGTCGTAAAATAACCCAATAAAATAAAAAATGTACAGTTCCCTTTCCCTGTGAACATGTCTGACAATATTTTGTCAATATTTCCACTGCCAACACCTTGCCAGTGAGTAATAATGTTGCAGTGACAACACCATTGAGTGACGCATGCTCTTGCTTTTGTCAACTGCTATCGAAAGCCCCACATATGTCTCTGTTGTTACCATTCAACTCCACAGTTTCCATTGCAGCTGGTCTCATTCTTTTATAAAGAAAACTTCTCTGTCAAACCTAGCAGGTGGAGGAGGAAGATTCATAATAGCACAAAATGTTTGTGCAGCCTGTCTGCCCTTACCAATGCTTCGCATACCATACACAAGTCTTGTACTTACATCGTACAGCCTATTTCTGTTCATTGCAGATGTCATTGTGGACTTTACACTTTCACAATTACTGCAATGTAAATTTATTTTTGTTGCCAACACTTTCCTGGAACTAATGTTTTCAAACATTTCCATACAGTCTTCACTATTGCAGAACAGAGTAGCCAACACAATTTTCGTCTTGTACATGTTTTCTTCTTCTTCTTCTTCTTCTTACATGAATTCAAGGAGAAAATAATGATAGAAACAGACTGCAGTCGAACCTGTGGTCGAACGAACTACAGAAGTGGGGGCGTGACGCTAGCATGCATTTAAATACCCACGCACACTCAGCCATTTAGTCATAAAAAGTCATTGAAAAAGGTCTTACCGCTAATATTGTATATATCAATCTGTTCAGAATTGAATAACGAATAATATTAAGTAAAAATCTAAAAATCGATATTTTGGTAAATTTTAACATGCGGGTTCCCTTAAATTATTGTTAATTAATTTATGTAACAAGCCCGCATGCCAAACTCTGTCAAAGGCTTGTGTATAGTCTAGGAATATAGCCGCTACTGTTCGGTTTATATTAAAGGCAGTAGTAATGAATTCCGTCGTGCGAAGCAATTGCTGTGTGCACGAATGACCTGTCCGGAATCCAAACTGTTCGTTTCGGATTATATGATTTTTTCCGACTTCGGATTTCAATCTTTTTTTGTATGATCTTTTCCGCAACTTTACCTAAAACGTTTAGTAAGCTAATAGGACGATAATTGCGTGGATCAGATTTATTCTTTCCTGGCTTAGGAATTTGAATCATGTGCAGTGTTTTCAGATGTTAGGAAAATTGCCTATCCGAAAGATAGCATTTATGATATTTGTAAGTAATTTGAACGCTTTCGGTGATAGCTCTTTCATTACTTCAGCTTGTATGCCATCGGGGCCAGGAGCTTTTTTATTTGGCAGGTGTCTAACTTGCCATTTTTTCTCGTGAACACTAGCAGGACGGACCTGTGGTGCGTCGTTGTTGTTGTTGAGGTCCACGTTAAGTAAGTACGTAGTTGTGTCTTGTAGTATTTTGTCATGTATATGTCTGTCATACAAGTCACCATGTGGATGGAAGGAGTTTTCGAGGACTTCCGCGAAAATCATTGCTTTCTCCTCTGGACTATTATACGTTGTCCCATTATGCTGGATGGGAGGGATGTCACTATATGGCTTAGTGAAGAATTTTGTAATTTTCCACACTTCGCTCACATTGTCGGTATCTAAATTACTAACTTTTTGAATCCAAGCTCGGATGATCTGATCGTTTATTTTCTGCGAAATTTCCCTTTTTAAACGATTCATCCGTGGTCTTAGGAGAGGGTCCCGCGTTCTTTGCCAGGCGCGTCGACAGTCGTTTCTGTCCGTGATTAATTTTAAGGTCTCATGTGGAAGCTCCAATCCGTCTCAGGCCCTGAAGGGTTGTGTTTATACACCTGAGTCCACCCACGTGACTACTGATGTCACGTCGAGCAGCGAAGAGGGAGAAAGCCTCCGTGAAGGCGCTGCCTTGCGGGTTTACGCGGAAACAAGTATCTTGACCAATGACGTTATAGTTACTTAGATCTTGACTGCAGGGTGCTGCCATTTGGCGGCGGGAAGTGAAGCCGGACATAGCAAGACCAGATGGCAAGGGCAGCATAGCCACACTATCAAGTAGGAGGGAGTGAGTAGGATGCGGTTGGCCGCTCCATTCTTGAACCAAATAAAGTTTACAAAATTCGAGGTAGATCCGCAAGGAGCACAAAATGAAAGAAACACTACAAAATTAATAGGATTCTTGACACGGCTGAATGTAACAGGCTTAGGAAGGTGGATGCCAAATTATCTCTTAAATGTCTGTCCTTGTCCCTTGTTGGTCGTCATAGCAAATGCCAGTCTTAATGGGAACTGCAATTTTGTCATTGAGAAAGGCATATTTGGATCAGTAGAAATTAGCTTTACCCTTCGTATAAAAACAATCTTTCCCTTTCCAGCAGCTGTAATAATTTCAAGTTTCACCGATTTTTTCATTAAGCCACGTACCATCATGCGAACTCCATTAACTAAGCCAGACCCCAAGTTCATATTCCTGATAAGCATAATAATTGCACCAACTTTGGGGATAGTTCGCGTGGTGACATTCCTGAAAGTGTAATGGAATTGAGATATTCTGTCGACACTGCAGTAGGTCTACTCCTTGGAATTCCATGCAGTTAAATGGATCACTTCCTTGTCTATTTCATAACAATTGTCATTGAGAGGACACACAATAATGCGGATCGAACATTCATCAACGATACCAGCATTTAATAAATTACCAAAAACGTGGCAAAAACAGAGTTTTCCTTGCATATAAAGTTATTTGGAATATTAATAATATTTTCACCGAGATTATTAGATTGATATGTTCCATTTCCTAATGCAAGTAACTACTCAGAAAAAGCTCGTTCATTGACATTGGCTCCATATTTTCGCGTCAAATTAAGAATAATAAAGGAATTCCAAATGTTACTGTTCGGAATGTAGGATTGCAGAATTTGAACTCGGCTTGACATTGGCACCACATGCAATACCTGCTTGAAATCTCCGCCAAAAAATAAAATAACTTTCCAACCTATTGGTAAATTACCTAATGATTGATCGGTACAGTTCATAGTATCTCTTAGCAAACGATCCACACAGTCAACTGTATAGCGGGGATCATCGATGCTTCACCAATGAGAATAATAGATGCTGCATGTAAAACCTTAGCTCTTTCAAAGTTAGCCTTGATGCAAGAAACTGACGAAGATTTTGTAGGAACAGGAAGGTCAAATAATCGATGAAGTATAGCAACTATACCTGTCCAAGCAACAGCGACCTCTAACAATACTCAAAATGCATGAATAAACAAAGGTCTTACCACATCTTCCTATTGTTTCTAAGAATAATAATTTATCTTCAGTTTCACCAGTTATTGTACCTATAAGTTTATCAACTATAAACTTCTGCTCTTCTTTGAGATTGCTACACATATGAACACCAAGAACAGTCTCTTTTCTGTAATTGTATCCATGCGCATTAAGCAACAAAGTATTTGGTACTGGAAGACCGATCTAAACCAGTAATTCTTAAAATTAGGTCGATGTGCTGTAAAACTGCATCTTCAGCTGCAAGTCTGACAAGCTCTTCCATATCTTCCGTAATAGGAATTTTATAAGCTGTCCACAATTCATAGGTTGATGTTAGCTGACAGAAGCAGCAAATGAACGCAAATAGTTCTCGTAATTGACGCGGCATATGTGTGCTCTACATTTATTCCAAACAATTGTGCCACTCATTATCATCTTCAAGTAGTCCACGTGCAACAGCAGAATTTTTAAGTAATTCTTTCAGATCCTTATTTTTTGCTGGTTCTGGTATGAAAAGGACTCCATTTTGGCAGCAAAAATTGAAATGATAATTTATTTCCTCATCTGGATATTGGTAAGCAATGCAGTCCGCACACTGGATATTCATTCCTCCTCTGCTATGTTCAGTTAGGCATACTACATTTTCGTCCAATAAAATTTGTCAGAAGTTTAAATGCCTGCTCGACCGTTATATAAATTTGCAACAAGTCTGTTCTCAAAATTTTGTCTGTCTCATACATTGCGAAATACCCGGCCTCGTCTTGTTGGTGTTCCTGTATAGCCACTCATTTTTTACTAAGTATTAATTTGTCTGATATTTAAAATTCCTGCTGGACAGTTATATAAATTTGCAACACGTCTGTCCTCAAAATGTTGTCGGTCTCACACATTTCGAAATACCCGGCCTTGTCTTGTTGGTGTTCCTCTATGGCCACTCATTTTTCACTCAGTATTAATTTGTCTGAACTTTAAATTTCCTTCTGAACCGTTATATAAATTTGCAGCACATCTGTTCTCAAAATGGTGTCGGTCTCTCTCATTTCGAAATGGATTATGCAGTAGGGTAAACATTGGTAATTTCGTGGCAGTGGTTATTTCGTGATACTTTTTCTTTGATCTTTTGTGAACTAACCAATAGTGTTACGAGATTCAAATTTCCGCCAAGAGATTGCATATGTTGTAGGTCGGTCTCTCACATTTCCAAATGGATTATGCAGTAGGGTAAACATTGGTAATTTCGTGGCAGTGGTTATTTCGTGATACTTTTTCTTTGATCTTTTGTGAACTAACCAATAGTGTTACGAGATTGAAATTTCCGCCAAGAGATTGCATATGTTGTCCAGTTTCCAGAAACATACAGCTACGCTTTGTGTGACTATTGTAGTTGCTTCAGCGAGCTTTTATGTTTGGAGAGAGCAAGTTAGCGTCGACTTCTCAGGCATACAAATTTTGTGGATGTTTGTAATTACATTACAGGCTTGTTAATAAAAGAAAGCATGTGATATTTGGTACAAAGATTTATTGTATCTTCATGAAATTTTAGGAAATGTTTTTGGAATTTTAGATACAGCTGTAATCGCCATATAGGCTTAGCTTTACTGATAGAAATCTTAGCTGTTTGAGGCGAAATTTTGTTGAGTATTAAGTGTTACAATTTTTAAAATAGTATAAAATGTATTACAATCGGAATTTTAGAAATCTGAAGACAAGCTGTGATAACAAAAAAGAAAACGGAGACGCAATGGGTTCAGTGTAGCTTCTGTTTGATTTGTTATCATGCTAAGTATCAATGATAAGTGCTAGATGACTTACTTGCAAGAATTGTAACAGAAGATGGAAAATGGCTCCACCATTTTGGACCGGAGACAGAGGCAGACAATGGAGTGGCATCATGCAAATTCACCAAAGAAATAGAAATTCAAAAGTAACCTTCGGCAGGAAACGTTATGGCTACTGTGTTTTTCGATTCAGAAGGACTCTTGCTTGTGGACATCATGCCACACGGAACCACCATTAATTGTGACGGGTATGTTGCAACTCTCAAGAAACTTCAAGTTCGACTGAGTCGTGTTCGACGACATCGGGAGAAGCAGGATGTTCTGCTATTGCACGACAACGCACAGCCATATGTCAGTCTCAAGACCACAGCTCAGATTAGAAAATTCGGATAGACAACACTGAAACACCCGCCTTACAGTACTGAACTGGCACCCTACGATTACCATCTCTTTGGTAAACTGAAGGATCCCTTCGCGGAACGAGGTTAGAAGATGACTCCCTTTTGCACGCTGCACAAGAGTGGCTCAGACGTGTTGGTCCAGACTTTTACCGTGCTGATCTACAGGCCCTCGTTCCTAGGTTACGTAAGGCAGTTGAAAGGGACGGGGATTATGTGGAAAAGTGACATTTTCTTCCTAAAGGATGCATCTACATTCTGTGAAAATAGCAAAGCTGTAGGATAAAAATATAAGTTTTAAACAAACGTTATGCATTACTTTTGGAGTTACACTAGTAATATAGGCCATAATAAAGTCCGTAATAAAAGTGTTCACCCTTTCAGGGCAAAGAAGATCCCTTTTCAATTTCAATTTTTACTTTGATTTCAATCTCATTATGTGTTGATATGTATTTCTATGTTTTCTTGCTATGAATATTAGACGGAATTACTATGTTTGAAGTCTTGTAACAATAAATGAGAATTTCATTTGACTTTAATGAATTTTTCCACAATTCTACCTCTCACGAAATTATCAATCCAATATCACGAAATTACCAAGGTTATCACGAAATAACCAACCTTTCAGCTTAAGTTGTAAAAGTGGTTTTTGGCACATATTCAATTACGTATCCAATGCTTTATGTCTCCAGATTTGTACAGCAAGTTATCGTCTTTTAGATGAAAAAATCGGAATAAGGATATACTGTATTTACAGATTTGCATTTTAAATTAGTTTTCATGAAATTATCACGAAATTACCAATGTTTACCCTACACATTTAAAAAATGAAAAAAAAAAAATAAAATAAACTGGTTTGAAACAATCACATGCCCTTCTTTATCCCTCTGCTTTATATAAACGTAATTGAGGTTTAAAAGTGTCCTCCAATCAAAACAAACGCTTCAAATGAAAGTTGCAGTTATTTAGATGAAAGTAACAAACTCTTTTCACTTCATATTGAAATCTTGGTTGTGAACAACAGTTGAACATCGTGACAAATAGGTGTAAAGCTTACTTCCATTATTTCAACCACTGCCTCTTCTATAGTCCTACACAAAGTCACCCTTTATTACTGACACTATTCAGGACCTCTAACCCCATCTATACTAGCTAACTTGCTATGACTCCAAAAACCTAATATCATTAAACAGAGCAGTAATTATTAATTTTAATATTGTTTATTACAAAATTTCTTATTAAATAAGGTTAGATAAAGTAAATTTAACAGTAAAAAGATTTCACACGCCAGTACTTCAACCCTTGCCCTTTGCGTAAGGGTCCTACATGCAGACCACTACACTATCAAGCAAGATTGTGATTTAGCTGCAATAACTACGACAATATTTAAAATCTCGCGTCAAATAAAGTGGCGTTGGACGGACGAAACCAAAGGCTTCTTCATACGTATGCATAATGATTAATGAAGAAAGCTAAGGTCTTACGAACGAAACATGTCTTCTTTATACACATTTCTTATTTATATTTGATAAATTGTAAGTTATATAAACAAATCTTTCAAGTTTTTAGTATTTTTCCATATTTCGTGAGTTAATAACGAATCGAATGAGACATTTTCCATCTTGATAGGTGCTATGGTTTTCTCAAAATTTTGCTTAAATAATGAAATTATATATATATATATATATATATATATATATATATATATATATATATATATGCCTCTTAAGAATCCTAAAATGAGATTTATTTAGTTCAACATTATTTGAAGAATGTGTTGAAATTATTTCAAAATGTGATATTATTCCAATTTTCCAAGTATAAATTACGGACTAAGAACTTAGTGCCCGACTGATGACTCTTCCTTCCTTGAGACTCGATATAGGCCTATTTATTATAACATTCTATTCGCTTCTGGAAGACGTTTGTATATTTTAAGCAGAAGATTTTCAGCTTTTATCACCTCGAAGTCTCTTGCCTCGTAAACGTCTTTTCGTGGCAGGAAGTGACCAAAAATCTCAGTTTGTATATGTTGAGGTACAGTGTACGCCTACTCTAGATGCTCTAAAACTTTCTAAAGATTTGTGTGAGGGTTCTCACCGCCACTTCAGTCTTATGTGGCCATAAGCTATTTTGAAGCATAAACCGCTTTTCTGGAGGAAAATATTTATTCTTGCTCAATACTTTCTTCTAAGCAAGTTATCGTAGTATTTCTCATGGTCTTCTTATCCCTGAGGCAATCATTGCATTAGCTTGTCAGACTGCATAATTTGGTCTTTAAGAACTAGGCTATATTAATTAAATGAATTTCTGCATAACATGGTCTGTATTTAACTAAAAATTCAACATTAGTTTCTGGTTCCAAAATGAAATCATTTCACATTACATAATGTTCCGCTATCAAAGAAAAATAGCATGCTAATGCAAACATGCCTCTTACATAATATAGTGTGCGCCATTGTAAAACACTTTACCGGTATTTACTAATGACAAGAACACACAATTTGCTTTCTTCACAGACCTACCACCCTTAAAAAATGTTCCCGAAATTAATGTAATTATTAGATATCGCAATAGCTCTACGGGAAAAAAGCAACATGATTTTAGCAGAAAAAGGTAAATGCCTATTTTTTCGACTGGAGGATGATACGACGATCCGCTAATTTTCATACTGAAGACACCTGAATCGTTACACGCTAAAGATCCCTCATTGAGCACTGTCATCACATGTGGAGGGTGCTGCTGTTGAGGAAATTGTGGACCAATCCGTGATTTTGCTGCTTGAAAACGGCAAATTCCGACTGTTATCTTTCCTCGTCTTCAGTTAATCGGGTGAAAACCACCATGCACAAACACATCTCACATTAAGACACTTCGTTACAACATTGCAAGGCCTCTCAGTCTATCACCATTTTCCTCTCTCCACGTTATCATCTGGAACTGCAGTGGTAAAACTCCAGTAAGCATGCTCTTTGCTAATGTTATAGCTTTTCTTTCGCTTCAAGCGCCCAAAATATCGTGATTAATGAGACTAAGAGTTGATAACCGCTCCTCGCAAATAAACGACAGAATTCAATAATGCAACTTTCACGATTCATTGAAGGAATATATTTCGCAATTTTCAAATGGTTTTACTGTCACCTTCAGCAGTCGATGTAAATTTGTAGGTTTGTGCCACTATACTCAATGAACGAGAGTGTCTTATTTTGTAATTCAATGTACTAGCACTCGGGAATTCTAGGAATTTATCAAATGACGAATGTAATTTTTTTTCTTCCTTATCGCTTAACCCCTTCTTATGCTAGGTTTACACGACGAAAGTTTAGAGCTAGAGAAGGTCTAAAGCATCAGGAGAGCTATCTAACAGGGTGTTTACACGGTGACAATATAGTTTCTCCAAACCCATTAGAGAGCTTTCATTAGAATTAGGGCCTATATAATTCTAAACTCTGATGTTACTCTCCGGACCGTTTACATGGTGTAGAGAGTTTAGAGTGAGAAAGAGTGTTGTGAGTGACAAATTTAGAGAAGAACAATGAGTTCGAGCAAACTCCCTACTTGTACGATATTTCCCGCTCCTTTAAATATATAATATGTCATAACTCCTATGGCAGTAAATCAATCCGTCTGTAAATTTTTGAATTTATAGCTCAATGTCTAAAGGAAGCATAGGAAGAAAATTAAAATGAAGATCGTTTTTGGAAAGTGAAAAAAAAAAAAAAACTTGGATGTGATTGATCTGTTCAGAATAGACAGTTACATTTACACCTTTGGTAAGCTCACACTTTTTTGTTTTTCAAGTTAGATGGGGCGTCAAAGCGAGAGAAATGTTGAGAAAGAATGGAAATTAGTTTTAAATGTAATCGCCACTAAAAATATATACTAGTTTCGAATAACTGCGTGTTAACCAAAGGAGTTGTTGGCGAAGGACTCAAGACTCAATTTGTTCCGTAAAATTTGTACGGAACTCTGCAACGCTTGAAAACCCGTTATTGTATGGATGGTATTAAATGATAATTTAATATAGTTTAAAATGAGGCTATACAGTCCAAGATGATTTACACTTTGAAATAATTTATTAGACTCTCTTTTATAGTAACGGAATAAAAAAGAGTTTGTAAGACAATGATACGAAACATAAAAATATTAACTATAGAAAACTACACTTTATTGGTGTGTAAGTTATAAATTGTGACAGAGTAATCCTTATTGCATTGTAGCCATGTTAAAATATAAAATGATATAGGACTATAATGGTTTACAATAATTTTGCTTATATTTTTTAGAAATGAGAATAATAAATTAAGAATTAAAAATGTTTCTAATACCATATACCTAATGATACAATACAATAATAATAAATAATAACCATCATAATAATTATAATGATAATGATGATAACAGTGATATCAATAATAATGATAATAATAATGGTGATAATGATAATAATGATAAAATGATGATGATGATGATAATACTAATAATAATACTTACTTACTTACTAACTGGCTTTTAAAGAACCAGGGGGTTCATTGCCGTCCTTACATAAGCCCGCCATAGGTCCCTATCCTGAGCAAGATTAATTCAGTCTCTATCATCATATCCCATCTCCTTCAAATCCATTTTAATATTATCTTCCCATCTACGTCTCGGCCTCCCCAAAGGTAATAATAATAATAATAATAATAATAATAATAATAATAATAATAATAATAATAATAATAATAATACATAGTACACCGCTGTGGGGAAACGGTTAGCACGCTTGACTGTGAATTATTCTCAAGAGAAGACGGCAGAAAAGAAATAGAACTGTCTGGGGAAAAACCTTAGCTATCACGCTGGAACACGCATAGGTCCGTATTCATAGACATTATTAGCGCGGGCTTCCGGTGGATGATCAGCGAACTAATGTTTTACGTATTCATAAACCTGTGTTAGCGATATGATATGATACGAATCCTGTACAAGTAACCAGTCGATAGTCGGAGATAGTTCAGCACGCTCTTAGCGCGGGCTAGCGAAATGTCTATGAATAGCATCCATAGAGTTTATGCGTGCCTTGTCAATGATTTATGGATGGAAGTTCCAATTCAGTTAAGAAATATTCCAAGGATGTCATCATCAGAAACAGAAGAAATACTAACTGTGATCGGACCTGCAATTGGCAAAAAAAGACACAAATATAAAGATTGCCATTACAAAGCTTTTACAGGAAACATTCTTGGTCACATTACATTTCTTAAGAACATGTTTGTACAGCTGTCAAAAAAAAAAAAAGTGGCCGCACTCGTGAACAGCGAATATTTTCAAAGTCCACTTCGGGTCGCGGCGATGTTACACGATGCATGTGCTTGTACAAGTAGTTCCGGAACTATGGAAGTGTTCCATATCTGCTCCTCGCAGACCAGCGGTAGAGTGCTTGTTTAATGATTCAAAGGTTGTGGGTTCGCGCCTTCTTCAAGTTTTCGTTTTATTTTTTAATCGTTCTTTAGCGATGTAAATGATATTCAAATTATCATTTATATCCAGTTATCGCTCTTGATGGATATCACGTTATTTATATTTTGTTATCGTTCTTTAGGGATATGAATAAAATTCAAGTCATCATTTGTATTCTGTTATCGTTTTATAACGATAATAATAATAATAATAATAATAATAATAATAATAATAATAATAATAATTATTATTATTATTATTATTATTATTATTATTATTATTATTATTATTGTATCTCCAGTGGGGGTTAGCCCTATTTTACATATGTATGTTAGGGCTATAGTTTTATACACAAAACAGATAAGCATAAAGAGAAATGGAAAAGAAAATTAAATTAGCTTACGCGATGTAAACAAAACATAAACAATCCGTAAATTAGGCATTGAGATTGCAAAACAAATAGCAGTTATCAATTTGAAACATACAAAAACATTAACAACACACATACGTAACACTTCTATAACACAAATATGCAGCTTTCCGTACCATACATAATAAATTAATACACAATAGTCACACAAACACAATCAAACTATAATTACGACATTGCGACGACATCAAGCATCCCATAACTGACTCACATACATAACAAATCAAGCATCCGTTGCAACACATACACTTCAACATAGTAACCACACTTTTAAAAGTTACAAATTTGGCTCCGAGAAGAATAAATAGGACACTGTTACTAATTACTATTCTTCTACAATTTCTTAAATACATCTGTAATAAATCTGTGAAATTCCGATATGAATAATATTCACGTTTTTTATATTGTTATCGTTCTTTAGCGATATAAATAATATTCAAGTTATCATTTACCCTATATATTGTTTTTCTTCATTAGCATTATAAATTAATATTCAAGTTATTTATATTTTCATTGTTCTTTCGCAATATAAATAATCTGTATTTTATGTAGGTAATTATTATAACACAAATAAACATCTTTCTTTGTAAAATAGGTTACTTTATTTAGATAATTAAACACGTATTATATAATATCTTATATTAATTAAACAAACTGATATTTATCATTTATATGTGTTTTCGTTCTTTACTGATACTGTATAAATAATATTCAAGTTATTTATATTGTAATCGTTCTTTAGCTATATAAATAGCATAAATTTAATATTAGGTTTGGAAAAATCCAGTTGCATAATACTGCTATTAGTTTTTCTTTTTGTATTATTACATTATACTATCTTGAACCACAATAAAATGAAAAGGAGTAACGAGGAATTGAACCTGAGACGTTGACATCTAAATTCCGACGTTCGTCCGCTGAGCTACGAGGGCAAAAGTGTGGAAACATTTTCGGAAAAATTGGCCCAATCACACTCTAAGATTTTCTGATGATTCGTAGAAGCTAGTCCAGGATGCGGGGGGCAAAGGCTAATTGAGATTTCCCGATCTCTGATAGGGTCAAACTTCCTGATAGAATTAATATTTAACCCTTGCCGTGACTTTCGGTGAAGTCCGGAGGGCCCAATTAGTCAAATCTACTCTCCTCATCTCCACGCTTGGGCCCCCTGGAATTTAATAAGATGCGAAAGAGATAGTGGTGTGCGGAAAGCAACGGGATGTTACCGCATTTAAGCCTATCCTTCCCAAGAAAAACTGCAAACATGAACAAAGGAAGCTTTAAATAGAAGAAGAAGTATCTTCTGCGGACCTCTGGAAAAAGAACTAAGGAAGAGACTAGTGAAGTGCTTTGTGTGGAGTGTGGCATTGTATGGGGAAGGAACATGGACATTACGACGAAATGAAGAGAAACGAATTGAAGCATTTGAAATGTGGATGTGGAGAAGAACGGTGCGTGTGAAGTGGACAGATAGAATAAGAAATAAAATTGTATTTCAAAAAGTGAGTGAAGAAAGAAAGATGCTGAAACTGATTAGAAAGATAAAAAGTAACTTGTTGGGTCTCTGGTTGAAAAGAATAATAGACGACATTGGGATATGTGGATCATATGCGGAGACTAAGAGGAAGGCAGAAAATAGGAAAGATTGGAGATTGCTGGGTTTGCAATGAAAGACCTGCCCATGGACAGAACACTTATGTATGTATGTTCAGAATGCCTGGAATATCGTATCTAAAAACAGTCGCTATTTGCATAGACTAGTCAATTCCATGCCCACTCGACTGCAAGATGATCGAGATAAGAGGAAGATAGACTAAATATTGAATTATGGCTTTTTGTTTTATTTTTTGAACGCTTAATTGTTTGAATGTTTTAAGGCCGACACCAGTAAATTTGATTTGTTTATGCCACGAAAGATATTTTTATTGAGAATAAAATCTTGTTTCTTTCCATTTGCAGCCACAATATCATAATGATAATGATAAAGTCATGGCATAATATATTAATGAACCTGATGTTAATTACTAAAATAATCGTAAAAGAAAAAGGAGCCATTATGTATAGTTTGTCTCTCTCAAAAACAGAACAAAAAAGAACATAAAAAGCACGAGGTTGTAGTCGAACGCAGGACCTCATGAATAAGAGGTCTGAACGCTACCATTATGCTATCGATAACACACAGAATACTTCAATTATAACTGTAGATATCAGGCAACGTGGTCCAACAACATGTAACATTGCCTGTCTCCGAATTGTAGCGAAGATACCCGAAGGGAACTTTGTTCCAGGATAGCGGCCACTTTTTCTTTTGACAGCTGTACATTTGTACACTAAACACATTATTTTATTGTTCTTAATTTAAGAAAGTTTGAATAACACGTACATACATAACTTACATATTGTTCTGCCAAGTGGGAGATCTTCCACTGCAAACCCAGCATTCTGCAATCTTTCCTGTTTTCTGTCTTGCTCTTTGTCTCCGCATATGATCCATATATATTAATGTCGTCTGTCATCTGATTTCTTCTGCACCGAACTCTTCTCCATTTCGCCATTTCTTCGACTGCATTCTTTAATAGGCAATTTCTTCTTAGCCAGTGTCCCATCTAAATTCTTTTTCTCTTCCTGATCAATTTCAGCATAATTTTTTCTTCACCCACTCTTTCCAACACAGTTTCATTTCTTATCCTGTCTTTCCATTTCACACGCTCCATTCTTTTCCATATCCACATTTCAAATGCTTCTGTTCGCGTCTCTTCATTTCAGGCTATTGTCCATATTTTTGCCCCGTATACTACAATGCCTTACTCTACACAAAGCACTTCATTAGTTTGTTGCTTAGTTATTTCTCTGGAGGTCCGCAAAATATGCTCCTTTTCCTATTAAAAGCTTTCTCTTGCCATTGCTATCCTCCTTTTGACTTCCTGGCAGCAGCTCATATTACTGTTTATAGTAGTACACCACAAGTATTTGAAGCAGCCCACTTGCTCTACTGCCTTATTTAGTATTCGCAAGTGTACCTTCTTTATTTTTCTTCCGACAGCCATGGTCTTCGTCTTGTTTGCATGTATCTTCATCCCATACTGCTCATAACGTACTGTCCTTTAGCTCCACTAGCATATTCTTTTTAGTATCATCTTCTCTTCTACTAACAACGCCACATCATCAGCAAATCTGATGCACTTTATTCTTCTTCCTCCTACAATCACCCTTCCCATTTTCCCAAAACAGCCCTTCACTAAATCCTCTAAGTAGATGTTGAACAGGGTAAGTTATAAAGGGCACTCTTGATCGTAATCCTCTCCCTATTTTACTTCCTTCAGACATTTCTTCACCTATACTGACTTTAAATCGTCATTTCATATAGAAATTACTGAACAACCGCCTCTCTTTCCAATCCACACTTACTTTTTTAAGGATTTCCATAGTTTATTCCAATCCACTCTATCAACGTCTTTTCTAGATCCACAAATACTATACAGGGTGTAAGGGGTATAAGTGTCATTATTTTAAATCATGATTATTCATGTCATAAGGAAGAAAAAATGTCATCACAATTTTTCTCTAATTGCAGTATTTAACTTATTATTAAAGTTTACAATATTACACGTTTTCCGACGTTGCTGGATGGAGAGGAAGAGGTTTAGAAGTACGCAGTACACTCAAGCGTGGAGGAGGGGATTTAGAAGTATACAGTACAGCTCAAGAGGGTACAGACATACAAAACAGATGCTCTGTTCTAATGCAGGAACGGACCATGACAATACTGTTCTTTACATAAAACGAACAGCAAAAAAAAAAAAAAAAAAATCAATCTCATTAATAGAATACTATGATAAATTTACATTATATGTGAAAATATTACTCCATTTTTATTTGTACGTCTAAAAATAAACAATATTGGTTTTCTGTACAAAATCACACCAACATTTTTCTAATAAAACATCTTAATCTCTCCCACTTCCGCAAAGCATTATTATTTTTAAACAAATTTCTGGTTGTGTGTTTTTTGAAACGGGGTAAGAGGCTTCTAGTTTCTAATAATCGTTGAGAAACTACTACAAAAATTCGCCGATTAGGTAACTTCCTTGGAGGAAAACGTTGAAGGTACATCTTCTTGCTTCACTTGAATTACGATGACTTTCTCCATAAATGAACAACCTATGATATTCCTAAACTGTGAATTACATTTTAAGTTGTTTATCGAATACCCTGTACTGAACTGCCATCCGCTCGGCAGTAGACAGGAGCTTGAACTCAGTTGACTCGTACTTACATCTGTGCAGAGTACTGCCTGCTGAACGTTGTCACGTCTCTCACTCCAGAATATTAACAAATTTAAGCATACGTTTTGATTTAATTTCACGAAAACGTAATAAAACACACAAATAATTATTTAAACTAATATTAATTCTTTGCTAGATATATCTACTGATGTAATTGTTTTCGTAATTTTATTAACTATATAAGCAGTATAACTCAAACAAAATAAGAAGAGAAATATTCTGTTTGTCGGAAAACATTCAAGTTTTGACCCTATGTTGTATGGACATTTTTTGATCTTGTAGACCATCCCCGAAGACTGTGAAAAGGACGGAATATATACCCCTTACACTCTGTATACACTTCTTTATCCTTCTCTAGGTATCTTTTTCTGGTTTTTCACAGAAGTCCAATTACATCTCTCGTACCTTTTCTCTTCCTGAAGCCAAACTGCTCTTCTTCCAATTGTCCTTCCATCTTAGAATATAAACGTCAATTCAGTATAATAATAATAATAATAATAATAATAATAATAATAATAATAATAATAATAATAATAATGATAATAATAATAATAATGATAATAATAATAATAATAATAATAATAATAATAATAATAATAATAATAATAATCACAACAATTCGTTTTTACTGCTGCACCTCCTCCACTTACGCCTGAACCGTCTCAGCAACTTTTGACAATGTCTGATTTCTTCAGGTCCTTGTTCTTGTAATTATTCTCGAACACATTTCACAATCAACTTTCCAATTCGTAAACTTCAATAAATCTCTTCGTCTCTTCTACACTCCCCTGCTTCTTGTGCTACGTTTACACGGCGGGAGTTCAGAAAAGAGAGCTAGAGATTATAGCTGAGTATCACCGTGTGAATGGTTTTGACAGTAGGTATCTCGTTGACTCTAATATATAAATAGAGAGACTAAATAGAGCTCCTTGGAAACTGCTCTCGCCGTGTAAACACCCTGGACAGAGATCTCGCATATATATTATCAACTCTCATTATAGCGACTCTAAATTATTCAACTGAGCTGAACTTTTTCATTAACTCTCGCAACAGAAGCAGTGGAAATGGCGGCCAAGAAATAATAGTGTAGTATATAAATATTTATTTAACCAGGTTGGGATAAGGTCATCAGGTCTTCTCTTCCCCTTTAATAGGGATTACAACTACAATATTAAGAATACAATTGCAATTATAATTACAATTAATGGAAACAATGGAGTTGAAGGAGACGAAGAGATTGGTTGAATGATATGATTTGGAAAGTTGTTTGTGGAATGGTTTGACAATAATTATTACAAGAATAAGGACCTGAGAAATAGCGCATTGTCAAAACTAGCTGAGACAGCTTATGCATCTGTGGATGAGATGCAGCGAAAGCTCAATAATCTCCTGTTAAGTATGAAATATTATTATTATTATTATTATTATTATTATTATTATTATTATCATTATCATTATGATCATTATTATCATTATCATCACTATTATTGTTATTATTATCTTTCATTTGATGTGTAATATTTGCTATATTCCTTCAATATTGTTGATAATGAATCATATTTAATGATAATAACCCTCAACTGGTACATTAAAAAAAGTCACATAACTGGTACAGTGGGGTCTGTAACGGTATATGTTAACAACAACATAAGTTACTTATAATTTAACAATAAGAAATAGACGCAACTTGCCTATTACACTGTACCTAATAGAAAAGTTATAAGCTCAATATAATGAAAGAAGGTGAACAATGTTACGTGAAAAATTATGGTTTTTAATTCTTTGAACACTTGGTCTCTTTTAAGTAGCTTAAAAACAAACAGTCATTTTCACCGCAAATTCTGCGTAGATGTTTTTTAACATTGGAGACAAATTGGACGTTAGCTCTTGTAGCAAGGATAATTTTTTTTTTCCTCTTCAATTTTGGGTGGAACAACGCACATCATCATCATCTTCTTCTTCTTCTTCTTCTTCTTCTTCTTCTTCTCAAGAACCACTTCTTCAACTGCATCCGTTTCCTCCTCATCAGGAAGCCCCAAAATTCTCCTTATATTCAGTCTCAATTCTTCCTAGTCTTCCTTTCACGTGGGGCTCAATCAGAGACGTGACTATGCTTTTCATTAAATGTAGCAGAATCACGATAGCTCCTGAATAGTACATAAGCATTTACAGTACTTATGTCAAGAATAGCAAAAAAGATCGCCATTGGCCATCTTCTTGTGCGCCGAATGAGCTATAATTTAAATATTTTTGGTCAAGACCTTCAACTCCGCCCTTCGTGCAACTATAATATTCCATACGAATAAATAAATATTAGTAACGCAATTGCTTTGCGCGGTCAGGTTACACAGACTGCTAACACACTGACAAGAAGCTACATGAGTGTACATACCATGAAAACGCACTGACCAGCCTGTTCTTCTCTAAATACTCTCTCTTAACACTTTCTCTCACTATAAACTGTCTGCATAATGTAAACGTTTCGGAGAGTAACATTAGAGTTTAGAATTATATAATTCTAATCAGAGCTCGCTAATGGGTTTAGAGAAGCTATATTCCTGTCACCGTGCAAACACTCCGTTAGATAACTCTCCTGATACTTCGCTCTAAACTGTCGCCGTGTAAACGTAGCATTGGCCGCCATTTCCACTGCTTCTGTCGCGAGAGTTAATGAAAAAGTTCAACTCAGCCGACTAATTTAGAATAACAAATGTATTGGTATTTTCCTGGGTATAAGAAAAGCATTTGATACAGTGAAACATGATATCTTAATTGAGAAATTAGACTTATTAGGAATCAAAGGTAATGCTTTAAACTTAGTAAAATCGTATTTTAACGACAGAATTCAAATAACGAAAATTGACAATTATTCAAGTGAACCTTTAATTATTTATTAATATAGGTGTTTCCCAAGGCACAGTTCTAGGCCATATTCAATTTTTAATATATATATATATATATATATATATATATATATATATCAATGACTTATTAAAAATTGACTTACAACAATACAATGGTGTTCACTATACTTATGCAGATGACAGTTTTACTTTTTGGTGGAAAAACCTGGTATGATGGATATAATAATTAAAACAATGGACTTAAATTAATAAAAAATGGTTTGACATAAATTATCTTTCTATCAACGAAAATAAAACCATAATTATTCCATTCTCATTATCTGAAAAATGTAACAAACCTCCTACATCTATATTAAGTATTAAATTACATAATTCTGATTGTTGTCTTATACAGTGTAAATGTCCGATTATTAAAGAGTCCTCTGAAGTTAAATATTTAGGCATAATTTTCGATAATCTTTTAAAATGGAACCATCACATTAATTATCTTTGTAATAAATTACGTAAAATTGTATTTATTTTGTTTTATTGAGGAATTACTTGTCAATAAGTTTATTACGTACAATATATTTAACTTTTTTTCAATCGGTAATTATGTATGGAATTATAGGATGGGGTAGCTCATTTAAATCCAATTTTAATCCACTTGATTTATTACAGAAGACAATAATTAAAATATGTCTCCATAAACCTATTGATTTTCCGTCTCAAAAATTGTTTCTAGACTTTAATGTACTTAACGTAAGGCAAATTTATTATGGTGTATTAATACAATTCATACATAAAAATGTCCACACCTGTGGAGTAACGGTCAGCGCGTCTGGCCGCGAAACCAGGTGACCCGGGTTCGATTCCCGGTCGGGGCAAGTTACCTGGTTGAGGT
Organism: Periplaneta americana; assembly: GCF_040183065.1. NCBI lineage: Eukaryota > Metazoa > Arthropoda > Insecta > Blattodea > Blattidae > Periplaneta > Periplaneta americana. The sequence goes on from NC_091123.1 coordinate 100,040,998, forward strand.
TTTTTCCGGGGTTTTCCCTCAACCCAATATGAGCAAATGCTGGGTAACTTTCGGTGTTGGACCCCGGACTCATTTCACCGGCATTATCACCTTCATCTCATTCAGACGCTAAATAACCAAAGATGTTGATAAAGCGTCGTAAAATAACCTACTCAAATAAAATACATAAAAATCGAAATAATTTTGAATTGTATTCTCATAGTTATGAAACAAAAGTTATGAATTTTTAAGTTTGTTTGAACCAAAATGCAACACTTACAGTATTTAATCATAGTAGTAATTTAGGCCCAAGAATATATAACAAATTTATATTTAAATATCCTAATCTTGTCAATTCTAATAGTTCTAGTATTAAATTTAAAAAGTTATGTATGGATTTTATAAAAATTGTAAATTTAAATTTATATACTATAATTGCACCGTAGACTTAAGACAAATTGTATTGTATAATTATTAATTTCAATTGAAGAATCCGCCCCTGAGCACGATTTCTACTCTTTCAGGGGCGAGCTAAAGTTTTTCTGTATATATTATATTTTATTTTACAATTGTTAGCAAAATAATAAATAAATAAATAAATGAGAGTTGACAGCATATGCAAGTTCTCTGTCCGAGGTGTTTACACGGCGAAAACAGTTTTCAAGGCCGTTCTATTTAGTCCCTCTATTTAGATATTAGAGTCAACGAGATACCTACTCTCAAAATCGTTTACACGGTGATACTGAGCTATAATCTCTAGGTCTTTTCTCTAAACTCTCGCCGTATAAACGTAGCATTAGTCACCTCGGGGGACTATTGGTTACTCTGCATTGTTTAAGGCCTTTTGCTTATCAAGTTATCTATTTGTTTCCTGTTTTCTCTACAGAGATCATTGAAGTCGGAACAGGTTTTGCTTTGCAGGGACATCTGCACCTGATAGATAATGTGATGATCTGCAGATCACTGAGGACTAACAGGTTCTAGATTAAATGAAAAAACTGGAAATATAGTCAAGTTAAAGAATTAATAATGTATGTATGTATGTATGTATGTATGTATGTATGTATGTATGTATGTATGTATGTATGTATGTATGTATGTATGTATGTATGTATGTATGTATGTATGTATGTATGTATGTATGTATGTATGTATGTATGCGTGCGTGCGCGTGTGTGCGTATGTATGTATGTATGTATGTATGTATGTATGTATGTATGTGTGTATGTATGTATGTATGTATGTGTGTATGTATGTATGTATGTATGTATGTATGTATGTATGTCCTAATTTATTTTCCCAAATGAATAGTGTTTGAAGAGCGACTATTTGTTTAACTGAGCGTTTATATATAAATACCTGCTTTTACTTTATTACTTCTAAATCGTAATAAAGCATATAAGAACATACTAGTGGAAAAAATTCCAGTATTCTAATTTAATATTAACTCATATTTTAATATCCTGCCCATACTTAATACTGGAGAGGAGAGCAAGTATCTGTTACAATCAAATCAATTTTAATTCACTTATTCAAACCTACTTTCATTAAGTGGTGCTTGTTCTTCAGAATCAGAAAAAGGTTTAGAATTTTTATCTTCCCGAATCTTGCATTCCAGAAGATGAGGTTTCATTCTTGCTACTAAACCTTGCATTTCTAAACCACATATTTTACATTTTACTTTAGAACTTATGTCACTGTTTGTTGAATGTTTTATAAAATCTCCGCATATACGATCTTTTTTCCTCCCTACATTAGACATTGTAGGAAAACAAAACATACATACTGTACAGATTTAAGCACAGCTAATATGAGGTAAATTCACCGATTCAGTTACAAGCTCAAATTGCCGGCAATTACTAGATTACCTAAAACTAACAATGTCCCAACAATGGTCTATAATATATTAACAAATTTAAAAGTTCTAATGGTATTTTCTGTAGTCCTTTGCTTTGTTCCCATCCATTAAAAGCCCAATGGCTATTGTATAACGCTGACAAAACTTCCACTGAATTTATTTTTATACAATGGAACATAAACCGCTAAGAAAAAACATTTATTCAAGAATTATATTTACACAGTAAGTTTGTTTTGTTTGTGAGAAATGCATTCGCTGAACCAGTATGAGAATATAACACGCGAAACCTATTTTCAATTTATACTTATTCAGTATTGTTGTTTGTGTAATCTCATCTGAGTAAGGATTCCGCAGTTAACTTCTGTCTCTGAACGTTTTACATATGAAATCTATGGATGTAACTCTTGGATGCTATTATTATTATTATTATTATTATTATTATTATTATTATTATTATTATTATTATTATTATACCATCATCACCATTATTACTATCTGAAAATTATTATAATTATCTTATAAAGAAAGTGGTTTCTTCACAGATCACATCCCAACAATGTTCAATGTTAAATATAAATTTCATTTGGTCTCATCCAGCTGTAATTTGAATAATTAATCATATCCAAATAAAATATAGAAATATTACGGTTTTCTAATATTTGATGTGAACTAGTATTTTGGTAAGGAAACATGTTGTTCTATTCTTCAATTAACAGTCCACTTGCTTCTGTTACTTAATTTTTCGGTTTTTTATTGTTATTTTTTACCAGAGACACAGTTCTGTAGGAATATCTGCAATCTCATCCAAGGTATTAGTTTCCAGTCCTTCTCAAGTAGTGAATTTGTGTTGTAAAGAACAGCTGGTATGCAATTTTTTTCCTCGATCAGTGTTATTTCACTTGCACACGGTAGCTCGAATTTTATCTTCCTTATTTTCATTCTATGGGTTCTTAAAATTCAACGCTTTCTGTATAATTCAATCGAGAAACCAATATACTATCGTGGAAAATTAATTTTTAACTTTCAATCGTATTATATTTTTAGCATATTCTTTACATGGTTTTAAGTAATCTACTATGCTTTTTTGTTATGAGGACAGAAAAAGCATGTGAATTTATTTTATACGTTAACTATCTCTTGGCAACATCATCTTTATTTATATTTTCGGGAGATTGCCTATTGTTGTTATTATTATAGGTATTAGGAAGTTTCTAATCGTTTTAGAGTTTCCAGTTGAAAATATTCACCTATAGTTCTGCGTGGAAGCCAATGTCGTGTACTCAAAGTGTTTAGCACAGTGTGTTATCAATACAATGTCTCGTGTTGGCTCATGCGAAGGTCCAACGTCGTCATCTTTCCCAGTCACAATAATTCCATTACCTGTGTACAGACATTTTCTACATGCTACATTCATAAGGACACTTGGCGCTCTTCAAGCTAAATTAAAGAACAGCAGACAATCTCTCTTTGCTTTAGTAGAACATACAGAATGTCAAAAATTTTGCCAATAATATTTAGGGCGTATTAGTCTGAAGTAAGTGATTGGAAAATGTCGGAAGCTACATATTACCTTTTCTTTGGCAGAAATCAATGTTTATTATTATTAGGCACAGGTGTTTCTCAGGTAGTAGACTCATCTGCATTTGTCAGGTGATAACATGACAAACCCTCGGTCTCATTTTTGTCAAATACCATCTCGCTATTATCACTATCATCGTCATTTAAATAATCGAATAAAATGAAATGAAATCCTCATATTCTTCTAATAAAACATAAGGCGAGTTCCTTGAGTAAAAGTACAGCACACGGAAGAAGACTCCAGAAAAATAATTAAATGGAATTATCTTGTCAAGAAAATGACACATACTTTCTCACAATGCATTTTAGATGTTTCGTATCGATTTGCTATTTCTGTCATGTTGATAACGATGCTTAGAAATAACAAGATACGTTATCGTTTAAGTCATTTGCTTTTAATATAAACTTCGCTTCAACAATTTTTTTAAATGTTTATTCAGTCTTTAAGCACTTTGCTAATAATGAGAAAATAGGAAGGAACTAAGGATTAAAGATAGAAAAAGAAATTTATTTATTTATTTATTTACTTATTTATTTACATTATATATATATTTATTTATTTATTCTGGTAGAATTAAGACCATGAGGTCTTCTCTTCCACACTACCAGAAATGAAATACACAATGAAACAATGACAAAAAATAGTAATATTAATAGTCATACTTAAATAATATAAAAATTATTTTCATGCACACTAAGAAGCTTACTTTTACTAAACATGTTACATAATTAAGTGATTTACATTTGAGATCTTAATCTACTTTATGATAGGCCTAAATGACAATTTATACAAGCACACAGAATAACTTATAAAATTCGGCTAAGGCTCACAAATCAATTCCATGTAAAAGTACGTAATTTTTAATTTAAATTAATAATCGTTCGGCAATGGCTGACATGACAAGGTAAGGAGTTCCATAGGCGATAAACTGACACGGTGAAAGAGGATGAATAGAAATAGGTACGGTGACGAGGAATGGATAGTAAGGCCTGATGTTGATTCCGTAACGTTGTAAGATATTCAAAGTGAGTTCTCAGATATTTTGGAGTAGAAGTGTGTAATATTCTAAACAGAAAATATAAAGAATGTGCTGTTCTCCGCTCCTTTAGGCGGATCCATCAGAGAACTTGAAAAGATGGCATCATATGGTCAAATTTATGAGTATTCCAGATGAAGCGGACACACACATTATGAACACGCAGTCTTTCAATTAATTTGACAGTTATATTTGTCAAGAAAGAATCGCAGTAATAACTAGCGATTGAACAATGATTCTTTTTATGGAAAGGAGCAGACAAATTCGCAAATGATTAAGAGAGTGGAGCAATGAAAATACTTTCTTACAGATGTTGGTTACTTGATTATGCCAGTTTATATCTCTGTCTATTAATAACCTAATTTTTTACACTGTCGCTATACTTAATTACAGACACATTTATTGACAGTCTTGGTATGGTTTTGTCGTTAATTGCAGTTAGCAAGCGCGATGTCCCATTATAATTGCCTGCGATTCTCCTGGGTTTAACCTCAGTCCAAACTTTTGAGCCCATAGATAGATAGAGTTTAGGTCTTCAGTCATTGTGGTCACTGCGTCATTAGTTCATCAGGACGAAAGTGTATATAGATCTGTAAATCGTCAGCAAACAAGTAGTATCTGCAGTGCTGTATGGTGTTTGTCATGTCGTTAATATATATCATCAATATTAGATGATCTAGTACCGACCCTTGAGAAACTCCAGACTTCGTGATGCGCCATTCAAAAGCGAAATCACTAACTAGTGTACACTGCTGGCGGTCACGAAGGTAAGATTGAAACCAAGCGACAGCATTATCAGATAGAGTCTAGTTCTTCATTTTATAGAAAAGGAGTTCAATATCAACAGTTTCAAAGGCCTTGTTGAAGTCAAGTAAAGTCAATAAAGTCAGCTTACTGTCGTCCGAAACTTCACATATGTCTTCATTGACTCTTACTTATGCAGTTGTGGTGCTTTGGCTAGTCGTAAATCTTGATTGGTAATCGTCGAGCAAGTCGTTGCGGTTTAAGTATGTTGTCAGTTACTTGTGTGCAATACGTTCCAGTACTTTTGATAATGCCGTTAGGATGGTAATAAGTATATAGTCATCCGGAGAATGTGGAGTTTTATTTTTGGAGAGAGGACGGATAAGGGTTCTTTTCCAGAGGTTTGGAAATTTAGCAGCAATAAGTGAAGTGTTAAATATGTGTGTCAGTATAGGTAGTATTATGTCAGATATCATACAGAGTATCATATGTGGAGTAGTATAAGAAAGGTAAACCGAATTAATGATCAGAGTATGATGGAAAGTCATTGCTCCCATCTTTACTTACAGTCTGCAATATGGATGCCAGTACTACGTGTCCGCCGCTCTTACTCCCAAGGAAATGTCCCTGGTACTCATTTCTGTTACAGCTTGAGTAAAAACCTCAAGACCATAGCTCGACAAAATTAGATCAATGGAGAAAATCGATGACATTATCGGGATTCTAACCCGCAACTGTCCATCTTTCTAGTGTTGCGCCTTACCTACGACGCTACAGCGCGCCCTGGGATAAGAAATTAATATTGCAATAAAAGGTATTATCTGTTTTCGTCAGTGAACAGAATAAAACATAGAAGTTTAGAAACGCATAAGAGAATACTTTGAGACTTTGTTACCTTCCAGAGAAGTGTAAAGAATCATTCGGAGATTCATTTATATTATCCTCCGAAGTTAGGTAACTTCGTCTTTGGTAAGTAATAGTCAAATCTCAAAAGAGGAGTATGTTTTCTCACCGTTACAGTCGCCTGAAGACGGAAGGACGTTCCATCTTCAGAAAGTTGCGAGTTTTATTTTAATGTATAGACGTCATTATTAGGGTATATATATATATATATATATATATATATATATATATATATATATATATATATATATATCCGAACACTAATAATTTATAAATCATCCGCAATATATAGATTAGACTAGAGGGCAACGTTCACACACATCGTCCACAGCATTCATTAGCAGTTTCCCATTTACTGACAAACATTCTGTGGAAATAATTTCGCCCCTTAGTCTGCATGTTTCAAGTTTTACGTGAAGACTATCTTTCGACTGTGAAGTAGACTCTTTCCTCTAAATAATTACTCCGTTAATAGATAATTTATTGGCCAATTTTCTGCACATAAAAATTGTATCCATGTTAGTGAAACGTAAATTGAATATCAATGTAACGACCACTTCTTAAATAACTGACTCAAAACTTGTTAAAATGTTTGTAGCAACACATCCATAAGGTTGGAAAATATCAGACATAAAACTTCTTTATACTATATCACAGTGTCACTTTTATGCTTGGAAGCTAGTCGCTTACAACAACGACAGTTCTTAAATCAGAAGCCCGAAAAAAGTAACTCCAAAATCTCCATTTTGAGTTATTTTAATATCGAAATATGTAGACAACTTTCCATCCCAGCAATTCAGTAGTACCAACATCAAAATAAGAATGAAATACTATATATGACTCAACTATATCCTGAAAATGCATCTTTTGGTGCTAACTTCGTTTTGCCTTCTGACGCTTGTCCCGATCCGCCTCATGTCGGTATCTGCTGCGAACACAAATAGATACGTCAGTTCTTGTTACGACGTTATCTTGACCGCTTGTGTAGTTAGTGCATGCCACAAGCCTCTCGTGTGCATGGCTAACCGGTCAGAATACAGTGCTTTGCATTCAATTGGAATGTATAACATTCATGGAAGTATATGGGAACCTAGAGACATTAATTAATTTAAAAGAACTTGAAGAAAGATGTCTTGGAAGAAATTGCCATTTTCATTTTTTCATTTCATTTCATTTATTGTATTCCATAGATCTTACATTAGCATTGAAGCTTTAAGATGTGGAAGAAGTCAAAATTTTACAATATTACAATTTTTTTGCGAGATATAGTGAGATGAGGCCGAAGATTGGCCACAGATTACTTGGCATTAGCCTTATGGTTGAGGAAAACTTCGGAAAAACCAACTATGTAATCAGACCAAACAAAGGTGAAGTGAGGTGACGCCGAGGACCCGCCATAGACCACCCGGCATCCGTTCCACGACTGGGGAAAACCTCGAAAGAAACGAACCAATCAGAACAAACATGGGATCCAACCCAAGCCCGAGCGCAGGTCCATATCAGCAGGACAGCGAGTTTGCCGACTGAGCTACATTGGTGGCTCTATTAAAAATATACAGTACATAGCAATCAGATTATTAAATTTTCAAACCTAAACGATTACTCGTTAGTTGAGGTATAAAATATAATACATAACAAGTAAGTTAATTCAATTTAAAACCATAAACCATTCAGTCAATTGGAAGCAAGCAAGACAGTTGCAGCAAGACAAAACGAAGATTTATATGTCCCTTAATAAAAGGGGAACCTACTGAGCTTTTAGACCTGAAATGATACCGAAATTAAAATTGAGATTTTAGAATAAAATCATACTCCAACCCTTGCGTTCCACGGGAATATGTTTATTTTTAAACTACTGGTCGTCTCAACAGTGCTTTCTTCCAATTGCAAATTCTCCGCTTTATCGCCAACTACCATCTATTTAGTTTTTAGCGTGTTTATTGTCAGTCCCCATTTAATGCACTGCTCATCTAGCTTCCTTAGCATATATCGATGTCACTCTGATCTTCTGCTATTATTGCTTGTTCGTCAGTATAATGTAGTGTGTACAGCCTTTGGCCTTCAATTTGGAATGAATCCAAAACCATATATCCAAATCACTTCAAAATTGTCAAGTGTTTTTCTTTTAACCATTATAATTAAGACAAAAATTATGATGAAAATTGGTCAAAAAATAAAACAAAACTCTGACAGCCCGCTAGGTTTCCCCCTTATGTCGATACGTAATATATTAAAATATATATCGCAACTGCCGAGGTTATATCAGCGTCGCCAGTGTGCCGGAATTTTGTCCTGCAGGAGTTCTTGTACAGTAATTACATGCCACTAAATCTAGTGACATGAGCCTGTCGCATTTAAGCAACTATATTTTTTAAATATCTCAGTAGTTACACGGAGGCATGTACAAATAAAATCCTCAATGTTCTTTCTCAAAAGTTACTTCTGGGTAGTAGCCTATTGTTTGCCATTTAATTATTAATAATGCAAAATCGATATCAACTTCGTTTGATTAATTAAAACGTTACTGATTTCTACACTAGCGTATCAATTCATAAGCTTACGATTTCAGAGAGGTTATTTCTTAATTCAGATTCCACTAAAATGTGGATTCTTCTGGTGTTGCTAGCAGCGTGATCGGCTAGCCGGATGGTTTGTAGAACACCCCTTCGCGCTTCCAAACTGTGCGAATGTGCGACGGTCACCATACTTGTTACAAATTTGGGTCGCATAATGTATAGTCAACTTAATATTGCTTTCAGTTCTTCTAAACAATTATTTAATATACAATTCCTTTTCCAAAATATCTTACTCACTGAGTGATATCGGGAGAGAATATCCAATTTCATCTAACTTCTCTGCTTCCATTAGATGTGTCTCAATGAGATCAATTAAATTTTATTTTATTTATTATGTCCATGTTGAATAGCGTTATTAGACGATTTCCTTTAAATACTCCTCTTCTTGTTCCAGTGACTCAATTTTGGAATAAGTATAGTAAATAAATAACCACGTTCTAACTAATTTAACGCGTTTACGTCTTTCGTTATCTCGTGAAATGAAATGCAAGTGTGTGCCGTAGTTTGTATTAATAACCTTATGGTGGGGATAAGTGGATAAACTAGCTACAAGTGGAAGCATAACGAGAGAGGGAAACTCCACAGTCCACTTTCTGCTTCCCCTCACACGTAGGTAGACTTCACAAGATAACGAATTGTCTCTAACGTAGTTATCAGCATCATACACTCCACTGACCAACTTGTTCTTCGCAATATTATAGTGAAACAAAATGTTAGTTATATGGAGTTGAAACACATGAAACGTAACAGATTTACTTTACAAGTACGATCAACGTGTGTTTTTTTTACAGAAAATATGTGTGCTGCATATTTTCTGGGCGGAGGGAGAGTATTCACTGCTATACTACTATGCGGCCTGTCAGCAGCTATTGCATAGCTCTAATGTAAAATTGAAAAATTGATACCAAAAACCGGACAAATGCAAAATTCCATTTCGACATAGTACAATTCTCTTCACTTCATTTCAAGCGGCATCTATTGACATAACAAGTTTATATAAAAACCGGATTTGTGCCATTGAAATGAGTGTTTGCAAATGTAGCGTTTCTGCAAAAAGCAGATTAATCCAACGTCTTTCTAGCAAAAGACGGACAAGTCACGAACTTAACCTGTTTTTGTTAGAAAATTTCATGTAGATGGCATTAGTGTTGTCTTCTTTTGTTTCGTGCCCATATTAGCTGTTATTGTCGGTCTTGTCGGTTAAATATTTCGTTTTTGTTGAAGGATGGTCATGAAAATGAACCAGACCCGCCCAAAAAAAAAATGTCATCATAATAAGGAGAATGTTGAGGTGGCAGAAGATAACAAGAGCAGTGAGTGAAAACAGCTGTAATAATAATAATAATAATAATAAAAATAATAATAATAATAATAATAATAATAATAATAATAATAATAATGTTTGTCGAGAATTGTTATTGTGTTGTTAGTAGAATAATTATTTTTCGATACTTGATATACCTGACGTGCCAAGAATTAAAAAACTGAAGGATACAACTTTAGAAAGATGAAATTATAAACTTAACAATATTGTTTTTTTTCTTCAGGAAATCATTCCAACATTAAGTTTTCAATTTAAAAAGACACTTATAAAGTATTTATTTGTATGTTAATATTGTTGATGTAGTTGACAATATGAATGAAACTTGATTTCATATACTTTTTCTCAATTAATGTGCGTGCATATAGAATTTTCTGCAAAAAGTGGATATTTCCAAATATATATATATATATATATATATATATTTTTTTTTTTTTTTTTTTTTTTTTTTTTTTTGTTAAAGAGACCAGTGAAACTTTTTACCAAGTTGGTAGATATATGAGATACCTAAAAAAATTTGTCAGATTACTTTATTGAATAGGAAACGTGAGAACAGTTTTCTTCGTTTTCTGAAACATTAATATTTTGAATTTGTCCGGTTTTTGCTATCAACCTTTCCGTTACAAACCGGCACTCGTTCTCATCAAGAGGAAAGCTCAATTGTCGATACTAGTTCAGACTAGTATTGTACATTGCAGCATGTATAAATTAAAATGTTCATCCCTCACTGTCAAATATGACACTTAGTGTTCATGCAGAATTCTAAACCCATTTTAAACTGTAATGCTGCTGCTGCTGCTGCTGCTGCTGCTGATGATGATGATGATGATGATGATGATGATTATGATTGCTGTTATACATTTATTTAATTTTGTCAGGTTTACAGCACTTTTTAAACTGATATATAAGCTGAGCCTATTTCAGTAAAACCAGAATGAAATATATCCAAATGTATGTACTTTTACGAAATTCGAAAACGTGCTAATTTTTCCTTTTCGTTCGAAACTAAATGTCCCATTTCGTACCTTATAGAAATATAAACAAATGGTTTTGTATACATATCGGCTGTTAGTTCCAGTAAATATTTTTAATTGCTGAAACGCTGCCTGCAGGGCAAAGCAGCGAGTTTACGCCTGTTTATTAACCTACTTTTTCACAAGTGACATGGCACATAGCTGAGTAGTGTGTGCTATATGACTAATGGACGGTTTTAGTCTTGCGTGAAGTGAATCATCATGGGTTCGCATCTCAGAGACGCTATGTGTGATAGCCAATTTTAAGTGTGCCTAGTTCATAGTTCCAGTATTTCTAGATCGAGGAATTCTATTACCAGCACTTGAACCACGACTCTTTGCATAGGTATTTTGGCTACAATGTGTTGGATTCCTAGACACTAAGGGAAGTTTTAGTTATAAAGAGATAATGTTTCCCCGCTAGATACAGCTAGATACAGGTTAGGTTAGTTGGGAATGGCATATCACAAATAGGCGATTACTTATTGTATTATGGGGAAGGAAATGATAATTACCAATTAGGAACAGGATTCTTTGTACATAAAAGAATAAAATCAGCAGTAAAAAAAGGTCGAATTTATCAGTGACAGGTTATCGTATTTAGTACTTAAGGGTAGATGGTGCGATATCGTAGTTATAAATGCTCACGCCCCTACAGAAGAGAAAGACGACCATATAAAGGATAACTTCTATGAGGAATTGGAACACACTTTTGATCAGTTACCTAGATATCACATGAAAGTTTTATTGGGGGATTTCAATGCTAAAGTAGGACGGGAGGATATTTTTAAACCAACAATTGGAAAAGAGAGCCTACACGTAAGTTGTAATGACAATGGAGTTAGGTTAGTCAACTTTGCCACATCAGAAAATTTAATTGTCAAGAGTGCAACATTCCCCCATAAGGATATACATAAATATACGTGGACTTCTCCAGACGGAATGACACATAACCAGATAGATCACATCTTGATAGATAAAAGAAGGCACACTATTATAGTAGACAGGGGGATAGGATATGATGGTAGAGACTGGATTAATCTTGCTCAGGATAGGGACAATGGCGGGCTTATGTGAGGGCGGCAATGAACCTCCGGGTTCCTTAAAAGACAGTAAGTATGTAAGTATATAGTCAAATTACAAAAAAATACATCTAAGAAATTAATATTCACTAATAACAAAGTGTCCCGCTCCGTGGCTTCGTGGTCTAAGTCATCCTGTGTAAGACTCGCGTTACGTAATGCGCGCTGGTTCGGGTTCTCATGGGGAAAGTAATTTTCTCATGAAATTTCGGCATTGTATGGGGGACTTGTTACAATTTTATATTGTCTAAAAAAAATACACATCCAAGTGTTGCACAAATCTTGTAGTTTTTGAAGAGATAATTTGTGTTTTAATTGCCTTACCATGTAAAATATTGTTCACTTCTTTATCAGTAAATATAGTGCCATCTGTCTGACCATTCCAGGAATCAAGAAGTGGTAGTGTATCTCCCTTAACATGAGGGAGAAATACATCTCTTGGCCATTTTTCACGTGATTTTTTCAGTTTACCAGAACTACTTGCATCGACCACGACATTAAATGTCTTATCTTTGTCTATACATTGTTTTACTTTAGGTCCCAATTCCCCTTTCATTTCTTCAAAGCATATATAGGCCACAGTCGTGTTCCTAAACTTCCAGCTGCATAATTATGAATTTGGACGGTGCACAAATGAGTGATAGATGCCACTGTTTGCATTACTACTGTAGTAATGTCAGTTAAAAGAAAAAAAAAATTGACCAGGGCATTAATGCGAAAGCGTAAGTGCGCGTAAGAAGTGGCATAAGTGTCGATTTTCAAGTAAATATACTTCGTAACTGAGAAAAATGCGAAACGAACGACTAGGCCTATCACCACGTTTCTTAACGAACGAAAATTAGCTTAAATAAACATTTTCATTACAATCAAGCACCATGACCAGGGACGGTTACCTTGTAAGAACATTTGTTCGAAGACTCTACTGCCGAAATAGATGCAGTTCTAAAATCTGTAAATTGTGTAGAAATGAACACTTCAAATGCTAACATATGCGACGAGAATGTAGCAGACATTAATGAATTTGAGAGGAAATTAATATAAAGTGGAGCATAACCTACATTCACAAAATAAAATTTCTCTTCCTTAATTGACTGCAATGTGGAACACTACCCTTGGATTCGTACCTCCAGCTAGACAATAATTAAACTTTTCTTACTTACTTATGACTTTTAGAGAGCCCAGAGGTTCATTGCCGACCTCACATAAGACAGCCATCGGTCTCTATCCTGAACAAGATTAATCCAGTCTCTACTATCATATCCCACCTCCCTCAAATCCATTTTAATATTATTCTCCCATCTACGTCACGGCCTCCCCAAAGATCCTTCCCTCCTCCCCCGATCTTCCAAATAACACTAGGATGTATTTCTGGATTCACCCATACGTGCTACATGTTTCCTATCTCAAAACTCTGGATTTAATACTCCTAATTATGTGAGGTGAAGAATACAAAATGTTCTATGATATTAAATTTAGACGAATAAATAAAGAGGTAATAGGCCTAGATCTTCTGGGAATTTGTGCTTTTCCGTAGACGTAGAGAATTACAACGTTTCTAAGCAACAGTGCCGGCTCCGTCTTCAGTAGGCTATTTTCTTACTACTATTACAATTGAAGGGTTGATAGGAAAAACAACCCATGTCAAAAGAACACTTTTTTCAGGGGAGCGAAAAAACATTATATCTCGTTATGTAAAAAGGATAAGAAACTTAAAGTATAGGTATAAATATCCCAATGCCTTACAAATATATTGCTTGTATTTTAAGCGTACACAGACGCCACATGATTTTAGCTTTCCATTAGTACCAATATCTCATTCTCGGTTAAAACTGACATGGGTTGTTTTTCCTATCAACCCTTCAATTGTTATATCTCACTTCTGATAGTGTGGAAATAACAGTGTGGAAAAGAAGGCGTGATGCCCTTAACTCTACCAGAATAAATATAATAACATACAATAATATCAAAAGCATATTTATAGTTCCAGGAGAGCTGAATTTATTAATTTTGTGCAAATTTCCTTCTTGGAAATCTTGAAATAAACATATTCTATATCGAACCAATAATAATAGGAATGTTAGGATGCGTTTCATAAAGGACCACTTATTTTATGAACGGAAACGTCAATGGCGCAGAATATTCGGTCTTTCTGACTGAGCATTTGGTTTTGTTACTCGATGATGTCCCTCTTGATATTCGAGAAGCTAATATCTTCCAGCACACAGAACAAGACCTGCTCAAAAATTTTCAAATGGAAACTATCCTCGTCGACGGATTAATCTTAACAGTTCTTTATAGGAGTGGCCAATAAGATTGCTGGACCTCACGCTCATGAATTTTTTTTTGTGTGGTTATATGCGTGATAAAATTTACCCAATACTACCCGCTCTGTAGTTCTCTATTTTTACTTGTCATTTTCCCCTCTTATTGATTGTAGTCGTCAATGACGTGGATACATCGTGAATACGTTGCTCGCCCGTGGTCGAGTGGTTAGCAGTTCTTCTGTCCACAATGTCGATACGGGTTCGATTCATTGTTGGACTTATGGAGGACAGAGTGGTTATATAATGGTTTTCTCGGAGTTCTCCTATTTTCTCTCACCACTATCACCATTTCACCAACACTCCAGCTGCAGAAATGCCTACTATAAATTCAGGATCGCATATTAAGACACAAAAATATTTAACTTACGAAAATATATGGCATTACTACAAGACCCCTTTTTAATTAAGACTAATAATCACTTATTCTACATCTTAATAGCAATATATATAATGTACAGTACATTTGAGCATGCAGTATTTTTTATGAAAATAATAATAAGTTAATAATAATAATAATAATAATAATAATAATAATAATAATAATAAACAAGCTCAAACGTGAAGAAGAGAAAATAAACGAACGACATTACTTTCAAATCGAGCAATATAAGCTATTAAAACAGTCATGATATAAGCCTAGAATAGTGACAAAAACAGAACATATGCGATTATGGTAAATGTTGAGATATCCTAAGATAACAGGTGAAATATTACAGGGAAAAGAAGTTCAGAAGCGCTTGAGAGTTATGATGAGTGAAATGTAATACAATATGTTTAAAAAAAATTAGGTAAATACTGGTAATAATAAACGACAGGCTACATTGCCATAATTTCAATACACTTTAAATGATCATAAATCGAGGTTTGTTTGTTACTTTGGGAATAGCTATTTCTTTCCGAATGTGTGATGGAAAACCATAATTTAATGTGCACCTCCAAAATGCCATAATTGGAAATGATGAACAACTTTTCAATTCCCTAAAAGATAAAAACGTGCGAATCGCGGTGATGGACAATTTGACTCACCTGGTTACAGTGTAAAATATGTGACTTACAGTGTAATAGACCTCGATTCAAATAAGATTATAGACTTCGTAGTTCTGCAAAGAGGCCTAATTGTAGCCGATCTTGAAAAAGCAGCATGCGAAAAAGTTATAGATCGCCTAAAAGAAAAAACGAACATTACCTCTTTCTGTCGGACCGCCATACAGGAATTAGGAAATTGATATGAACCAAATATGAATGGATGGACCATCAATTTGACATTTTCCCATGGCAAAAAGCTTATCTAAACACCTTAAACCCGCCACAAAACATATGAGAAAATACAAATGTGGAAAGAAAGCATCATAAATCACTTATGGTGGTCATGTGCTATACATGTAAAGGTGATTCTGACGACTTAGAAGACAGATTAATTTCTGTATTAAATAATGTTTGTAATATACACGAACAGAGACATATAAAAAATGTGCATTCATTTACCTATAAAATAGCGAGCGGGGAATGGATCGAACCTGGGTCCAGCGATTATAATGCTCTGAAAAATGTTTTATGCAACCCTGCCTTTTTAAAAGATCTAAAGCAGACTAATCAGTTTTGTCACACCAGCAAACTTGAATCATACCATAACGAGAGATTGGTTTACACCCCTAAGAGAAACACTTTTCTATGGTGGAATGGTAACAAGAACTATGATTGCTATACTGGACCATAATTACAACGTGAAAAGAGATGTAACTGGCTCCAGACTCCAATACTCGAAAGCCACTAAACGATGGGTGGAAAAGAAAAATATAGAGCGGGAAGGAAAACGCGTGGAGAGAAGATATACAGAGAAATATGTAGGAAGTAGTTCATGGTTATCAACTACCGCAATTCAATGATCCACATATTTTAGAGGTTCCCTCAAACATAGCCCCGGTGCCTAAACCGTGTGACTCAACAATTATGGATAATATAAACCATGTACTAATTTATTGCTGACGTGAGATAACCACGTATCTGTAGTCCCTTCATAACGAATATTTCACATCTCACACACATTCACTCACTCAGTGAAGACGTTGACTTAGGTTATAATGGATCGAAATATGAAACTTTTTCAGTTTGAACCCTTATGAGACTCAAGTCATTCTAATCACAGAATGGAACAGAATGGAATGTACAAGGGATTTAAACTGGGATAGAGTTTGGGTAAGTTATTATTATTATTATTATTATTATTATTATTATTATTATTATTATTATTATTATTATTATTATTACAGTATATGCATGGGATAGATCTTAAGTATGTTAATAATAACTGACTGTAACATATGAATATATATTTACTCGTTCTAGACTGTATGTCAAACGGAACTACAACGCAGTCTTCTGAAGAAATCAGTGGTTATGACGTCAGACCTTGCAGTAAGACTTTTAATATTTCATAAACTAAAAGACGTAGAGAGATGCGACAAACGCCGTTAATCTAAGGATTACTTGGGTAAACATCCTATAATATAATCAAAATTTAGAATTTCATCGCGGACTGCTCCTATATACTTCAACATGACTTTTAAATTCCTCTGATTGAGGGTCCGGCTGATATGTACATCTATTATCAGGCATTACATCTCACTTGACGGTATGTGTCAGAGAAAGAACAATTATTTGTATGCACCTGCAGTCTGATTAGTATAATATGCAACTCATCGGTGATGTCTGCAATCGAGGGGGATAGGAACTGGCCATCCTAACCCATTATCTCCTAGTTAACTAGCCTAGTTGCCTCATAAGTGGTGTCTTTTTGGTATCACTTGTGAGGTTCAGACCTGTCTTCGGACAGTTGAGTAAACAACAACAACAACAACATTCATTGGACTAATTCAATATAGATGGACCACGGCCATTTCATCCCAAAGAAATATAGCAGACAATAACTTAAGGGACCTCGTTGGAATACTCAGAATCGTGTGTAGCTGTACTATGTGGACAGTAATAACTCTGCAATGTCCACGACGTTTCGTCCACAAATAACTTTTTGTCCATTTTATTATTTGTCCATATGTTTCTTTATCCATTGTGTGTATATGAAATCAACTAGTTCTAATTTTTGTTTTTCTTTTTCCCCCCTCAGGCATTTATTACATGTTTTTATTTATCCGTAAATATCTTTATCCACTCAATATTTATGTCTACTACTTTTTTTGTCGACCCACTTTTTGTCAGCACATTTTTATCCATTTTCTCATAGGGTAAACTGGGATCTGTTGGACAGTCGGGCATGTTGGACACTCTGTACTTTAACGTGTTACCTCGCCACTTGTGGGCACCACATTCTGCTAGAAGTCAATGACGGAAGTAGCCACGAGTGGGGCTACTACCGTCATTGACTTCTAGCAAAATGTGGTGCCCACAAGTGGCGAGGTAACATGTTAAAGTACAGAGTGTCCAACATGCCCGACTGTCCAACAGACCCTAGTTTACCCTATAAAATAAAGATGTAAACTGAAGATTTACAGATTTATTTAACAATATTTTTACAATATGACAATTTAGTCAATGTCCTGTTGCAATATTAATGTTAGACGATAATTTAGTTTATAGCCTCGTCTGACCATCTCTCACTACATAATTTCAATCTGTAACTTCCAGCTCTGAGGTATTCGTTAGACTAGTGTTAAGATATATATTTTGAATCTACTCACAGTATTTTCAATCCGTCTTTGAATATTTATGTAAGTTTTCTATATAGAATGCTTTATACGGGTATGACTACCAGCAAACTGTGCTATTTGAATTTCATTTTCCCGTTGGTGCTTTGGAATGTTACCCAAGAACTTCTACAAGGTGGTTGTAATTAAACTGACTGTGTTCAGCGTGGTACAGCACGGACTCTAATGATCGTAGGAGTGTGAAATCTCGTAGATATGAGAATTAACTAATGCGCTCGCGAATAATGCCAAAAAATTGTTCCTACTCTCGCCACCAGGTATAAATATAGCGCTGTAAGCAGTCAAAACGTGCAATCGTCTATAACTCTGACTGACGTCAGTATGTACTTCCGGTTGCATTGCATTGTGTCAGTTCCCTGTTGCTTGCTGACGCGTCTTGATTCCGTTAGTGAAGTGAATGTTGGTTGAAAATTTAGAAGATCGAACTTTTCATTGTGAAACGCAATGGCTATTGAGAAGAGAGACCGTGCACTGCTAGTGAAGTTGTTTTACCAGAATGACAGCAATAGCAACGCTGCATTGCAGGAATATCGCCGAAAGAAACAGTTGAGAAGAGGTCCCATGTCAATGAATAGGCTGAAGAACATGATGAAAAAATTCGAGGAAACAGGTGAATTAGATGTCGTACAAGGGAGAGGACGGCCTGACGTAAAGGCTAGCATACAAAGACATGTAGCTCTGATTTCACCAGATATGCTGCGAGCATCTGTCGACCATGCCGTATTACGGATGCAACTTGTTGCTGAGGTGGGAAGCCATGTTGAACATTGTATGTAACCATAGTTCCTAATAAACGTTCCGTTATCATGTGTTTGATCTTTCCTGCGTTTTTCTTGCGCTCATACGACGTTCTGACTAGTTATAGCGCCATATCATCACCTGGTGGCAAGATGTGGAACTAATTATTTTTTGGAATAATTCGCGGGCGCATTGCTTAATTGGCATATCTACGAGGTTTCACACTCCTACTGTCATTACAGTCCGTGTTGTGTCACACTGAACACTGTCAAGGTGGTTATAATTAAACTGGGGTTTCAATTGTTGCACAGTATGAATTTTGTAGGGATACCAGTGTAAAATACACAACAAAATCTTGCGAACTATTGACCAGGGGAGCGACAATTCATGTGACACAGCTCGAGCATTGGTTGCAGAATTTGAAATATGTGTTACACGGTCAGCTACAGCTACAGGAACTTATTCAACGACTTCCATGGGTATGGGACGACATCCTTTCCCTGGTGCGACACCTAATCCACCTGTTTCCTCGAATTTTTTAATCATTTTCCTCAGCTCATTAATTGATATGGGACCTCTTCTCAACTGTCGGCGAAATTCCCGCGATGCAGTGTTGCTATTCCTGTCATTCTGGTCAAATAACTTCACTAGCAGTGCACGATCTCTCTTCTCAACAGCCATTGCGATTCACAAGGATAAGTTCGATCTTCTAAATTTTCACTAACGGAATCAACACGCGTCACTAAGCAACATGGAACTGACACAATGCAATGCAACCAGAAGAACATACTGTCGTCAGAGTTACAGACAATTGCACGTTTTGACTGCTTGCAGCGCCATATTTACACCTGATGGCGAAACTTGGAACTATAATTTTTTTTCTTTTGCATAATTCGCAAGCGCATTGGTTAATTAGCATGTATACGAGGTTTCACACTCCTGCGATCATTAGAGTCCGTGCTATGCCACGCTGAACATCGTCAGTTTAATTATAACCACTTATATTAAAACATGATGAGCAACGACCACTCTTTGGAATCGGGAATGTCATCCCTCAGTAAGTTAGCTGTTCTTTGCATTCTCTTAAATACCATATCATAAAAGTTCCAGTTCGAAAATTTCCTCTAGATATTCTAGAAGTATGACAGGTAATTCTAGAACCTTTCTGATATCGCTTCTGATTTCATACTCTTCATTAAATCTTGGCTTCAATCCAAAGTTCACTACAGAACTCCAGATTGATTGACAGACGTAAAACAAGCAGCATTTTATGTTTTCTTTCGGGAAGTTTTGTGCTGATTCGTTGCTACAATTTCAAAGCTGCAGTATATACAAACCGTGTCTTCTTCCTGTTCAGCTAGGACAACTGACAGTACTATATGTTCCAGGAGCCGATGATTCAGGTGAGGTCATGCCGTAATGAATTAATGACTTAAGTGCATTTATTGATACATAATTATACAAACTCATGCACACAAGATCATTCGCACGAGCCTGTACGGCCATTCGTGCTACAACTATGCATTATTTGCATTTTCAAAGTAAACAAAAAGAATACTACTAATAATAAAATAATAGAACAGCAATTATTATCACTATTACTACTGTTATCATCAATTACCATTATCATTATAACAATTATAAGTAATCAAATTTCATACCAAATTTCACAAAAATAGTAAAAATAATAGAAATAAAATAAAAGTAAGATATGAAAGAAACAAGAAACACAGTAAAACATATATAATTCAATTCAATTCTTTATCAAAATTATAATAAACAATTCAAATAATAAATATAAATGTAAGACATAAAAACACACACAATAAAAACATATAGAAAAAAATACACACAATAAATACAAAAGATAATTTATACTCTAATTACCTTATTTGCGTTCCGTGTCAATAAATACCCATTGCAACACTAATAAATAACACTTCCCCTTATTTCCTCGGCCCCCTCGCCCTTAAATTTTTCACGATTCATGCCGTAATGAGCTGCACGACACAACCGCCTCAGCGAGTTTTAGTAAATGATTCTGTCCTGGAGGCCGTCACAAGAGAACTGACATCGTTATAGCATTGCATACAAAAATAAATTTCAGAAAGAGAGATGTGTTCGTTGGCGATTGCAAGAAGAAAGATAGAGAATATCGGTAGTTATCGTGAAGGGAGAACTATCGCCGTGGCTGTAAAAACTAGTACACGACAACAAGAGAACTGCCAAAGACTGCAGCTCGAAACCTTGTTTTAAATCTTGTGCATGAATACATGCACTGTACAGAGCAAATTGCAGACCTCCGTTAATATAATGTTAACACAGAGAAAGCTACCATAAGGTTCAAAATAGTTTTGAAATATGAAGTGATATGCCAGGTTTACTTGTACTCGACTATATTCTCTACTTGTTAACGAATATAACTCAAATCCTTTATGCCTTGGGCAAGAGTAGATGCAGATCTATAACGCAATAGGCTGATTATAGCAATGTCTGCAATAACCTGTGTAGTGTATCCATACTATTTTGACAGAAAATTCATCCATAGCCTAGCTTCATTTCATTCAAGGTTTTCTGCCAAAGGCTGGTCCTTCACTGCAAGCCCAGGTTCCTTCAATCTTTCCTATTTCCTGTCTTCCTCTTAGTCTCCGCATATGATACAAATATCTTAATGTCGTTTATCATCTTATATCTTCCCGTGCCACCAACTTTTCCTTCATTCACCATCTGACTTTCGCCTTACGGTTGGGGAAAACCTCAGAAAAACCGAACCAGGTAATCATTCCAAGCGGGAATCGAACCTGCTCTCGAACGCAACTCCGAATCGGCAGGCAAGCTCCTCAGCCGATTGAGCTACGCCGTGGCTGATGCCGTGTGTATTGCAGGTATTGCAGTCAATTAGTAATTGACAATTTACATATTTTCTCACATTATAAAATTTTCCGGAGCGAAGCCGTAATATGCTTCAAGCATTTATATAGTATATAGAACTACGTCTAAGGCTGCATAGTACATGAAAGCCATCATGAGTTTAGTGTTTTCTACATTTATTTTGTTTTGTTATATTTTTTAGTTACCATTTCTATTGGTATAATTGGAATGATTTTTGGCAATTATAATGAAAGTATGAGTTGTGAGTTCTGTGATTGAATAATGTAAAAAAAAAATGTTATAGCCTATTTACTTCGCTCCTCGTGCCTAATTCCTCCAGATGTGTTCTTTGTGAGCTTTAAAAAGTATCAGTACAAACCTCAGACACTTTTAAGATATAAAGGCAAATAAAACATCATAAGACTCTTTGAGAATCATTTGTAACATGTACGAGTTTTGAATTTCTTAAAATAACTTTTATAAAACGCGGGAATTAAAACCACTTATAATGTAAGTAACGTTATAAATCTGTGTTTCATTATTGCTTCGTGAAATCGGAACGCACTGCACTAGAAGAACATTTGAATTGTAACAAACGAAAGTCTATATTCGAATATAAAAGGTCTGCGACATTAAATCCACCATTAGAATTCTTTCGCTGGCCGCAACGATGGTGGCGCCCAGCCTCTCGCTGTAATGGATGCAGGACCACAAACTACTCGCCCGCGGTTACAGACAAAATGATATTACGTGAGGCAGACGGGAAGTGCCCGCTCGGCCGTTTAAAGGGATGAGGGTTGTGGGTTGGAGCTGCTGCTTTAGAAAGAAAATAATGTGGTAACATATATTTGTGTAAAAGGAGGTGACTGGGTCTTATTTAAAGTGTGAAATATATACTAAGAGAGAGAGAGAGGATGGATATTCCTCAAGTTGACACTTGAGTCTCGCGGCCTGATTCTAGCACAGAACGCTTTCCTTCTCCGAGGTTTAGAAGAGTCGGTAAAGACGAAAATGTTTTCATTAGTCTACTGAAAAGGGATCTTGTCTGAATTTTATTATAGGGCGCAAATTCTCTCTATCTCTCTCTCTCTCTTATTCGATAGCAGATCATCTTAAAAACTCCATTATGAAAATAATAGTAATATGGCCTATTAATAATAATAATAATAATACTTACTTACAAATGGCTTTTAAGGAATCCGAAGGTGCATTGCCGCCCTCAAATAAGCCCGCCATCGGTCCCTATCCTGTGCAAGATTAATCCAGTCTCTATCATCATACCCCACCTCCCTCAAATCCATTTTAATATTATCCTCCCATCTACGTCTCGGCCTCCCTAAAGATCTTTTTCCCTCCGGTCTCCCAACTAACACTCTATATGCATTTCTGGATTCGCCCATACGTGCTACATGCCCTGCCCTTCTCAAACGTCTGGATTTTGAGTTCCTAATTGTGTCAGGTGAAGAATACAATGCGTGCAGTTCTGTGTTGTGTAACTTTCTCCATTCTCCTGTAACTTCATCCCGCTTAGCCCCAAATATTTTCCTAAGCACCTTATTCTCAAAAAACCCTAACCTATGTTCCTCTCTCAGAGTGAGAGTCCAAGTTTCACAACCATACAGAAGAACCGGTAATATAACTGTTTTATTAATTCTAACTTTCAGATTTTTGGACAGCAGACTGGATGATAAGAGCTTCTCAACCGAATAATAACACGCATTTCCCATATTTATTCTGCGTTTAATTTCCTCCCGAGTGTCATTTATATTTGTTACTGTTGCTCCATGATATTTGCATTTTTCCACCTTTTCGAAGGGTAAATCTCCAATTTTTATATTTCCATTTCGTACAATATTCTGGTCACGAGACATAATCATATACTTTGTCTTTTCGGGATTTACTTCCAAACCGATCGCTTTACTTGCTTCAAGTAAAATTTCCGTGTTTTCCCTAACCGTTTGTGGATTTTCTCCTAACATATTCACGTCATCTGCATAGACAAGAAGCTGATGTAACCCGTTCAATTCCAAATCCTGCCTGTTATCCTGAACTTTCCTAATGGCATATTCTAGAGCGAAATTAAAAAGTAAAGGTGATAGTGCATCTCCCTGCTTTAGCCCGCAGTGAATTGGAAAAGCATCAGATAGAAACTGACCTATACGGACTCTGCTGTATGTTTCATTGAGACACATTTTAATTAATCGAACTAATGTGTTGGGAATACCAAATTCAATAAGAATATCATATAATACTTCCCTCTTAACCGAGTCATATGCCTTTTTTAAATCTATGAATAACTGATGTACTGTACACTTATACTCCCATTTTTTCTCCATTATCGGTCGAATACAAAAAATCTGATCAATAGTCGATCTATTACGCCGAAAACCGCACTGATGATTCCCAATAATTTCATCTACGTACGGAGTTAATCTTCTCAAAAGAATATTGGACAAAATTTTGTACGACGTCAACAAAAGTGATATTCCTCGAAAGTTACCACAGTTGGTTTTGTCCCCCTTTTTAAAAATAGGTACAATTATGGACTCCTTCCATTGTTCTGGTACAATTTCCTTTTCCCAAATAGCAAGTACAAGTTTATAAATTTCAGCTTTATAATGCACTTCCACCCTCTTGTATTAATTCTGCTGGAATTTGTTCGATACCTGGAGACTTGTACTTTTTCAGATTTTGTATCGCAATTTCGACTTCTGAAAGCGTGGGTTCAGGTATAAATGGCTCAGCAGTTTGTATTTCAATTTCGTCCCGATCATTTCTATTTGGCCAATGTACATTTAGTAGTTGCGCAGAATAGTTTTTCCATCAGTTTAGGATTGATGGAGTGTCTGCAAGCAAGTCACCATTCTCATCCTTGATCACGTTTACCCTTGGCTGATATCCGTTCTTAAATTCCTTTATACCCTTATATAAATCTCGAATGTTTTTATTCTTACTATTTGTTTCTACCTCATTCAGATTTTCCTTCAAGTAATCTGTCTTTTATTCCTAAGTGTACGACTTGCTTCCCGTCTTTCATTGAAATAATTATCTCTCTACTCCTCAACTGGGTCCTGTAAGAATTTCTTTATAGAACAGGAAGGATAACATTAGTAGCAAAAGAACTACCTAGATATAGAATAGACTTCGTGGGAGTACAAGAGGTTAGGTTAGATGGGAATGGCATATCACAAATAGGAGATTACTTGTTGTATAATGGGGAAGGAAACAATAATCACCAATTAGGAACAGGATTCTTTGTTCATAAAAGAATAAAATCAGCAGTAAAAAAGGTCGAATTTATCAGTGACAGGTTATCATATTTAATACTTAAGGGTAGATGGTGCGACATCATAGTTATAAATGCTCACGCCCCTACAGAAGAGGAAGACAACCATACAAAGGATAGCTTCTATGAGGAATAATAATAATAATAATAATAATAATAATAATAATAATAATAATAATAAAAACAGGGTAATGAATGTATTAACGCCATGCAGGTTATATTTTAATATTTTATAATTAGTTACATGAAAATCTGTGTTGACAGCACTATTCAGAGAACTGTGGTGTTTAAAGAAAACTTCCGTAAGATCACATCTTGATAGATAAACGGAGACATACTAGTTTAGTAGATATTCGAACTTTCAGGGGTGCAGACAGTAATTCTGACCATTATTTGGTGATTGGAGCATTAAGAGAAAGATTATCAGTAGCCAAGCGAGTAGAGCAACAAGTTAATATTACTAAATTCAATATTTTGAAATTAAAGGACGAGGAAGCTAATCAAAATTATCAAGTCGAAATTTCGAATAGGTTTGCCACTTTAGAAAGTTCCGACGAAGTTGAGGAAGAATTAGATGTTAATAGCGTGTGGGAAAATATCAGATATAGTATCAAAATTGCAGCTGAGCAGAGCATAGGTTATTATGAAACTAAGAAAAAGAAACCGTGGTTTGATGAAGATTGTTGCATGGTAGCAGAGAGAAGGAAACAGGCAAAATTGAAATTCTTACAGGATCCAGTTGAGGAGAATATATATAATTATTTCAATGAAAGACAGATTACTTGAAGGAAAAACTGAATGAGGTAGAAACAAATAGTAAGAATAAAAACATTCGAGATTTATATAAGGGTATAAAGGAATTTAAGAACGGATGTCAGCCAAGGGTAAACGTGATCAAGGATGAGAATGGTGACTTGCTGGCAGACTCTCCATCAATCCTAAACAGACGGAAAAACTGTTTTGCGCAACTACTAAATGTACATTGGCCAAATAGAAATGATCGGGACGAAATTGAAATACAAACTGCTGAGCCATTTATACCTGAACCCACGCTTTCAGAAGTCGAAATTGCGATACAAAATCTGAAAAAGTACAAGTCTCCAGGTATCGAACAAATTCCAGCAGAATTAATACAAGAGGGTGGAAGTGCATTATAAAGCTGAAATTTATAAACTTGTACTTGCTATTTGGGAAAAGGAAATTGTACCAGAACAATGGAAGGAGTCCATAATTGTACCTATTTTTAAAAAGGGGGACAAAACCAACTGTGGTAACTTTCGAGGAATATCACTTTTGTTGACGTCGTACAAAATTTTGTCCAATATTCTTTTGAGAAGATTAACTCCGTACGTAGATGAAATTATTGGGAATCATCAGTGCGGTTTTCGGCGTAATAGATCGACTATTGATCAGATTTTTTGTATTCGACCGATAATGGAGAAAAAATGGGAGTATAAGTGTACAGTACATCAGTTATTCATAGATTTAAAAAAGGCATATGACTCGGTTAAGAGGGAAGTATTATATGATATTCTTATTGAATTTGGTATTCCCAACACATTAGTTCGATTAATTAAAATGTGTCTCAGTGAAACATACAGCAGAGTCCGTATAGGTCAGTTTCTATCTGATGCTTTTCCAATTCACTGCGGGCTAAAGCAGGGAGATGCACTATCACCTTTACTTTTTAATTTCGCTCTAGAATATGCCATTAGGAAAGTTCAGGATAACAGGCAGGATTTGGAATTGAACGGGTTACATCAGCTTCTTGTCTATGCAGATGACGTGAATATGTTAGGAGAAAATCCACAAACGGTTAGGGAAAACACGGAAATTTTACTTGAAGCAAGTAAAGCGATCGGTTTGGAAGTAAATCCCGAAAAGACAAAGTATATGATTATGTCTCGTGACCAGAATATTGTACGAAATGGAAATATAAAAATTGTAGGTTTATCCTTGGAAAAGGTGGAAAAATTCAAATATCTTGGAGCAACAGTAACAAATATAAATGACACTCGGGAGGAAATTAAACGCAGAATAAATATGGGAAATGCGTATTATTATTCGGTTGAGAAGCTCTTATCATCCAGTCTGCTGTCCAAAAATCTGAAAGTTAGAATTAATAAAACAGTTATATTACCGGTTATTCTGTATGGTTGTGAAACTTGGACTCTCACTCTGAGAGAGGAACATAGGTTAAGGGTGTTTGAGAATAAGGTGCTTAGGAAAATATTTGGGGCTAAGCGGGATGAAGTTACAGGAGAATGGAGAAAGTTACACAACACAGAACTGCACGCATTGTATTCTTCACCTGACACAATTAGGAACTCAAAATCCAGACGTTTGAGAAGGGCAGGGCATGTAGCACGTATGGGCGAATCCAGAAATGCATATAGAGTGTTAGTTGGGAGACCGGAGGGAAAAAGATCTTTAGGGAGGCCGAGACGTAGATGGGAGGATAATATTAAAATGGATTTGAGGGAGGTGGTGTATGATGATAGAGACTGGATTAATCTTGCACAGGATAGGGACCGATGGCGGGCTTATGTGAGGGCGGCAGTGAACCTTCGGATTCCTTAAAAGCCATTTGTAAGTAGGTAAGTAAGTGAACATCTGGAACCAACGATATAACGGATTTTTGTCTTTAGTGCGAGGTTTAAGAACCTTTAAAGCGATGGGCTAGTGGAATTTATAAAATCCGCAATCTATTTATTTTTAGCTAGAAAATTGAAATTTTTACCGACTATAAATTTCTTAGTGAAAATCGTCATTTAAATTTTTTTCTTAAAGCTAACTCTGCATATTATGTAATGTAGGATTAATAATATTCTACTCTAATTTGGTCCTGTGTAAAATATAAAGAAATTTCTTCGATGTTCAGACATTAATTAAAAAAAGTAATAGTGCTTTACATATAATTATCTAGGAATAAATCTAACGCTCCATTTCAAAACAGGGATATTAGTGAATAAGTGTTCCCAGTTTCATCACTATAGCTTTAACGACTGTCAAATAAACTGAATAATTGTTATTGAAAACATAGAGAATTTCTTTTTTTAAGAAAATTTAATTTGAAGTTGTGTTACACACACGTGTAACTCGTACATTACCACAACTACTACCAATGAAATTATACTTACAATTAAGGTATTGTGATAACATTTTTGTGAAACCATACATTTTTAGCGGTAATATAAGAAATGATGAAATATGTCAAAAGTCGACTGTTTTCAATAGCGCATCGCCTAAAGTGAAGAAATGCGCGCTTGAGGAAAGGATACAAATGATCAGTAACTAAAAAAAAATCAATATTATTGCCCGTACAGTATTTATGCACAGTTGTAATCCAGTTTTTGAATTAATGACGTTAATACCGTCACTTATCCTATTTGAGTTTAGAAAGTTGCGACTTTATTATTTGCAAGATACATTTATTATTATTATTATTATTATTATTATTATTATTATTATTATTATTATTATTATTATTATTATTATTATTATTATTATTCTGAAATATTATAGGTCTAAGTAAATTACAGGAAAAATATCCAAATGTATGTTTGAAAGAAGCATGCTGTATTATTCAAACCCGTTTCAAGATTTCCTTATTTAAAATAGGCTATTACCTACCTACAGTTTTTGGTGCATGTTTGCATATTTTGATAGAATTTTTCTTACGCAAATTCATGCATAATAAGTGTTTTTGGCTTAATATACTTCATAATCTCATTTGTTTTTAGATTGTTAGTACATATTTTGCTACTGTGCTCGAAATCGTCAAAATGACTATACAGTGTGCCGCTATGTTCAGCGACAATTAAATAACCACCAATGAACAGATATAAATACCTAGAATTGCTCTTGAGAACTGATCAAAATTTAGTTGGAAAACCTGAGAATGTGCTGCAGGGAGGGGAAGTAGAATCGCAAAAAGAAATAGACAGGCAGGCAGGTAGGCAGGTAGGTAGGTAGATAAGTAGATATGTAGATAGATAGACAGACAGACAGTCAGACAGACAGGTAGATAGGTAGGTAGATAGACAGACAGACAGAATGGATGGATGGATGGGTGGGTAGATAGGTTGTTAGGTAGATATCAATCCTCAACGAGCAACGTAACGTATGAAATGAAGTATTGTACATAAGTTGAACGGAAGAGAGAAGAAAGTTAGGTGAAAGAACTGAATATAATGGATCTTGAAAGCTTAAGGGTGAGCATCGATATAAATAATATGTTGAAAAATAAAGTGAAATACTTGGAGGAAAAAATAAGTAAGAATAACTGTTACTGAATCTGAATAACTGAATAAGTGTCTTTGAATCTGAATGGGATTGTAAAAAAAGAAAAAGGACAGCCATGGGAAACGTATGAAGTCATAATGAATAAATGTTGGGAATGGATGGGAATAAATATCGCTAATGTACAAGTGAAGAACGTGTATAGGTTGGGGAGAGGAAAAAAAACAGGCCTTTATTGGTGAAATTTGTGAATTTGATGATGAAAGAGAAGTCGTCTAATAGGAAATCACAAAAAGATTCAAACATTAGTATTGAGAACGATTTCGATTATGAAGTGAGGTGTAGAAGAAAGGTATTAGTACCCTTTTGATGGAAGGGAGGAAAAATGGGCACTACGCGAGGTTATTTAGATGTAAATTAAAAATTGAATAATTTCAAAGGAAACATTTTTCCGGGGCCGGGTATGGATCCCGGGATTTTTGGCTGAACACACAACGCTCTTATCAACTGAGCTACACAGGACCTTCACCCGATATCGTCTTAATTTTTCCCTTTATGTCCACATAACTCGAGTGGGCCAGAAACCCACAAACTCTGTGTGATTTGAAATTGTGGCTTTCTGTTAACTTACATACAGTAACGTAGATATTTATGCAAATCTAGCTTTCAGGTAAAGCTCCCTGTGAAGCAAACTTGAATAATTTTAATAGAAAAATTGTTCCGAGATCGAGTATCAATCCCGGGCCTTTGGCTAAACACTCCAACGCTCTTACCAATTGAGCTACCCAGGAACTTCATCTGATACCGTCTCAATTTTTCCTTTTATGTCCACATAACTCGAGTGGGCTGACAAGACGCCAGAAACTCACATCGAGTGCACACAAACTCTGTGTGACTTCAAATTTTGGCTTTCTCTTAACGTACCAACATTAACGAGTATAATATTGTCGGACCATCGTATCTATGCCCCTTCAGCGCTGTCGTCGTTCTTGGAAAAGTTAACGCTTCTACTCACCCCATTCCACCCGTTTCTCTCCCACTACGTCAAACACCAGGCCACGAACCTTGCTGAATAGGGATGTTGCCAAACTTCCGTCAAACAGTATCATGTCTTTTGAATATTGCTTATAATACTGTAAGGTTAATTATTACTTATTCATAATTTAATTTAAGTAGTTCTAATGACGCTGATTGACTTATGTAAAATGCTATTACTTGCTTAATAATATTTCTTTCACCACTCCGTGCTACAGTATTCATGTTGAATTGACAACACTGGACTGAAAGTGCAAATAACCTGTCCCGCAAGAAGGCTGAAAATTGTGAGTAGTGGGGGGAGAGAAAGACAGAGGGATAGAAAAGAGAGAAATAGGAATACAGGGAGAGAAATGAATTGCCGAGGCTGAAAAGGAATTAAGGTTTAGTTCGCATATCTTACGGGGGCACAGATCCGATGGTAGGACTATATTATGCCAATCTAGCTTTCAGATTAAACCTCTCTGTAAAGCAGACTTGAATAGGATAGAGGATACACAGGCGTAAATGATTTTGTTTCAAAAATACATTTACCGCTACCGATATATTAGATGTAAGCCTATAGCTCATTTAATATAACCAAAACAGAAGCCGAAATTCTAATTAAAAATGATGTGAGATTCAGTGGTTAGATAGATATTTAACTATACAAGGGGTTTCAAAAATACACTGCAAAATTGTAGAGTTGGATTCCTCATATGTAGGGTATATATATATATATATATATATATATATATATATATATATATATATATATATATATTGATCTGGAAATTCGTATTTCTGATTTATCACACTTCATTTGAATTTTCTGTAATGTTGCACTCTCTTGATTACGTTAAAATAAGTGTTCGAAATGCTCACCTCTGCCATATAGCAAGCCTCTGCTCGTCTCATTGAGTTACGAACAGGCTCAAAAATGGTTGGCGTTGTACGTATTCTATGAGAATCCTCCAGAATTCTCCCACGAATTGTTGCTTCATTATCCAGAGCAGTCGTGTACACTAACAACTGGAAGTACCTTACACAAAGAAGTCCTAGAACTGGTTTTAGAACTGGTAAGCGTGGAGACCAACCAAATAGTATACCTCAGAATATCCAGTGATCAAACATCCATTATTAAGAGTATTAGTAACTCATGAGGCGACGAGCAGAGGCCTACAATATGGCACGGGGTGAGAATTTCAAACATTTCTTGTAATCACGAGAGTCAATCATTATGGAAATTCAAACAAATTGTGTTATCTTAGAAATTACGAATCCCTGGATCCATGTTTATGTAAACTTTTTTTCTGCTCTGCATATGAGGAATCCAACCCTGCAATTTTTCCGTGCATTTTTAAACACTCTGTATAAATAACCCTAATGTTTGAATAAAATAATATTATTGATAATAATTAAAATGATCTATTCCAAGATAATATATTAAATCGTTGTGCACCTTAACTCAAATTAAGCACTTTTGCATCGTCTGTTGTTGTTTACGTAACCTCCGTAACAGAGTTAATGTAACGTAGGATACAGATTGTTATAATTTGTCTTGTTTTCTGTGCTTATATGTGTATTGAAGTTAGATTATGATAATCCATTAGATATCTATGGAAAGAATGGCAAATTGGAATGAACAAGTGAATGCGCGATTTTTAGTATTATTTACATTTCTCAGTTGACAACTGTGAATACACAGAGATTAGGACCTTTTTAACAACCAAGTCTTCTGAGGAAACACATATGACGTGTAACGGATGTATAAACATCTGCACTGTTGTTAAAAATTACATATAAAATGAAACTTCAAAGAATGCTAATGCATTTCTTCCTTTGTTTGTATTGGTATTTTGAATTAATGAAAGAACAATTCTTATTGAGTCCTTAAATAAATGTGTAGAATGTACTATAGGTATCTACAAGTAAAACTCAGCTCGATCTCCTCGCGGCGCGCATGCTATACCCCTCTTACCCCTCTACAGTAGGCGTGAGAGCATGCTGGGAACGGGAGCACACTTCATTTTCGCGAGACAGTCATGCCCGCTGGTTTCTGCGCACTGAGTTTTCCTTGTTTTTTTTTTTAAGTAGGTTATTTTACTACGCTGTGTCAACATCTCAGGTTATTTGGCGTCTGAATTATATGAAGGTGATAATGACGGTGAAATGAGTCCGGGGTCCAGCACCGAAAGTTACCCAACATTTGCTCGTATTGGGTTGAGGGAAAACCCCGTAAAAACCTCAAGCAGGTAACTTGCCCCCATCGGGAATCGAACCCGAGCCACCTGATTTCGCGGCGAGACGCGCTAGCCATTACTCCACAGGTGTGGACTTTTCCTTGTTGGATGCCTATGGAAAAGGTACTTTCTTGTAGAATGACACAGCTGCAGTATATTCAATTCAGGGCTGCAGAGAAAAAAGGAAATAACTTACATTTTAATGCCATTAACATTTCAAAACGGTAATGTTTTTGTCATTCCTAATGTTTTCACACAACTGCATTTGAAAGATTCAGTCCTCTCTATAAATTTCTCTTGTATAACAATGAAAAAGAAATGGCAACAGTACTGATATATCATGCCTAGGAGTAACTTTCGATCTGACTTTCGTTCAACCACACTATTGTGCCCTGGAGTTGCTGGGTTAAAGAACTTGCTCATTTCCTGCAATAAAAGCTTTGTCTTGTCCATAACAATGTGTGAATCTAGTTTTGCTAGAAACTTAAATATTGTAACACAACCTGAGCCCTAGTGTTTTCATTAGTACATTTGTCCAGCATATCGCTTATTCATGATGGAAACTACCTCAGCGCCTCTCTCCAAATCCGCATGTAATACCAAGAAGTCATCCCACAATTTATTATGTGCATATTTATAAGACGATCCTTTTTCCACACTAATTTACAAATTTTTACTTAAATATTTCACACAAACTTGATTTGAAGATTCAGCAAAGCAAATGTGTTCCTATCTTCACAATAATACTCAGCACGGTTTGAAAACTGTTATTCAGTGGATTTTCGTCAACGTCGATATATATATTTTTTGACATAGAAACTCAATTGAAATGAACTTTTTTATATAGGCCTAGTTTCTAATTTATTTCGCAAAACCAACATCATATAGCATTTCTATATTCATTTCGCGTTTTTGGTGAAAATTAGAAGTATTTAATTATCTATCAATATAGAACTCGTGTAAAATGATAATAATAAATTGTATATGTACTGGATACATTTTGTATTTACAGCTAATACGAAAAATCATAAATTCGAGAGATTAAGTACGACGTTAAATGCGAATATTTAAACTTGTAGGTGAGGAAGGCCGAGGAAACTAAGCAAAATTATCAGGTCGAAATTTCAAATAGGTTTGCCACTTTAGAAAGTTCCGACGAAGTTGAGAAAGAATTAGATATTAATAACGTGTGGGCAAACATCCAAGATAATATCAAAATTGCTGCTGAGCAGAGCATAGGTTATTATGAAAATAAGAAAAAGGAAACGTGATTTGATGAAGATTGTTCCACGGTAGTAAAAATAAGTAAACAGGCAACATTTAAATAATTACAGGATCCAGTCCAGGTGATCAGGGAAAATTATTCCATTGGAAGACGGGAAGCAACTCATACACTTAGGCAAAAAGAGAGATTAATTAAAGGAAAAACTGAATCAGGTAAAATCAAATAGTAAGAAAAAAACATTCGAGATTTATATAAGGTTATAAAAGAATTTAAGAAAGGATATCAGTCGAGGCTAAACGTGATCAAGGATAGGATTAGTGACTTATTTGCAGACTCTCATTCCATCCTGAATAGATGGAAGAATTATTTTGCGCAACTACTTTTAATGTACTTAAGGCCAAATAGAAATCATCGTGGTGATATTCAAATACATACTACTGAGCCCATTTACACCCGAACCCACACTTTCAGAAGTCGAAATTGCAACAGAAAAGCTGAAAAATTACAAGTCTCTAGGTATCGACCAAATTCCAGCAGAATTAGTACAAGAGGGTGGAAACATACTATCTAGTGAAATTTATAAGATTGTACTTGCTATATGGGAAAAGGAAATTGTACCAGATCAATGGAAGGAGTCCATAATTGTACCTATCTTTTAGAAGGGAGACAAGACTAACTGTAGTAACTTTCGAGAAATATCACTTTTGTTGAAATCATACAAAATTTTGTCCAATATTCTTTTGAGAATATTTACTCCGTATGTATATGAAATTATTGGGGATCATTAGTGTGGCTTTAGGCGTAATGGATCGATTATTGATCAGATTTCTTGTATTCGACAGATATTGGAGAAAAAATAGGAGTATAAGAGCACAATAGATGAGTTATTCTTAGATTCCAAAAATGTGAATGACTCGGTTAAGAGAGAAGTTTTATATCATATTCTTATTGAATTTGGTACTACCACGAAGCTAGTTCGATTAATTAAAATGTGTCTCACAGAGGGGACCGCCCCAAGTCGTGCTGCTTGAATTGAATGGAAATGGATATTTAAGCTAATATTTGTTCTTTAAGAAACGTGGTGATATTCGTACTTTTCGCTTTTTCCTCGTTTACGAAATATATTAACTTCAAAATCATTGCTACTTA
Organism: Periplaneta americana; assembly: GCF_040183065.1. Lineage (NCBI taxonomy): Eukaryota > Metazoa > Arthropoda > Insecta > Blattodea > Blattidae > Periplaneta > Periplaneta americana. The sequence continues at coordinate 100,075,903 of NC_091123.1, forward strand.
TATCGCTTCTTGCGCGCACTCGGATTCTCATAGTTCCGCGCCACCGAATCACAGCTCTCGCATTAATGTTCTAGTCTATTAATAGACTTTTCTTGCTGGAAAACATATTAAATTTGAATTTAAAATATATATTAACTTTATGACTCACCTTAAATATAATTGTGTAGATTCGAAATGAAGTGGTCGGAACAGAGAACCATTCAATAGTACAGATATTTAATATAGGCTGATTTTTCACTCTTCTGTAACACACACACTGTTTCCAACATGCAGCATTGTTCCAAGAAAGTTATCAAACTTCCTCACATGTTTCTCCGTCACATATCTACATGTTTGCCAAGCTTATATTAACATGTATCTGAGTACAGGTGAATGAAACTGGTGATACACAACGGAATGTAATGCCATTATGAAACCCCTTTTGTGGAATGTGTCTGGAATGTTTTCACAGATCATTTTATGTTTTAAATACTCTTCTAGCCTTTGAATTGCAATTTTATATTGCCTAAAGAATACACATTCAAGGGTTGCATAAATCTTGTAGTTATTGGCAGGATAATTTATGTTTTAATTGTCTTATCATGTGAAGTATTGTTACTTCTGGATCAGTAAATATAGTGTCATCTATATCACTACTCCAGAAATCCAGAAGTAGTATTGTGTCTTTCTTATCATCCGACAGAAATACATCTCTTGACCGTTTTTTACGTGATTTTTTTACAGTTAACCGGAACTACCTACTAGCATCGACTACAACATTAAATGTCTTTTCTTTGTATACACCTTCTTTTACTGTAGGTCCAAATTCCTCTTTCGGTTCTTAAAAGCATAAGTGCATTCTTGTTTCTAGATGTACAGGTGCATACTTCAGGTTTTGAACGGTGTACGATTGAGTGACAGATGCCACTGATTGCACTACTAGTTTATTAATGTGCGTTAAGAGATAATAAAATTGACCAGTGCATTAATGCAAGAGCTGTGATACAGTGTCACGGAACTATGAGGATCCGAGTGCATGCAAGAAGCGGTATAAGTAGCAATGATTTTCAAGTCAATATATTTCGTAAACGAGGAAAATGAAGGAACGTTTCTTTTAGCTTAAACATAAACTCAAGCACCATGACCTGGGACGGTTCCCTAGTCAGTTCAGTGTAGCAAAGTTGGTATAGGCCAGTTTCTTTCTGATGCTTTTCCAATTAATTGCGGGCTAAAGCAAGGAGATGCACTATCACCTTTACTTTTTAATTTTGGTCTACAATATGTCATTAGGAAAATTCAGAGGTTTCGAAATTGAACGACTTACAACAGCTTCTTGTTTATACGGATGATGTGAATATGTTAGGGTAAAATCCACAATTTACAATATAAGGGAAAACACAAGAATTTTACGTGAAGCAATTAGGCTAAAAGATTGATTTGGAAGTAAATCCGGAAAATACAAAATATGTGATTATGTCTCGTGGCCGGAACATAGTAAGAAATGGAAATATAAAATTGAAGATTTATCATTTGAAGAGGTTGAAAAATTCAAGTATGTTTGAGGTACAGTAACAAAATATAAATGTCATTCGAGAGGAAATTAAATGCCTAATAAATATGGTAAATGCCTGTTATTATTCGCTTGAGAAGATTTTATCATCTAATCTGCTTTAAAAAAACTTAAAGTTAGAATTTATAAAACAATTATATTACCAGTTGTTCTGTATGGTTGTGAAACTTCCACACTCACTTTGAAAGAGGAACAGAGTTTGAGGGTGTTGGAGAATAAGATGCTGAGGAAAATATTTGGGGCTAAGAGGGATGAAGTTACAAGAGAATGGAGAAAGTTACACAAAGCAGAACTGCACCTGACGTAACTAGGAACATTAAATCCAAAGGTTTGAGATGGGCAGGGCATGTAGCACGTATGGGATAATCCAGAAATACGTATAAAATGTTAGTTTGTAGGCCTGAGGGAAAGATACCTTTGGGGAGGCCGAGACGTACATAGAAGGATAATATTAAAGTGGATTTGAGTGTGTTGGTATATAATGCTAGGGACTGGATTAATCTTACTCGTGATAGACACCGATGGCGGGCTCATGTTAGGGCGGCAATGAACCTCCGGATTCTCTAAGAGCCATTTGTAAGTAGTTATGGCGAGGAGGGCTTTTCATGCACCGCAGCTTACCTAAGTTATTTTCCTTGATCTTTGCATACATTGCGCCGTAGCTTGGTACAAGGATATGAGAGATAGGCTTCAGGTGTGTCGTATGTGTAAATGACTAACTCTGAATATAGGCCTAAACGATTTAGGCATATTCTCATTGACTACTACGTGACATATATCCTACATACAGGTTCAACATTCTGTCCGCATAGGTTCAAATCATAGAAAAATTAGTTAACCACATAGCCAAGCTACCTGTACGTCTATTATCAGGCAGTACATCTCTTACATCTCCCTTGACGTTATGTATACATATGAAGCTTGATTAGTGTAAAATGTTACTAGTCAGGCGAGAGGGAAAGAAACGGCCAACTTATCCCATTACCTTCCATGAATGGTGCTTTATTGGTGTAACGTTTGATGTTCAAACATGTCTCCGAGCAGTTGACTAAACAATAAAAGCCAAGCGCGGGATGGTAGCATGATTTTAATAATATTACTCAGTTCCAAATCGTTCTTTCGCCTGTGACAGGTGTTTATCAATGTATTCATTATTATTGTTGCATCACCACATGTATATTAATTAATCAATTAATAATGCATTCAATAAAGAAATAAATCTATTCAATCGGTTTATTAATAACGCTGTATGAACTGCAAATTTATCTGGCGACGATATCACAAAACGAGTCGACTGGCTGTTTACAACCTCTGGATACAGACATTCTTCAATAATAAAGACCCAACATGTAACAGTATTGAACCAGAGAACATCAGTTGTACTGAAAAAGAACAGGAAGATGTTTTGTAAAAGTTTCGACATTTGAGGCGTTCAGCGGATCAAGTTACAAATTTTCATAAATTCAGTTTAATTCATTTTCTGATTATCTGAATTTGTATCTTTTCCGAGCAGTAATGGGTCAAGTCTTAATTCCAAGCATTTGCCGATAGGTGACACCAGTCACTTTTGGTTCAGATTATTTGTTCACGATGTTCTGAGCCATAGTGGATCAAGTCACCAAGGCGTTGCATCAATTAACATCACAATTGTTTAGATTTTTTAAATCTAGAATTTGAGAATGGAGCAATAAAATTATTGCTAGTGAAATTAGATAATCCACTAGAGCAAGTTAACTTTAAGTCCTATTATCTCAAAACTACATCTCATGGACTGGATCCACTTTAGAACTGAGTGCCTCATATTATATCGATGGTTTGTGAATTATGTCCATACTGTAAATTGTAGCTATCTAGCTGTACGGTATGCTAAGGAAATAAGACCTAGAGTTCCTGTACATTTCATCTGTAAGAAGAGTTAAGCGTGACACCGGCGTAGCTCAGGCGGTAGTACGTTTGCATGCTGACCCAAAGTTGTGCTCAGACTTGTGTTCGATTCCCGCTTGGGCTGATTACATGGTTGGGTTTTCTGGTTTTACAACTGCAAGACGAATGTCAGGTATTCTACGGCGAATTCTCGGCCTCATCTCTCCAAATTCATCGACGCTAAAAAAACCAAGGAGTTCATAAAACTTCGTTTATTACCAAATTAAAAAATATGATTTGAGTCACAAATAATAAAGGATCTCTGATATAGTACCTATCCCATTCCTTTATGGGGGCCGAAATTTTATCCGTAATACTTATATTTACCGTAGAGTCGCTGTATATCATAAATATGTGACAGATAAATGCACTAATAAAGCAGTCAATAATTTCTGGTCCCGCAAAAGAGCATCGATGCTAATTTCAACTTTTCTTGTAAATATAGTACACATCGACTCTAATAAAATTATACCTAAAGTTTATTTATAGACTTGATAAGTAAGAGATGCAAGAACGCAACCTGCATTCGTTGCATATTGATCCAAAAATTGGCGTATGCTAAGTAAACACCTTAGCAACGAAAGAAAGATGCTACTTAGTATACCGTACGCCAATTTCTGGTTCATTAAGCGTATACAATCAATGCAAGGTTGCGTGGTTCTAATTAAACCTGTACTTGACTGCCATCTACTGTTAATGGTTGGGAACTACTAAAACTGCCTGAAAAGAGGTAAATTTAAAATAGGTGAACAATTATTCAGAAAATACACAAACATATCGACATTTGGGGGGATGGAGAGAAACTAACGGTATATTCATGTTCAGCATGTTCGTATCATTCAACAGGCAATAAGGAAGTAACATAAAGAATTTCTGTCACCTATTATAATACTCCTATCCCATTAATAGTATTTATTCAATCGAGAGCCATCAAAGTTAAGGTCGAAATGATTTACATTGTTATTTTTCAGACCAAACCAAAAATACAGGACACTCGGCATAGAATACGGTAAGAATGCTTTCCTCTTTATCACAAAAATCACAACAGATTATTATTTTTCAATCCGTTCTACTGTATTATTTTCATTTAATCCTGTGTGCTATAACTTTACTTCTTGCAGCTCGAACAACACTTTTCACTATTACAGTCAACGTCACAGACTATTCTGAATTATGTAATGTTTAAACCACAACAGGTGGCAGACAATTTTTATAAAATACAAGGATAGTATTCATTCATTCATTCATTCATTCATTCATTCATTCATTCATTCATTCATTCGTTTCTTTGTTTGTCTGTTTATTTGTTTTAATTACTTACAGTATTTATTAACTTAATTATTTATTTATTATTTATTTATTTACTTATTTATTTATCATTGTCTTCTACCCCACCAGAAGTGACATATGCATACAATTAACTAATATTAATAGTAACACTTAAATATAAAATCATATTATATAGCAGATTCATGAGCTTAAGCCTTCTTGATAATAATAGTCTGATTTCGCCTCAAAATTTCTTTAATTTATTATTTCATAACTTATTATCCTAGATTCACTATCTCCTATCGATAGCCTACAAAATTAAAAATTTGGACATCATAAATGCTACTTAATGCAAAATTTAAAAATGATAAATAGTAAAAACCACGGAGAGTAATTATCACTTATTTTCCTGAAAATAAATTCTTTATTATAGGAAATATAATCCTAGCTATAAAATAAGGGCATAAGCAGAAATAATTACGGATTTTTAATTTGGCGTGAATTCACTTAAAAGACTATCCCTTTGCATATAGTCTCTTTCACTGAATTCCAATATTTTTTAGTACTTTGTATAGTGAGGAAATGAGATGTTGGAAGGGCACCTCACGAAGCTGAGCAATTGAGGGTCCATTTATTAACAATTCGAGAAAGTTTATTAGGAGCAGGAAACCATAATAAGGACTCCCCTTGTCTAGATTGAACTTTCAAAATGTTGTACTCCCTCGTCATAAAGGAACATAAATATAGAACTGTTCGGTGTCACCTCTCCTCTGCTATTTCCTCATTCGTGGTCTTAATCTATCCCCAAGCTTTCTTATTTTTCGAGTCTTATTTTTTATTTCCTATGAAGTTTTAGAGGGGCTCTGTATTCGCTTTCTCACTTTAATTCCTTTTAGTTCGCACCATAACTCTGTCGCACTGGCTACATACATTCGAGAAGTAAAGGAATGATTCTTAATAAGTGAAATTAAATTTATCATCTCCAACATCTTTATCATGAAATAGACTGTGTGGTAATCCTAGCGAGACCTTCATCTTGTTATAGGCCTATTCCCTTTTCTTGAAGCCATACAAGATTTGTTTTACCGGTCAATACTCGTCCGTTCTTTTCTGTCCATTTTATTGCCTTAGCTTAGATCTATATAGCCTAAGTATTAATAGAAAATGTTTAAGAATCTCTGCAAAAATATTTTTTTCTGAACTTATCCAATATAGCGAAATTCCGTACTTACGAAAATTTTATTTTATTAATTTAAACTTTTCTCTCACCTTACACTCCAAGAATGCAATATTTCCTTCCTTAAAGTCTTCTACGATGAAGAGTTACTATGGTTCGGATAAAGTAGCTGTATCAGGATAAGCATCCTTGGTCCGTGCGTTTTTTCTACAAACATTAACTAGTTGTCCTTGTCCCCCAGCCAATTCATTGATGTTTTATCTAGAGGGTGAGGAACGCTTTTCTCAGCAGGTACAGTTTTAGATAGTGGAAGGGGGTAGTGTTCTGAAGCAAGTCAAGGCCTTATCCTATACAGCTATACAGCCTATCCTGATACAGATACTTTATCCGAATCTTAGTGATTACTTTTGTACAGTTGTTGTCTAATGTTATTATTTCATTTCTGTTTTCATAGTGTAAGGCCTATGTAAATCTCATTATTCATATTTTCGTTATTTCAATATGTCACATTTCATACAGGTAGTGGGCCTATGTAGGAGAAAAGTGGCTTATATTAGAAATTCAATTATTCAGAATAATTTTGTTTGCTTCGGACGTTTGATACAGAATTCCATTATTTATATTTTCGTATGTACAGTATGTATGATTAAATTTTAGCGCATTTAATTTTATAATAACATTAATTTTTAGAATCTTTCTGTTCCTCCTATTGTATCACATTACATTATCATAATATTTGGACATCGTACCGTGTTAATGAGAAAATTGCCAAACTTAACGAATACATTCATGCACGCACCACTAACAAACAATACCTAGCGTATTAAAAAAAACCCATGGAGGAAATTACGAAAATATTATGTACTTAGTTTATGAAAACTTTTTATGGTACGGATTATCCGATTTTTTCGATTAACCGTTCACTCCAACCCCTTCATTACCACGGATAATAGAGGTTCTACTGTACTTACTTTTACATGGAATTAATTCGTGAGTGTTAGCTGATTTTTTTTTTTAGGTTATTCTGTGTGTGTTGTATAAATTGCCATTTAGGCCCATTATAAATTAGGATTAAGATGTAAATTGTAATTACTTAATTATGTATCACGTTTAGTAAATATTTCATTATATGTAAGCTCCTTAAGGTGCATGATAACGAATTTGTATTTAAGTATTACCATTAATTTTACCACTTTTGTTATTGCTAGGGCTAATATATCAATGTATATTTCACTTCTGGTAGTGTGGAAGAGAAGGCCTCATGGCGTTAACTCTAGCAGAATAAATAAATAAATAAATAAATAAATAAATAAATAAATAAATAAATAAATAAATAAATAAATAAATAAACAAAATGCTGTTAGCAAAGAGTGAAATATTTGAAATAAATAAATAAAATGCTGTTAGCAAAGAGTGAAATATTTGAGAATCATATAATTAATTGTGAAACTTTCGTTGAAGAGTGCAACTTTTTAACTTTTTATTTACTGAAAAATATTTTATAACAAGGAAAATTTCATTTTTAATGAGATCGAATGAAAAATAAAAGCTCGCAATGTCAAAGTTTAAATAAGTGTTTTTTTTTACACACCAGCATTTTATTTAGGCCTATTAGTCAACATCGTTCACAACATGCCATATTATTGTAACAATGGTATAGAATATTAGCATGCCAAATAAAACGCCATGACTTCTATTATAATGGCAAAAATTTGTGCGAAAATAGTATATTATGTAACATGTTTATAATAATAATTTTAAGGCACAAATTATGCCGTCATATTAGAAGTCATGATGTGTTAGTTGCCATGATAATATTATTAAGGTTCTGACATAATAATGTATACCGAGTTATTCCTGAGGAGCTACCGCCAATATTACGAAGGACATTTCTGAAGACATTTGGAGCAGAATGTCATATAAACATAGGTCCCATTCTCAATATTTTCTGAGTTAAACTATTTTGAAATTATTGGTAATAAACTTTTTTTTAGATTTAAGAGTACACGAATATTACAAATAGAGAATGAGCTATTCAGAAGTACCGGTATCATTTCTTTAACTGGCTAGTAGCTTATTCTGAAGCTAAAAATATGTGACGGAAAGCGAAATGGGACCCCTTGTCGGAGAAGTAAAATTTTCAGTATAAGCAAAATGGATGGTTAGGGTCGAAAATATCGAACTCGATATTTTGTCGATCACTACAGCTTAGTTTGTCCTGGTTAAGCTCAAATCGAGTTAATAGTTTCTTAAATATGTACAATTATATCGATGATGACAATATAAAACTTTAAAGCTTGTTTTCTTAAAACAGTTTCTTTCTGTAACAAATATTCAAACTACCATAACTCACTCAATTTATTAGTTAGAAATCAAAATTTGATATCAAATTTTTCAGAATTTAATACTGAATTTGAAAAGAACATAAACTTTAAATCTTAAATTTGCGATAACAGATCCCTTTTCGCTTTCCGTCTCACAAATTTGTTGTGAATTCCATAGATGCTTCGTTCAGTACAGATTTTCATTTTTCGATTTTTAATTACAAAATTACACTATTCTTATGAATTTATCACAACAATTGTTCCAATTCACGCCACTCTTGTAAACTCTTCAAAATTGTACGTTAGGGTGCAAAATTGAACTTTAAAGAGTCAAGTCGCTGGAAGTGGTGTGATTTGTAACAATTGTTGTGATAAATGCGGAAGAATAATGCAATTTTTAGTTAAATTAAAAAAAAATGTACAAAGAAACTAAGGAATTAACAGCACAGTCTGGTTGGCGAGATGGTATAGCGCTGGCCTTCTATGCCCAAGGTTGCGGGTTCGATTACGGACCAGCAGGCTCATGTCAGTAGATTTACTTGCATGTAAAAGAACTCCTGCGGGACAAAATTCCGGCACATCCAGCGACGCTGATATAACCTCTGCAGTTGTGAGCGTCGTTAAATAAAACATAACATTTAACAACACAGTTCCAGCTTCAGAATACTAGCCGACTAAATAAATGATATTTTTGAATAGTTCATTCCCTATTTGCAATATTTTTTTTACCCTTAAATCTAAACAAAAAAGGTATTTTTATAAACATCTTCAAATTAGCATGACTTCGAAAATATTGAGAATAAAATTCGTGTTTTTAGACAATTTTTGTTCAAATTGTCTTCGGAAATAAGCTCCGTAAAGTGGTGGTAACTACTTGTGAATCACCCTGTATATTTTGAACTATTTTCACTAATGATGAAAACTGTTTATAATTCTTGTGTACAAAAAAATATGAAACGATTTCTGCTCAATAATATACATCACTGATGTCATAGAAACCCATTCTATATAGATCATAATATCAAATAAATCATCATTACAAATTTGATATGCCATTTCTTTATTAATTGTTTTATAATGCTGTCGTACTTAAAACAGCGTATGACATACGTTTATGATGTTATACGGTTATGTATTCGTCAAAATTAGGAAGTTCACTTTCCTCGTTTCCTAACATTGACTTCGTCCCTGAAGAAGATGGCAGAGCTAGCCGTCGAAAGCTTGGAAGCTAATCTCCAACTCACCTGGCTGAGAACCCGAGAAGAGTTATTCTACATCAAACGCCGGGAAAGCCTCAAGTCATACAAATAAAATGTTATTTATTCCCAGTCTTCTCGGCTAATAGTAGGCCTATGTTAGGTTATAAAATGTTCAATGTAATGGAAGTATCTTAATGATTCTTGTCCTCATTTTAAAATGCATAATTGTGTTAGAACCAGAAGTTTATCTTCCTACTGTTTTCTTTCTCTGTTTATAAAACTCAAACAGTATCACACTGCATAAATATCTGAATGCATTATAACTTCTCAGCTACCTACCTTGACTTGTTCATGAAGCTCTGTAATGATAGTTGTACCACTCTTGCACTCATAGCAGGAAGGACGTGCGCAGGCGGAGTGCGTGAACACCTCGTTAGCGACGAAGACGGCTGGTTTGATTAGCTAGCAGCCCACATGAAATGTTGTTAACTGGCAGAATTTCGATTGTAATTTCCAGCATCTTGCATTTTCCCCGCATGAGCATAAGCATGAGACTGTTCCACTGGTACTAAATAGTAATTATGATGAGAAGTAATAAATTGCAGAGATGGTCAGATAGCGCAGAACTAAAGATCCTGCAGATAGGCTACTGGCTCTGTTTCAATTGTGCAGTCTGAAAACGTTCTAATAGTGTGTCATTTCCTGTATTCCAAGCATTTTTTACATGTAATTCCATTTTATTTTTTTAAATTTATGTTTAATTATTACATATACATAGTGTTCTGCCAATTGATGGGTGATTCACTGCAAACCCAGCTTTCTCCAACCTTTCCTATTTTCTGTCTTGCTCTTATTCTCCGCATTTGATATTAATGGTTATATAATAACAGAGTCTAATTATTTTCAGTTTTCAAAATTCACTAAACAATTGTTTCTCCAATTAGGCCTATATAGGCTATTAAAATAAACGCTGTAAAAACTTAAATTTAGACACAGAATGTTGCTAGGATCACAATAATAATTGTAATCCACCAATGTAGCAACTTATTTACGCCCCAAGAGAACACTTGCTTATATCTTGTCTATTACAACGACTAACTGAGACGGATTGAGAAATATACGAAGGAAAGATATCCAGATGGCAGATACGATATCAGTGATAAATAGGTAACTGAAATGTATAATTACTTTAAATACCATAATTATTTATTTTGAGGGTGGTGTCGTTGTTGAGTTCCCACGTTGGACGCCATTTGAGGGTGAGTGGTTATTGTGACTACACGTTGGGCGCCATTTGAGGGTGGGTGCGTCTCGGTGTTGCGTGAGATTCACTCAGGGTAGCCGAGGTACGGTTGTGGTGTAGGTTGATGTCGGGAATAATCCCAATCCGGCTACTTATATAAAAGGCAGTGTAAATTCCAAAACTATAAGTTTATTGTCGTATTCACTTGGTAAACCCTAGAGTATGTATTTCCGGCTGACTTATGATTCAATCGTTGGTCGCAATTCTGTGTCGACTCAGTTGCAGCTCTGAATAAGCTCTATCCGATACTATAAATTCAATACTCTGTCCCGTACACTACGATCGAAGCTCCTAAACGTTGGCGAGTAGTCTCGCCGATGACAAAGTTCAATCTATCGAGTCTTCGCCTGAAGAAAGACTATTAAGTTGGGCCGCCGACACGATGAGATGTTGTGATTGTGTCGACACGAAGCGAAATAGTAGTCCTGTCGACACCAAATGAAGTAGTTATTGTGCCCTGTATGTAGGGCCGCCGACACGATGTGAAGTTGTTTTTTTGATCATCTCCGCTCCCCGTCACCCTTATTTATAAAAACCTATCCTACGCTAAAACTAACTATCCTATTGGTTAAAAACTACGTCACTTAACCGGCCTAAAATCTATTCCCTATTGGTCCAAAGTGACCTCATAAGCTGGACCAAGATCTCTTCTTATTGGGCGCGAAATATGTCATCTCTAAATTTAGACTTTGGATTTCCCATAACCTCAAATTAGTTTGTATATCTCACAAGAATACCCGTTCTTTGGAAAACCCAAGCTTGGCAGTATCTTTCCCACGGGTCTAGTCCGACTTCGGCTTTTATGCTTCATCGAGTCTATACGAAACCCCGCTCAAGGTGGCCCTAAATCTGTCCGATGCTGACAAGTGACGAAACACCTGTGTGGGGAAGCTAATTCTAACGAAGTCGCCAGAACATCCCCGCGAATACATGTAATAGAAATATGGAGATATCACTTCGCTAATAAATCGGTCTCTCCCTCTCCTAATTACTGCTTCAAATACCCATCTACATAACCATTGGAAATTCCCGAAAGAGTTTCCAATGTTATGAGATGTCCCCGCTTTCTGCCTATAACTAGCCTCATAGTTCCCCTACGGTCAGCCGGTGATACATTATTTACAATACAATCTGATTATAATATCACTACAAGCAATTACAATAAATATTACATATATCTTCACAAGCCTTTCTATGTACACAACTCTCACACAATAAGCACAACAATGTACAATTTATATCCACATTTACATATGTACAGTCCCATTCATTCACATATTTACATTTGTTTATTCACTGATCAGTTACACACTCTGCGTGCTTGGTTGTACCAGCCGCCCTGTACATGTTCACCTAGCTGTGCGCGTGAGACTAACTATCCTTACTCTTTCTCATTCCTGCCTCCTTGCCTCTCCTGTTTGAAAGGCCGCAGGAGTTGCTTGTGGTACCTTCCAACAGGTTTACTTTTTCCCCTTTCTACCAATTCGAAAGTATGGTCTCCGTATTTACTTCTAATTTCGTAGGGCCCTTTGTACAGTAGCTCCATGCGTGAGTAACGTCCTCTAAGGGCGGAAGATAACTTCACGTCCCTTAGCAATACCAAATCGCCGGGTGAGGGCTCCCATTTGTGGCGATATCTTTAAACTTTACCGAGTCTATACTCAGCCTTTTTCCTGATTCGGTCGAAAGCTAGTTTACACAGTAGTTCCGCACTAGGAGGCTCACCCTCCTGTATTGCCTGCGGCAAACTCTTTATCATGGGATCGGGATCGATCCCTAACATAAGTTTGATCGGAGCTATTCCGGTCGTTGGATTGATAGAGTGGTTCATGACTCTCTCAATCACCTCACATTGCCTAAACCAGTCCTTATGGTTTCGGTGACACAGAATACGGAGGTACAATGATATATCCCTAAGCGCTCTTTCGCAGGGATTACCGCTGGGAAATTATGCGGAGCAATTGTATAGCTTCACGCCCGCATCTTCCAGCCTTTTGCAAAACACTTTCGATTTATGTACCGACACATTGTCACTGAGCACCGCTGTTACCGGACCGTAAGTCGGTATGTAATCTCTAACCAGCTTGTCAGCACACAACTTACTAGAGATATTTCTTAAAGGGTAAATCTTTACAAATTTTGTGAAGACATCGTACGTAACAAATATGTACCTGTGTCCGAAGGACGATGTGGGCATTGGACCGTGTTCGTCCACTGCTACAAGTTCATTCTTTTTACCCCTAATAACGACCTGTGGTACATTGTCATACCTTACATTTAGAGGTTTCGCCCTCTGGCAGACCTCGCAACGAGATATTACCCTTCTAACCTTCTTTGACAGTTGCTTAATATAAAATGATTCTGACATAGTCAAAATGATCCTATCACTCCCAGAGTGACACATAGATAGGTGAAAGTTATTTATAAGTTCATTCTCCATACTCGCAGGCATGTATATCTTCCACTTCTGGATATCCCTACCATGCAATTTATACAAGATACCAAAGCGCAATCCATACACTTCATCTTTCACCTGTGAGATTTCTCTAGCTTTGTCCATTAAGGCCCTTATCGTGGAATCCTCCTGCTGCAAATCTGCAATTCTCCGAAATTTTCCCGTCAGAGCTCCATTCCTCGTGGAATCAATTTTCATCACGGCAATTTCGTACGCGGGGGCGGTGATAGTTTCCGGTAGCCCCGATTTGGAATTCAAACGAGAGAGACAATCACCAAAGATATTGTCTGCCCCCGGAATATGTCTGATCGTCACATCATGAGCCAAAATTTCGTGCACATACCTAGATATTCTAGAGTTCGTCAATTTGCATCTGCTCAGAAACGCTAGGCTTACATGGTCAGTAAATATGATGATCTGCCTATTAAAGATATACTGACGGAACTTCTGTAGTGCGAAGTACACAGCAGAAATCTCAAGTTCCGTGATTGATGCGTTGCTTTCGGTACGCGACAGTCCCCTAGAAGCTGTGGCAATCACATGTCGCTTATTATCTACATCGGTCTGACATAGAATTGCTCCATATCCATATGAAGACGCATCAGTATAAATCTGAAAAGGTAGGCTGTCGTTAGGCCTTTCCAACAGAATTGAGTCGGCGAAAAGCAGTTTCGTTCGATCGAATGCTTCCTGCTCTGCCGACCCCCACCTTAAGGGTGTATCCTTCTTCAACAATGCTCTGAGTGGGGCTACATGCTTAGCATAATTGACGAGAAACCGATTCTGGTATTGTAGGATACCTAGATACCTACGAACCTGTTTCCGGTTCCGCGGCGGCGGGATCCTCGAAATGCTCTGAATTCTCTCTTGGTCCGGTCTAATTCCGTCAGACGAAATTACGTAACCCAGGAAAACTGTCTCAACTTTAAAAAATGCTGTTTTCCCCAGCTTGACTGTCATACCAGCCTCTCTCAATTTAGTAAGTACAAAATCAATATCCCTAATATGCCTATCCACATGATTGCCATATATAAGAAAATCGTCAATGTACTGTGCCAGAAAACCTTTCGTCGAATCACCAAAAATTATGTCAAGTGCTCTTAGTAGCGCAGATCCAGAACTCGCGATGCCGAATGGGCATCGGGTATACTGATAGACTTTCCCGTTATGTAGGAACGCTGTGAATTTTCTCGAGTCCTCGTCCAGCGGAATCTGCCAATACGAACTGGTCAAGTCCAAACTAGTGAATATAGAACAGTCACTGATACGGCCTAACAAAGTGTCCACTGACTCCGTCCTGAAATTATCTTTAGCTGAAAACGAGTTAACGTGTCGGGCATCGATCGTTACTCTTAAGCTTCCGTTGGGCTTCCTAACCCAGCACAATGCATTTACGTAGGGCGAGTCTGATACTTCTATAACTCCATCTTTTAACATATCATATATGACTTCGTCTGCCTGATCCCTTAAAGATAGGGGGATGGGTCTACATTTATGCCGAAATTCCTCCATTCCTACCACCTTAATTTTGTGTGTATACACTCTACACAGACCCGGCGCGTCTGAAAAGACATTTAAATGGCTACCTACAGCATCCATTAAGCGTTTTCTTTCACTCTCACTCAGGCCGTGTGCCTGGTTAACTTTATCTCTCACTATTTCGAAAGTATCTGTCTTCCTATTGTTAGACGCGACTACCTGCCTAAGATCGCCAAGCGAAATCTCATTACAATATCTGGCCCTACCGCTAATGAGATTACGTCCTATTTGTCTCGCCTGGACTAATTCGCCGATACATAACTCGCATTCTCCGCAGCCTACTTGACACACTCCCCTAGTTACCTCGTTACCTTCCCACGGATTAACCTCTATAATTACATTCTTACAAATTTTGAGGTGCTTTACAAAAAATAACTTCCTGTAATCCTATCTCTTCCGCGGTCCTTTCGTCTACCTCAGCTCGAGCGTTATTGCTACTGAATGGGACATGGCCTACACTGCCGTTACCTGCCGTAACCCCTAGTGTGTTTTCCCTAAAATCTAATAGCGCGTGCCATTCATAGAAGCTTTCTACTCCAATAATGATGTCGGTAGTCAACCTTTGTATCACAAAAAAATAGCATTTAATTTCACGTCTCCGCACTCTAACTCGAACCATACTTGATATTTTACCTTTTCCTTCTTCTTGCTTAGGGCGCCTGCACAGTACAGTGAACATATGGGTAACGTTTGCAGTTTTATTCCTGAATCCCTAACCCTTTGAAAAAATTCCAAGCTGCATACATTATTTGTGGAGCCCGAGTCCAACAACACACAACACTTTATCCCAAATATTTTAGCATCTATATAAGGCAATACATAAGTCCCATTATTTTCTAACTCTGGGTTAGTAATCTCGCTCTGTCTCTTCACGCTTACCGCGTTGGTGGATTCTTTTGACAGTGACTTATTGCACTTAGCTACAGAAATCTCCGAACCCTTGAGACTTCTGTCTAGCAGTTTCCCGAGTATGATGCATTCGGTTCCACTGCTACCTCGTCTCTATTTCTACAATTTATAGGCTCCCGGCCCATATTCATCCTGACCGGACTTTGCTGACACCCGTTCATGTCTCTATTCCTACTTTGTCCCACGTTACACGGTGTAGGGGGCCTATTGCACCCTTGTGAGGCCATTTCTTGTAGGACGTCTCGCCTACCTCTCTCTTGCTCTTGTCTCCTCCAATCACCTCGATTTTGCGGTCCCCTGCTAAAATTAGGCTGCCAGAATCCCTGTCTGTAATTTCTGTTCCTAAGCCAGTGTGGTTGGGTTCTAAGCCTATTATTTCCATTTTCTTGTCTTCCCGTGTACCATCGTATGTGGTTAACCCTACGCACGGGACCAACACCTCCTCGATCGTTCCTCATCCTGTTATGACTACTCTGGTTATTCCTACTATTATTGTAAGGACCCCCAAAGGGCGGGTCAATCCTTCTCTCCCTGTTGGGACTTTTCCCTCCGTTATGGCCATTATGGTACCGACTATGTGCATTGTTGGGGCTCCTGTCACCACCCCAGTTACTCTGATTTTGGGCTCCTGTCCTTGGGGATGAAAAGGCCGTACTTGCCCCCTTCCCCGCTTTCTGGTCGGTGGGGCTTGAACCCTTTCCTTTGCCATGTTCATAATCTGCCTGTCCACTACATTCATAGTGCGTGGCGTCCGAACCATCCAGCGCAGTCAATAAATCTATTGTTTCCCCGAAGTCTCGGGGCCCTGCTACGATCAGATTATATCTTATGTTCTCGGGATACTGCGAAATCACAGTTTGGATCAGCTCTGAATCCGGTATTGGCGGATTGAGGCTTTTCCCTTTCTTAACCAGTTCAAGAAAATAATCTATCATAGAGACGCCTCTTCCCGCGTCAAACCTGCTCTGATTAATTTCCTTCCTAATTCTTTGTTGTTGTCTTTGTCCCCAGTATCTCTCCGAAAATTTTTCTCTGAATTCCTCATAAGTGACATTATCCCTTAGGGCCACTAGCGCCCAGTTGAGTGGTCGGCTCTTTAGGCTCTTTCGTACGACAGTCATTTTTAAGTCATCCGGCACCCCTCTTACTCTAAAGTACGTTTCTAGCTCACTTATGTAGTTATGTGGGTTTGAAAATTCAACCTCATCAAAAATAGGGTAACCAATCTCATTCAAAATGTGAGTGGGGTACTGGGGACGGCCTAAATATGCCTTGTCGTTTACACTTATCAACTCACTACGCACGTCATCACGTGAGGTCTGACATTCCTCACTGACACTATTGTTGACATGTCTTACATTTATGTTACTACCTGATGCCGGGCTCTCACTTGTGCCCTCTTGTCTAGAAACTGCACGGTCCGAGCTGCTATGTCCGCTTAAATTTGCGGGACTACCCCCATTTAGTATGTCGTTTATTTAGTTTAATTTACTTCTTAATTCTTCCAAACATTCGTTATCCGCCCTTTCTTTATTCTTTATGGCTCGCTTGAGACCGTCCACTTCCTGATCCATCTCACCTATTTTCTCTTCTACCGAATTCTGAATTTCTCGAACCTTCTCCACTATCGCTTCCTCGACAGCTGATTTTAGATCGCTATTCTCTCTCGTAGCGCTATCTCTAACCCTAACTTCTAAATCCTTCATACTTTCTGACATCCTATCCATAGCTATCTTCAATTGGTTCTCCATTCCGATCCCATTCTCGGTTAATTTCCCCTCTAGCTTCTCTATTTTGTCCTCCATCTTGTTTCCTCTTTCCGCTAATTTTGCAATATGATCTCTAATCTCTCTCGAACTTTCCCCCAATCTATTTTCCATTTGTTTTATTTGTTCTCTACTTTCCCTCAGAATCTGCTCTCTACTTTCCCTCGAGTTATTCTCTAATTTAGTTTCCATTTGTTTCATTTGTTCTTTACTTTCCCTCAGAATCTGCTCTCTACTTTCCCTCGAGTTATTCTCTAATTTAGTTTCCATTTGTTTCATTTGTTCTCTACTTTCCCTTGAATTGTTGTCTAATTTATTTTCCATTTGCTTTATTTGTTCTTTACTTTCCCTTGAATTGTTGTCTAATTTATTTTCCATTTGCTTTATTTGTTCTTTACTTTCCCTTGAGTTATTTTCCATGAATTGTCTCATCTGCTCCCATAACTGTTCTAGCGTCATTTCCCCTTTGCCACTTTCTCTCCTCTGTTGCTTTTCCACCGATCGCTCTCCCTCTATTTCCTGTCCTGCGTTACTCTCGACCTCCTCTCTGATTTCCATAATTTCGTCGTCCTTCCTTTGCTCCATGGTTCCCTTGTTTCTATTTCCTCGTCTTTCTCGTATTTTCCTAACTACTTTACTCCTATGGCTACGTAGTATCATCTATATGCTACTCTGTCATCTATCCGACGCTTGCTTTCCCAATAATAATCTAACTAGGCCTGTATTTGCACTCTACTCACTTCCAACAAATTACGCAATACACTTATTTCACTTTCCCCCAAAATATCACACAAAAAAAAATACATATATATACCCAAAATATCACACCAGAAATTGAAACATATACACTTTATAATTATTCCCCCAAAATATCATATACATATATACACATTTATTCATCTTCCCTTCATACTTGCCACCGCCTCTCCGAGTTGCCTTCTCTGGTGGTCTCCGTGTGGCCTTCACTGGTGGTGTCGTGATATCGGGATGGCCTGGTTCTATTCCCGCCTTCCAGCGTCGTTCCTCGGCTATGCAGGGCTGAAATGCTCCGTCCGGTCCTCCGCGTTGTTTGGTGCTGTGTTCGCACCCGGGGCCGGTCACTGGAACAGCTGTCTTCCTTCGAGCCCCACGTTGGAAAGCGCCATTTGAGGGTGGTGTCGTTGTTGAGTTCCCACGTTGGACGCCATTTGAGGGTGAGTGGTTATTGTGACTACACGTTGGGCGCCATTTGAGGGTGAGTGCGCCTCGGTGTTGCGTGAGATTCACTCAGGGTAGCCGAGGTACGGTTGTGGTGTAGGTTGATGTCGGGAATAATCCCAAGCCGGCTACTTATATAAAAGGCAGTGTAAATTCCAAAACTATAAGTTTATTGTCGTATTCACTTGGTAAACCCTAGAGTATGTATTTCCGGCTGACTTATGATTCAATCGTTGGTCGCAATTCTGTGTCGACTCAGTTGCAGCTCTGAATAAGCTCTATCCGATACTATAAATTCAATACTCTGTCCCGTACACTACGATCGAAGCTCCTAAACGTTGGCGAGTAGTCTCGCCGATGACAAAGTTCAATCTATCGAGTCTTCGCCTGAAGAAAGACTATTAAGTTGGGCCGCCGACACGATGAGATGTTGTGATTGTGTCGACACGAAGCGAAATAGTAGTCCTGTCGACACCAAACGAAGTAGTTATTGTGCCCTGTATGTAGGGCCGCCGACACGATGTGAAGTTGTTTTTTTGATCATCTCCGCTCCCCGTCACCCTTATTTATAAAAACCTATCCTACGCTAAAACTAACTATTCTATTGGTTAAAAACTACGTCACTTAACCGGCCTAAAATCTATTCCCTATTGGTCCAAAGTGACCTCATAAGCTGGACCAAGATCTCTTCTTATTGGGCGCGAAATATGTCATCTCTAAATTTAGACTTTGGATTTCCCATAACCTCAAATTAGTTTGTATATCTCACAAGAATACCCGTTCTTTGGAAAACCCAAGCTTGGCAGTATCTTTCCCACGGGTCTAGTCCGACTTCGGCTTTTATGCTTCATCGAGTCTATACGAAACCCCGCTCAAGGTGGCCCTAAATCTGTCCGATGCTGACAAGTGACGAAACACCTGTGTGGGGAAGCTAATTCTAACGAAGTCGCCAGAACATCCCCGCGAATACATGTAATAGAAATATGGAGATATCACTTCGCTAATAAATCGGTCTCTCCCTCTCCTAATTACTGCTTCAATTTTATGTACTTAATAAACAATACAGAAAGTTCATAAAATGCAATAAAAACAATTTTGCGTATTTTATTTATTTATTTGTTTATCTATTTATTTATTTACCTATTTATTTATTTATTTATTTATTTATTTATTTATTATTTATTTATTTATTTGTTTGTTTGTTTGTTTATTCGTTTGTGTATTCATTCATTCATTCATTCATTCATTCATTCTAGTGAAGTTAAGGCAATTTGGCCTTCTTCTCCACACCATCAGAAATACCAATACAGAAACACTATCTTCCTTCTACTTTCGATGGGGCAAGATGTGCATTTTACTGGCGAAGTTGTCTCAATTGGTAGGACGAGAAATTATTAATTACCCTTATTAGGGGCTATCAACCGACTTGCCAAGCTTATAGTCGGATAAAGATAAATTAGTCCTTCTATATAATGATACTACTCACTAATATTGATGTTAATTTTATAGGGTTTTCTTAAGACATTCAGTACCTAATTATTGTCATCATTTTAAAAATTGTATTTACGTGTCGTAACTGCAAATATCTCTCCACACCACACAAGTGTTATACGACACTCATCAAGTGGCCATGTTTTCGCATGATGCTAAACAAGTCCCTATTTACCAATGTCTTTGAAACAAATGCAATGGCAAGGTTGCCCCTAATGCCGAAGTTCCCCCGACCTCCCCTATTATATTACTGAGCAATGTTTGTATGTATTTATGAAATAATTTAGAACATCTCTCTGTCTTTTATAGCCTACTCTAAAGAATATTTATGTTGATAATGTTAATTATTGTAACTGACGTTGGATCAAAATTATGCCTGTCCTTCGTTGGCACAGCAACCCAGACATTCTGCAGTTTACTTCGTTTAGGTTTCTTGTCCTCTCCTCTTGACCATGATGTATGGGCTATTTAGCTTGTCAAAGGAATGAAAGTGGGGGCTAGATATCGCTCTGGACCTGTCTGTCACACTTAAGTAACCATTGTGTGCGTTGAAGCTTTCGCAGCGGTCAGCGTGGCACAACTGTCTGGGTAACTGAGATATGGATAATTTTAGACTGAGAAGCAGTAATACCTGTATTGAGCTACAAAGTACTTGCACATAAGCTACAGGGTGATTGAGTGTGATTCTCTACTCCAATCTAATAAGTATATGATATGATACTTATATTTGATGTCAACATTTACATCCAAGTGATGTTGATCTCATAATTTTGTATCCGGTGCCACAGTTACATTCATTAGAGATATACCTTTTTGTAGACGATCTTCTAATTTATATTGTTACGTTGCTTACATTCCCTCATTTTTGTATCCTCCTCTTACCCTTACACTCATTCACTATTTACTATAATCTCTTACTTTTGTCCCCATCTAAATCGATCAATATTCCTGCATTTAAAACTTAACGACTTAATTAAGATCAAGAAAAATTGACACTTATACAATTATTTCTTGATTTACAGTTCATTTATGTCGAACACACTCTGTTTCTAATAATACTTGTTGCTAATCCTTACCACGCCATTATCCAATCGGATCGTTATTATGTCCATTTCTTAAGTGTATTACATTTTCTATCTCATTTATTTTCTTCATGCTATGCTTCACTATCCTGGCTAGCCTCAGCCACCATCCTCCTCGCCTATTTTCATTACCTTTATCTTCTCAATATCTTCCTACTAAACACCTCAAATGTATTATTTAATCTACTTATACTATATCCTCATTCATCACTGAATCACACATATCCACTTCACCCACTTCTGTCATAAACCCGTTTTCTTTTTTCTTCTCTTCACTTCTCCCCACTTCTGCCCTGGCATCCTAGATATGTAACAGATTGCTCATTCCTACTGTATGTTAAAATCGGCAGCACTTTGAAGAGAACTACCACCAGGATCGCCACCCGTCTGCCGTAAACGAACACGAGATGGCAGTTCAGTCGCTAATGCAATTCAAATGGGAGTTACGACGTGACTCCTTATGTAACAACTAGATGGCAGCATAATAAACCTGACAAAAGTTGTTACCGTCAAAGCCTATGAGGCCGAGCAATCTGGGTATACATGATCTAGGCTGGCACTCACAGAAACACTTTCACTTCCCCTCTCGGCACTGACCTTCCTTCCCAATAAGCTAATTAATTCACTTACCGAATGACTTGAATTTTTATTAGTGTCAATAAACTTCAGCCTATTTTACTTGTGGTAGTTAAACCGCTCTTATCTGATTTCTTCACATATGTTTTCTTCTTAAGTATTCTTGATCTTAGCATTTCCTGGTTACATCTTGTATGTTTAAAATCTGTGTAATAATTTCTCTTCTAATGTCGTAATTATCATATCAGATTTGGACCACAAGGTATATTTGGTTTAGGGGCTAAGGAATTTTTTCAAAGATGTGTACACTTTAGGATTTTCTATCCTTTCCGTTTTCAAAATGTAGCGTAATTCATGTAAGTCTTTCTATGACCATTAATTTTCAGATGCTTATGTTGTCATTATACCTTTATTTAAACCTCTCATTTAACTTTAAATAATTCGGTTGTTCTCATACAAGAACATTTCTTTGTCTAGGAGAGAGATTGGATATTTTCTTCACTACCGTTTTCTCAGTCATATTATGCAGACTCCCACAAGTATTCAGTAGATAGGAACCATGAATACCTTGTTAAATTTCTCCCTCAATCTTGTGTCTTGGTGATCTTATTTTTTGACTCACTACTTCGATTTTACATAATATGTTGTATAGATAAAATTGGTATGTGTCAGATGACATGCTGGATGGCTAAAGTTAATTTCAAATATCATTTCATTATTATCTTTCAAAATCATAAAATTAAATAGTTTAATATATATTCTTAAATATCAATTAATTTGTATGAGAACTGAAACTTAAATAAAATTAAAATATTATTAATATTTGTGGAGCAAAATTCGCTCCGGCGCGGGGGATCGAACGCGGGTCCTTGGTTCTACGTACCAAGCGCTCTGACCACTGAGCTACGCCGAATTCAACCCACAGCACCGGATCGAATCTTCCTCTTTCAGTCTTTCCATATGTGGCCTGACTCCAAGTTAGGCATATGTGTTGACGAATATGTCTAGTGTCAACTGCCATTATACTAGGATTGCACTCAGTTGAGTGACTTATTTGGTCGGGATTCCGCAGTTATGATGCACTGCTAGCTATGAGAATATTATGGATTTATTAATTGTCAACATTACAGAGATTATTCTGTAGGACACATTAATAAATCCATAATATTAAAATATTATTGTTCCCGTTTTCCCTTCCTCTCGGCATATATAATCCGTAATTCTATGTAGAAATTACACTCCAAGTTACTTCCAGCTTCCTCAAGAAACAGATCTGGAAAGATAAATTATTATGCTTTATTTTAGGAGGGATATATTCAGTTTGAAATGTAACAGTGGTTTATAGCTATGACCGGCCTTTTCTGCTGATTTTTTCAAGTATTTCTCTAATCCTCGCAGTTAATGTCCAGTATAAAGTGGAACATAATCAGTTTTCATACTCCATTGGCGCAGTTCTTAAATTTTAACGATTTTTTACTTCCTGAATCGCCAAGTTCTCTTCGTACGGTATAGTTATCAACACTCGGTCGACATGATTTCTCATGCAGATTACTAATTGAAATAAACATCTGTTAACGAACGATAGCGTGAATCTATTACTTTTACTAAACTGCTTGATGATCTGTAGGAGGAAATATATTCAGTAAATGGATTATAGGCCTACCATTTTTTTTTGCATGTGTGCGATAATTTAAAATTCCGACATATTTGCCAATGAAAACATTTAGAAACATCTTTGTGTTGTCTTACTTCATTCCTTAATAGAAGGCATTCATTCATTCATTCATTCATTCATTCATTCATTCATTCATTCATTCATTCATTCATTCATTCATTCATTCATTCATTCATTCATTCATTCATTCATTCAGTCATAGTGTTCTGCCCAAGGGCAGGTCTTTCATTCCAAACCCTGCATTTCCAGTCCCTCGTATTTACTGCCTTCCTCTTTGTCTCTTCATATGATTCATATAACTTAATGTCGTCTATCATCTGATATCTTATTCTTCCGCGAACTCTTCTCCTGTTCACCATTCCTTCCAGTACATCTTTCAGAAGACAGTTTCTTCTCAACCAGTGACCCAGCTAATTCCTTTTCCTCTTTCTGATCAATTTCAACATCATTCTTTCTTCATCCACTCTTTTCAACACAGCTTCGTTTCTTATTCTTTCTGTCCATTTTACATACTCCTTCCTTCTCCATATCCACATTTCAAATTCTTCTAGTCGCTCCTCTTCACTTCTTCGTATTGTCCATGTTTCTGCCCTATACAATGCTACATTCCACACAAAGCACTTCACTTGTCTCTCCCTTAGTTCTTTGTCCAGAGGTCCGCAAAAGATGTTCCTTTTACCATTAAAAGCTTCCTTTGCAATTGCTATTCTCCTTTTGACTTCTTGGCAGCAGCTCACGTTACTGCTTATAGTACACTCCAAGCATTTGAAGTTGTCCACATGCTCTATTGTCTCATTTAGAATTCGCAATTGTATCTTCTTTATTTTTCTTCCTATGACCACGGTCTTCGTCTTGTTGGCATTTATCTTCATTCCATACTGCTCATAGCTGTCATTTGGCTCTAGTAGTACGAGTATAAACCTTAATATCTTCTCCTCTTAGGTTAACAACGTCATATCAAAATAAAGTATAAATGTAATATAATGTAGAAGCCAATTTTTATAGTGCATATTTTTAGTGTTCTTTCGCTTCATTGTGCACATTTAGACATACTGTATGAATGCATGCATGTTTTAAGAGTTGATAGCGTATGGAAATCTGTGCTCTGCTGATAGCATACGTAAATTTATTCCATAGTTTTTGGGTTGAATATAATACGGTAGTAGAAAGAAGGAAACAGGCAAAATTGAAATTCTTACAGGATTCAGTTGGAGCGAATAAAGATATTTATTTCAATGAAATACGGGAAGCAAATCGTACACTTTGGAATAAAAAGAGAGATTACTTGAAGGAAAAAGTCATTGAGGTAGAAACAAACAGTAACAATAAAAACATTAGAGATTTATATACAGGCATAAAGGAATATAAGATGGATATCAGGCAAGGGTAAATGTGGTCAAAAATGAGAATGGTTACTTGCTTGTAGTATTAGTTTAGTAGTGATTATTTATTTAACCTGGTAGAGATAAGACCGTCAGGCCTTCTCTGCCCCTCTATCAGGAGATTGCAACTATATTATGAAGAATAAAATTAAAATTACTATTAAATTTCCAATTACTATTACAAATAAAATTACAATTAGTATTATTATAGTATTAATATAAATTAGTGTTAATTAGTATTAAATTTACATTTAATGGTATAATCCATTTATTGAAGATATTTCCTCCTACAGATCATCAAGCTTGTAGATTCTCATTCAGTCCTGAACAGACGAAAAAACTATTTTGTGCAACTAAATATACATAGGCCAAATATAAATGACCGGGACGAAATTCAAATATAATCTGTTGGGCCATTCATACCCCAACTCACATTTTCTGAAGTCAAATTGCGAAAGAAATGCTGAAAAATTACAAGTTTCCAGGTATCGATCAAATTCCAGCAGAATTAATACAAGAGGGTGGAAGAGCATTATGTAGCGAAATTTATAAACTTGTACTTACTACTTGGGAGAAGGATATTGCACCAAAACGATGGAAGGAGTCCATAATTGTACCTATCATTAAAAAGGGGGACAAGACTAACTGTAGTAACTTTCGAGAAATGTCACATTTGTTGATGTCGTACATAATTTTGTCAAATATTCTTTTGAGAAGATTAACTCCATATATAGATGAAATTATTGGAGAACATCAGTGTAAATTTAGGCTAATAGATCGACTGTTGATTAGATTTTTTTGTATTCGACAGATTTTGGAGAAAAATGGGAGTATAAGGGTACAGTACATCAGTTATTCATAGATTTTGAAAAAGCGTATGACTTGGTTAAGAGAGATGTTTTATATAATACTCTAATTGAATTTAGTATTCCCAAGAAACTAGTTCGATTAATTAAAATGTGTCTCAGTGAAACATACAGCAGAGTCCGTATAAGTCAGTTTTTGCCAGATTATTTTATTGCGGGCTAAAGCAAGGAGATGCACTATCACCTTTACTTTTTAACTTTGCTCTAGAATATGCCATTAGGGAAGTCCAGGGTAACAGAGAGGGTTTGGATTTGAACGGGCTACATCAGCTCTTTGTTTATTCGGATGACGTGAATATGTTAGGAGAAAATCCACAAACTATTACCGAAAACACGGGAATTTTACTTGAAGCAAGTAAAGAGATAGGTTTGGAAGTAAATCCCGAAAACTCAAAGTAGGCTAAGGTTGGTATCAATGGGCCGGTTCCTTTGATGGACCGAGTCGATTTCTCCATAGGTATTGACAATAGGTACACTCTGGTGGCTGTTTAGTGTACTTAGCGCTGCCAAAATGTCGCCATATTAGTTGTGAGTTCCTCAACGCAAACACAGAGCAGCAGTGAAATAAAGTAAGATTTTCACGTTTTTCTTCTAATTTACTAATGTAATAAACGAAGCAATTCTGTCAAATATTAATCCTTTATAAATTTCTACAGACAGTGTCTGAAAGTACGATACATTCTCGTTATTTAGTCATATTTATATTATAAATTTAGTTACTGAGGACGGAGACAGGGTCATGTTAAACGATGCAGTGCTAGTTGCCCTCAATGAGCCACTCCGAGTTGCTATGGATGGGCTAGTGGCCCAATGATGGAAACCGTACCCGCGCGCACTTTCGTAACTACTGTTTCGAATTAGTTAACAAAGAGCCGTACTATCTGGTTTAATACATGTATAATGTAAAAGAATGATTAATTATACATGCATATATTATAGATATCGTCGCTTAAGAACCAATACCGCGTAACTGACATTTTTGGTCAAAACTGTTTTTTTGCACAGATGGTACCTCCACTGTCATCTGCATGCATTGACAAGAGCGGGAATTTGATTGCATGAATGGCCTGCGTGCGAAGGAGGGGGGTACAATACCGCGTATCTGAATTCACGAGAAGTCTGTTGGAAATACCACGCATCTGACAACAGATATTATGTCTACTCCCTGCGTGCTCAGTACGGAAGTTGGTTCTCGTTACTGCCTTGTGAAATTGTGTCAACAGTGTGTGATATTCTGAGAAGATTAAAGAAATGTTCAGTTTCAATTATTTAAAAGGTAAATATAATAGAATTATTTCACTAATGTCAATTTGATGTTAGTTGAGCTAAATTCACGCAGAATCTTACTGCAAGTTCATTCACTGAAATATAGTACATTTAATATTTTATTATTATATAGGCTTACAGATACAAGAAAAGAAATGGACAATGAATCCGACGAAGGTCAGTTTAGCGAGTACGAAATCCTATCTGTGATAAGTTCTGCATTCAAGACGGGAGAAACTTCTGTGAACAATAACAAAGGTATGGCATAAGAAGTATCACAGTTATTAAACGTTTATTTTCTTCAGTTACGGAATCATAACAGCAAACTTAATTTAAGTAGCCTAATATAAATAATCTTGAATGGGCCGCTAAAATAATTTGCGCTACATTCAGTGGTCCTGAGCTTGGTTCCTTCCGGTAGGAGGAAGATCTAAATTGATGATAATATTTACTACACATGTTTTTTAATTCATTTATATCACATTTATAAACACTAGTAATCTCATCTTATTCGTAGGTGTACTGCCTGACAATTAAAATGCAAAAGAAAACCGTCCTTCTGAAAATGGGTTGCTGCAGATCAGGCATTGTCCGTCCAGTGTTCCCGGTAAGGTTATGATCATATTATGCAGTCTGGTATGATTTAAAGCAACACTATTAAAATAATACCGCTAGAAATAGGATAGGACAGAAACTGAAGACAATACCTCGTCAATGAAGGATCTACATTAAATTTCGGATGCGTCTTCAGATGTAGACGACCCCGAAGAATTTGTGAGTGCTACTTATTCTACATTTTTACATTCGTCAAGCGTTTCATGGAAATTTGACAGAAAAGAGAAAAAGAAGTTCAAAACCACACAAGGTTAAGTGGCAGAAAATGAAAAATAGAAAACTTGAAATGGAAGAGGAAGCTTATCTTAGCTACAAGAGGTCGAAAGATGGCAAAGTGACACATGATACGGAAAGAGATGCAAGGAATTTGGGGCCAGAATGTAGTTATAAAATGTGCCAAAATTCGAAAGTAAGAGGCTGTAATTTAATTTCTAATGAGAGAAGACACATCTTTCAGGCATTCTGGAAAACTATGACTTGGGGACAGAGGACCGTTCACGTATCAAATCTTGTGAATTTCACTCCTACGAATAGACCTGGCAGTACAAATTCTGAATCGAGAAGAAAGAGAACATTTGTCTACAATCTAAAAGTTGATGAGAAAAAAATTCAGGTTTGCAAAATGATGTTTCTGTGTAAATTGGGAATTAAAGAATGAACTGTGCGATATTGGTTAGCTAATAGCACTGATGGCGTCCCTTCAGTAAAAAAAAAGTCATGTTCTCGTGCAAAAGCACAGAAAAAAGAGCATTAGTAGTCTGCCTAAATTACCGTCACATTATTGTATGTAGAACCGATTGTGCCGTAGTTTTTATGATAGTATTCCACACTAGGGTTACTCAAGGATTACTTTTTGTGATTTCAGCATAGCCCTACAATTATTTGTGTTTAACGAATATTGTGCCTGAAAAGTTATCATCATTATTATATTTTTATATGATTTTCTTTTCATTATTCGCAAGTCAGTTAAGTCCATTGTCAATAATAATAATAATAATAATAATAATAATAATAATAATAATAATAATAATAATAATATTATTATTATTATTATTATTAATTATTTTATTATAAAATTATACTTGTGAGCAACGTTTTAGTAACAATTCTACTTATCTATTCAAATACGTAGTGTGAAAATAAAGTACCTAGTAACAGATTATTATTATCATTATTATTATTATTATTATTATTATTATTATTATTATTATTATTATAACAATAAACATTGAACTGTGTCTTCGTTTTTCCTTTCCCATAGTTTCAGCATTTGATTGACTAAGAATGCAGCAATCATTGTCTGGAACGTAATCTAGTGCTGATTCAAGCTACAGCCTACCGACCTTGACCTCAAGTCAGATGGTAGGACAACAATTCAGATAACACATTGACATATACAAGAGCAGGAATAATATTTCCAGAAGGCAGTTTTAACGTAAAGTAAACGCTTGTCAACATGTATCTTGAAGCTGCTAAAGTTGTCTCACAATACCGCGTAACTAACAAAATGTAGTCAACGGCAGAGTTCCAATACCGCGTAAGTGACATGGCCAAATGTCTACGGTCATGATCATCCATTTTCACTTAGTTATAAATTAGTTAAGCTATTTCATAGCCATACACCACTTTTCAAGACTATTCCGTTATTTTTATGGTTTTTATTCAGTTTTTTCCTTCTCCTGTAAAATTTACATTTTGTCAGTTACGCGGCATTGGTTCTTAAGCGACGATATGTAGACTATGTTTTCTTTCCTAGATGCCGTCAAAAATGAAATATGGTCAGTTGCAGGAAGATGATATGAGTCGTGCGTTAGCAGCAGTACGAAATGGTGAAATGGTTGTCAATGAGGCTGCCAGAACATATAGTGTGTCCAGGGTAATATTACAAATACATTTAGCGGGCAAGAATTGTTTTGCTGTTGAACATAAAAAAATTATAGATATCAAGCTGATCTGCCCGCAGAAGTGGAAAATGAACTTGTTGCTCATGTTCTCAAACTTGAGGAATTTATGTTGGTATTGTACCAAGGGAACTGCGCTTGCTAGCTTTTGATATAGCAGAAGGAAACGAAATCACTCATAGATTCGGTAAAGATAAGAGAATTGCCGCAAAGAAATGGTATTATGCATTTATGAGGAGACATCCCAATTTAACTTGCGTCAACCAGAGTCGACCTCTTTTGCTCGAGCTAAGGGGTTTATAAAGAAAATATAAGTCACTTTTGACACCTTTTAGAAATTTTTTGATGAAAACCAACTCGATTCAACGCGAGTATTCAATGTTGATGAGACTGGTTTATCAACTCTGTAAAAGAAACCTAGAAATATGCTTGCCTTCAAAGGTAAAAGAGCAGCAAGGTCGACAGCCAGTGGATAAAGAGTTCCGCTACTACTCCAGTTTTCTGCACAAGTACTGTGTCAGTATGTTTCACCACTGATCATCTACAAACGTTCGCGTTCTGCGGAAGGGTTAGAAGATGGAGCTCCAACGGGAATAATTTTTTGCTTATAATCCTGAAAGTGGATAAATTAGGAAAGATGTATTTGTGAAGTGGTTAAGGCATTTCATCGACACTGTCCGTCCTTCAAAGGAAAGAGAAGTCTTGCTTCTTCTCGATGGACATTCAACTCACATCAGAAATCTCGAATCTCTAGATATTGCTCGAGAGAATGGAGTCATCATGCTGGCATTTGCAGGACACATTACTCATAGGTTGCAGCCACTGGACATGTCGTTTCTTAAGCATTAGAGTACGCAAACCTGAAGTTTCATATTCCACGGCTGTTTGCTAAAGCGTATAGTCTGGCGGCAACAACAGGGACTGCAGTGCATGGATTTGCCATGATTCCAGAAAAAGGAGCAATAGCATCTTGAAGTCAAGATAATTCAAAATCTCTTCCAGCTGATGCAGTAACATTGGCACCAAAATTGCAAATTTCCTTCGGTGAAATCTCTCCTATACCAAACAATATTTCTCCCGGAAAAAGGGCAAATAAAGCTGAGAAAATGATAGTGATGACGACTAGTCCGTACAAGCAGAGACAGGAGGAGGTAAAAACCAAACAACGAAAAGGAGACAAATTTGAAAATTCTGCACCGAAGAAGTCAGCTCAAACCAAACTCTCGTTTTCTTCAAATGATTCATCGATGTGTAATTCTAACAAGTAGT
The DNA here is from genome assembly GCF_040183065.1 of Periplaneta americana. Classification (NCBI taxonomy): domain Eukaryota; kingdom Metazoa; phylum Arthropoda; class Insecta; order Blattodea; family Blattidae; genus Periplaneta; species Periplaneta americana. The sequence goes on from NC_091123.1 coordinate 100,106,636, forward strand.
CATGGTATTGCGGCATCTCTTGCAATGACATAAAAGAATATATCATTCACTATCTGTCATCCTAGATCATAATATGTAACAGATAGGTCATCGCTATATTAAAATCGGTAGCACTTTGAAGAGAACAACCGCCAGGATCGCCATCCGTCCGCCGTAAACGAACACGAGATGGCAGTACAGTCGCTAATGCAATTCAAATGGGAATTATGACGTGACTCCTTATATAACAACTAGATAGCAGCGTAGTAAACCTGGTTGTTAACGTCAAAGCCTATAAGGCCGACCTATCTGGGGTATATATGATCTAGGCTGTCATGTAACGAGTGGGTTCATGAGAATTGTGCTGGTGTTACAAAAGGAGCCAAAGTGTTCTATTGCAAAAATTGTGACTAAAGTGTGACAATATTTTATAAAAGTTTTGTTTTGCGTCATTTTAACTGCTATAAACAAAATTGAATTAATGATTTTCATTGCAAGTTCTTTTTTTAAGATTTTCAGTTTTTTTATTTGGTCAGCCAAAGAGAGAAGAAGGATAGAGTTTAATTGACTTAACAATAGGTAATGGTATTTATAGTCTAATATTTCAAATGTCTTGACATGTTTTGTTTTTTTGCGTATATAAATAGTTGTTTTGTATGATTAGCCCTTAAACTTGGGTTATTTTTACATGTTTTAGTTCTGTTTAATTACGCTATAGAACAAATAGGGCCTAAAGTGTTTTCTTTTTATTTCTATAAGATCGTAAATCATTTGGTTTAGAAATGCTGAAGATCTTAGCCAGATTACAAACTAACAATGATGTATTCCGTTTTCTTGTGTTAATGAAATATCTGAAGATTTTTTAACTGCACTAGTGGTCCTCTCCTCCTTGGGTACGAATACACGTTCTGTGGTTCCACATGCCAACACACTACTCCTATTAATGCCGAAGATATTGTGTATTGGCATTTATTTAGATATGGGTTGTTATTTAACAATATTAAGTTATTCTGCAGCCCATTCATGGAAACTACCTGCTCCACAGAAGGAAACGAGTCTCCTTCATTGGGCCGATGATGCTTATTTTTACTTTCCAAATATTTCATTAACATCGAATACTTATAACTTCTGTTTGTAGCGTAGTGAAATACAGAAGATAGTATTTAAGTTTGCTTGAAAAAAGGAAATAAATATTACTTTATCCGAGGATAGCATATAAGATTTCTTTTAAGTGGCCCATTGATAGCAACCTTATCCTATATGATTCTGTGTTGTGATCAGAATGTTGTACGAAATGGAAATATAAAAATTGGAAATTTTTCCTTGAATGGGTGGAAAAATTCAGATATTTTGGAGCAACAGTAACAAATACAAATTATACTAGAGAGAAAATTTCACGCATAATAAATACGAAAAATGTCTGCTATTATTCAGTTGAGAGGCTTTTATCATCGAGTCTGCTCTCGAAAAAGCTTAAAGTTAGGATTTATGAAACAATTATATTACCGGTTATTTTGTATGGTTGTGAAACTTGGACTCTCAGTTTGAGAGAGGAACAGAGGTTAAAGGTGTTTGAGAATAAGGTGCTTAGGAAGATATTTGGGGCTAAGAGGGATGATGTTACAGGAAAATGGAGAAAGATACAATATGCAGAACTGAATGCATTTTATTCTTCACCTGACATAATTAGGAACAGACGTTTGAGATGGCAGGACATGTAGCACGTATGGGCGAATCTAGAATCCATATAGGTTGTTAGTTTGGGAGGCCGGAAGAAATAAGACCTTTGGGAAGGCCGAGACGTAAGTGGGAGAATAATATAAAAATGAATTTGAGGGAGGTAGGCTGTGTTGTTAGAGACTGGATTAATCTTGCACAGGAATGGTATCGATAGCGGAGCTTATGTGAGGGCGGCAATGAACCTCCGGGTTCCTTAAAAGCCATAAGTATGAAGCCGGTGATATTCAGGGATGTTGTGGCGGGAATATCCTGGCATTTGCCTTACGGTTCAGAGAAATCCCTGAAAAACCTCAACCAGGAAATACAACCCGACCGAGAATCGAACCCGAGCCCTTTGCATAAGAGACCAATATGCTGACTAGTACTATTTTATATCCTCAAATATCGGCGTTATGAAGTCACCAGATAGTTAAAATATATATATGACTTCCTTCTGGTTTACTGAAGCGTCTAATTATATTCGTTTGTCAAGAAATGCTAATTGTTCTTAATCATACACGTTTGTGATAAGGAATGTTAATTCTTAATAACGAGGCGCTCTTCACTCGATATAGTAGAAATCCAATGTTTATCTACCTAGCCTATATATAATAACGCGGAGCAAGTCCCTTACAATCAGCAAGCATCATGGTTAGGTAGAGCAGTGGTATTCATTCCATTGTACACATACCCTCTGGGGTACGCGGAATTGTCTCAAGGGGTACGCATCCCAATGCGTAAAAATGCTGACACATTTATTTTATTATACTTGTTAAAAATTATTGCATTATATTGTATTTTCTTTTGCAATATCATTTCTTCTTTTTCCTTGCTTGAATAACTTTTACGTAATTCATTATTATTATTATTATTATTATTATTATTATTATTATTATTATTATTATTATTATTATTATTACCATAATTTTTAAACACTATACGAATCATAATCGTTTGTTAATTCTTATATAATTTAATATAGTTTGGGATCCCAATATATTTTGTGGGTATGCTAGCAAAATGGATTGAATATCACTGAGGTAAAGCATTAAAGTCAAAGAATATCAGTGATAGTAAAAATCGATCATATGGGAATGGGTACCTATTTAAAAGTTGTTAATTCATTATAAAAACTGAATCTGATACAACGTTAATACAAATTAATTCTCTTTCCAAGAATATACAGTGTGTATATATAATCAGTAAAGGAATGATTAAATAGGGGAAGTATTAAATAAAAAAGTAATAAATAAATATTACCTTACTCTCGCCTGCATATCCTTAACATTTGCCCCGTTGAATAATACTTATTTTGACAGAAATACTCAGATATGAAAGTATTTATTTGTGACATGGTGACTTACTGGTATATCAGGGCTTGGATTCTCGTCACAACAGACCACGTTATAATGTTTTGATGCTTTCTTTATGCTCAAACTCATTCTACTAAATCGGCAGGGCAGTGTATGCCTGTCTTGACCTGATGGCTGTTTTGGTTTGGTATATTTGGTAACGAAAATAATAGTAATTTCTGTATTTGTTTTTATTTTTCTTTTCACGATTTGGACTCTTCATTCAATTTTGGCTCCCCTCTCCCCCCGTCTGTGGTCTACGTGGCTTATTCTGCATTTATGACGATGTGCATCAACATCGGTTAAAACATTAGTGAGTTTTTAACAGTAAACATGGTTGAAAAGTAACGACGGTTAAAATGTAATTTCTGTGCAGCATTCATAATCACTGGCTACCTTACACATGGTTAGCTGACACCTCATTACAAAAATTATGCTTTATGCTTTATTAACGACGCTTGCAACTGCCGAGGTTATATCGGCGACGCCGGTGTGCCAGAATTTTGTCCCGCACAAGTTCTTTTACATCCCAGTAAAGCTACTGACATGAGCCCGTCGCATTTGAGCACACTTAAATGACATCGAACCCGCAACCTCGGGTAAAGAAGGCCAGCATTCTACCGATTGCGCCACCCAGGTTGACCACCTCATTTAACCTGTCTGTAACGGTAGACCATTTCTACATAGTGATGAAAGAAAAGTATCCATACCTATGCAAAGATGATAGTCAGTGTCTAAAAACTGCTGCTCTTACTCCATTCTGCATCGAAACAAGCCTATCCTACATTTTCGTGTTGCATTTATTTGCCTTTGGGCACTGTTATGTTTGCAGCCTCCGGGCTGTATTCCTTTGTTTTTCGGTATCATTAGCTTAAAATCTTAGAAAATGGAAAATAAAAAACGAATAAGTTTGTATCTCAAAGTGAGTTTAAAAATTGATAGACTTAATTACTAGGTATAGACTTGCATATGTAACAAAAAAGGAAAATTATGAATCATATGCCATCATAAATTAGGAATACGAATGAGTGATCAATCCAGGGTCTCAATAAAATTATATCAGAAAACTACGCAGTGTCCTAAATTCATCCATAATCTTTCTGCGTTCAGCCAGCGACATAGAAGAAGAGATAATCGAGTCATAGTTCTTAAAATACTAAAAATATCAGTTGCATATAGTCCACACCTGTGGAGTAACGATTAGCGCCTCTGGCCGCGAAATCAGGTGGCCCGGGTTCGAATTCCGGTCGGGGCAAGTTACCTGGTTGAGGTGTTTTCCGGGGTTTTCCCTCAACCCAATATGAGCAAATGCTAGGTAACTTTCGGTGCTGGACCCAGGACTCATTTCACCGTCATTATCACCTTCATCTCATTCAGACGCTAAATAATCTGAGATGTTGATACAGCGTCGTAAAATAACCTAAAAAACCCTACTTAAGTAAAAATGAAATCAGTTGCATATAATCATAATGTTGTAAGCAGCCGGTTCATAGAAGAAATGGGACTGTTTGTTTGTGGGTTATTCAAAGTGAAGCAGAAATTACACTGTAGATTTCGATAAACGAACGGTCTCCTAAAATATCTGTCACCTACTTCAATTTAAACATTCTCTCTTTCAACTAATACAAATTCTCGCTTACCATCATCCCTATCCAAGTAATCCAAATACAAAAATTCGTCTTCGAAATCATCAGTTGTGAATCCGGCTTCCATTTTAACTTTACTAGGCCTACTAAACACTGTTATCACTTTTAACCTCTGAAATATGGCCGCTTAGACATTACCGTGATTTAAGTCTCAACCGAGGCCGATGCAACATAAAAATGCTTAATTAGGGATTAGCTGGCAATTTTAACCCGTGGTTACACTAACCGACGTTGATGCACGTGGCCATTAGTTTCAGTGGAGGTTTTACGGGATTAGTTGCAGAGCTGCAGTCCCTAAGTATTATCTAATAGACTCTGCTAAAACTGAGTATATTTTATATGGAGAAGAATAGTCATCTCGTTTGTTCATTTCAGGGGTTAGGTACAGCTTACAGCAGTAAAATTTTGGAAATATTCAACATTTTTTCCTACAATAATGAAAATTTGTATGTGTAAAACATTGTCCTTCTGTAAGATGAAAAAAAAATATTTTTACGATCTAAAAACATTATTTACGTTTTTTTTTTAAATTCAGTTCACTGTGCAGTGAAGAAGCGTGTCCCACATAACTCAAAAACTATCCAACATTTTGTGATGAAATTTCTTGTGTATATTTATGCATGTCATACCTACAATATGATGCAAGATCACTTCTCTACCTTTGATAGATTGTCTGATAAAAATGCATTGCATTAAAACAATGATCAAATATCTGTATTTTCATCTAACACAAAATAAAAAAAATATATTATTTATTAAGGAATATAGTTGAAAGAGCATGATATTGTAAACATGAGTTTCGGCAATAAAACAAAAGAGAGAGAACATGAAAAAGTTAACATGTTTATGAGTTATGAGGGAAAAACTTCATGACTGCACAGTACACTGACACCATTTTGAATTTTGAGAAAAATTAAATAAATATTTTTCTTAATTAAACATACTTTTTTCATATAGGAGAAGGACAATGTTTTACACATACCAATTTTCATTATTATCCAAGGTACAGTAATGATGGGAGAAAATGTTGAATATTTCCAAACAATTTACTGCTGTAAGCTGTACCTAATCCCTTAATATGTTTTTTATTAATTGTAAAGGGATCTTCGTTGGCAATGTTAGAATTTTTGCAGTTCTCTGAACTCTCGTTTCACGCGCTTGATATAGGCCCTACCAAATAGATAACTACACTTCCCTCACTGGAGCTGCGAATATCAATTTTTAATAAAAATGGGTAAAAGCAGTGATTACATATCCCTCCACGCAGAATGCATTACTATAAAGCAGTAAGGCAACTGCATAATCTGCAGTGCCTGTTTCCTTCTGACAACTGTTCTATTTTCCACACAAAGACCCTACCTCATCTCCATCGAGCCACGCCTTACACCCTTGAGGTTCCACCTACATAAACAAAGTTGTCACGTTGTCATAAGTCATAACTTGGGGGGGGGCGGATGTTAATGACTAATAAAATGCCCTAAAATTTAAAAAGAATCCTTAAAGTTAAAAAATTAAATGTAAGGATCTCTATATGGACAGATAATAAACACAAAAGAGCATATTATGGTTTTTAAAAGAAATCAATATTACAACCCTGTTTTTGTTTTTATTCTTTGAAAATAATTCTAAGTTTATACAAATTTACAAACAAAATGGGAATTAATATTTTTAGAAATATCTGTTAATGTTTTATGTCATCAATTTAAAATAACACATAAAAATTATATGTAATAGTAATAGTAATGTATAACATAATCTGTAAGAATAATATGTTAAACATGTATTTATGAAGTGAAATTTATAATCAGAAGAAAATAATTTATTAATGAAGCCATGAGTAAAGTTATATTTTATTTCTCTACAAACAGTGAGAGACTGCAGTTTAAGATTGTCTTAAGACAGGATTTCTTAAATATCAATATTGATACGAGGTTAAACATTTCAAACGCTTTTCTCTTCCCACTGTCCTCCCTCTCCCACCTACTCTGTTTCTCACTCTTGACTTAAAGGACATTTTCAACAACTTTCACGGCTGGGATTTTACACGTTTGTGGGCCGTCAGCTGAACATTAGGGTGCGGTGAACTCTGTACTTCCAGGTAAAAGCTATTCTCGCCACATTCTTTGTCAGTTTATCACTATAACCACAGACTGAAAGTCAGTTTTTTAAACAGACATATTAATCAGTGGAAAAGCAGCAACTATGATCTACATGTAAATTTTTTTCTGAAAAATAATAACTGCTTCTTTTCAAAATGCCATAAGAATAAATAAGAAATGAAGAAAAAATAAAAAAAGATCTTTCGTAAAAAATGGCAAAAAATGCAAATATATAATTTCTATGTTCTGTTGTGTTATATCATAAAATTAATTACTTTTAAGGGCACTGTTTGAACGTTAAAACAAAATTAATGACACCATCAAAATCAACTTCCTAGATATAATACTTCTGTCAGGCGGTAAGATCATAAAACTAACTAAAGAATTTTATTCTTCTTCTTCTCCTTTTTCTACTGCAAGCTATAGACTTTCAAGCCTGTTGCGGCTTCCTTATTTGTTGCCTCCATCTTTTTGATGGTAGATCAATACTTCTATTTCCCTTTGAAGAATATTCAGCAACCATTTTGGGTAGCCTATTTTAGTCCATTCGTTGTACGTGATTCTAATAATTTGACTGATATTGAACAACAGTATCTATAAGACTATGGACCCTAAAATTTTGTCTAATTGTATCATTTCTGATTCGATCAAATCATATTTAGGAGAAATCTCATTTCCTGCAGGTTGCAATCTACTTTTATCTTTCTCTGTCATGGTCCAAGTCTCATTTTTATAAAGTTTTGCAGATATTGCCATTACTTTATATAATTTAATCGGGGTGTCTTTTCTTGTTATATTACGTAGTGTTCTTCTAACAGTATCGCATGTATTATTGTCTAGATATTTTATGGTTGTTATAAATAAAATTTCACCCATGTATGATATTATTACGTAGTGTTCTTCTAAGAGTATCGCATGTATTATTGTCTAGATATTTTATGGTTGTTATAAATAAAATTTCACCCATGTATATTTGACATCTCAAGAAATTAAAGTTGTTTGCTTGTTCAATAGGTAATATAATCTTCCATCACGATCTTAGATCTTACAGGTTCTTTACCTATGAAGGTTATCATTTTAGTTTTCATTTTAGTTTTTTGTTTTGAAATTATGAGATTAATTTATTTTATAATTTTTTTTTAATTCGAGTAGTCATCTCTGCAATGTGTCGTCACTTGATAGAATTACTCGATCATCGACAAACATACAATTTTTCAAAAATTTTCTTTCTTGAAAATGTTATGATATAGAAAACTTATTTAGCTGTATTTTCAAACATATATATTATTTTTGCTTATTTAACGACGCTGTACCAAATACGAGATTATTTAGCGTCGATGAAATTGGTGATAGCGAGATGATATTTTGGATGATGGGGCAGAGGATTCGCCATAGATTACCTGACATTTGCCTTACGGTTGGAGAAAACCTATAAAAAAGCCCAACCATGTAATCAGCCCAAGATGGAATCAAACCCGAACGCAACTCCGGATCGGCAGGAAAATACCCTAGTCGATGTATTTTCATATTCCTAACAGCTTCGTCCTGGTATAAATTAAATAATGTCGGCGGAAAATTACAGTCCTCCCTTACTCCTAATTTTATTGACTTCGTATATATATTTTCCCCTGTTATGATTTGAGGGGGTCAGAAACAAAGGGGTACAAGTGTACTTAAGTTATTTGTGAGAAAATGTGGTTGAAAGTACTTAAGATTTCGTAAATTCCGTGATTTTTTTTTCCTTAAATTTTAGTGTGAAATGTGATTTATCACTAAAATGTTAAATGTTTTAACTTGCCCTGGTTGCACTTAACTCATGTTCTTAGAAATGTTACTTGTATCCCTTTGCTTCTGACCCCCTCTTTTGTAACAAAGATTTTTGAAAATGTTATTTCCAAAATTGTAACATGTGATAGTAAAAGGAAAAAAGAAAGTAGCTATCTTTCTCCCCCCACACACTAAGCTCCTTTAAATGAGCACTCGTGCGCAGTATCTTATATTTAGTCGCTTCTTTGCATGATTTATGTCCACTGGTAGTTTTATATGGAAGTTAATAACTAACGTGATTTTTCAGAAATGCGGAAATGTGGTCAGTATTTGAAGTTTATTCGTTACAGTAATCTTACAATTCATTTTAAATGTGAAATCAGACATCTTATTATACCAAAACCAATTACTATTAAACAGTCAATCACTAGGCAGAAGAATGAGTGCAAGAGAAATTTCAATGCTGATGTGTATAAACATTTTGATTGGTTTTGTGGTTGCGAGATTACAAATGCCTTGTTTTGTTTCCCATGTATTTTATTGGGCGATGAATCTTGTTGGAACGAGACGGGAGTAAAGGACATCAGAAGATTAAGGATACAGAAACATGACAAATCAAACATATCAATACCGATAATGCATTAAATCTAGCTGTATTGGAAAACATTTTTCTATTTGTCTTTGGAATATCTAATAATATTCTAACAGGGAATTAGATGTCACCTCTTCACATTACAAATTTGCAAATAGGCATACAATGTTAGTTCACTATTAATTCGTTCTGTGGTAGTTATGGGGATTGAATATTTGTCCACAATAACGGGATATCGCGACGTCGAGCAAACCATCCTGCTTGGTTCAGTGGCGGAAGACGGGGTTGCTTTATTTATTGACTGTGTTCTAATAAATTTGTGGGTTCTTTGGAGTTAACAGTTTAAATCTGTTCCGTTTCATTATAATTACCAAGGATTAATTTTTAGACACTAAAAGTTAAAAATGACACTGAGTATACTTGAGTTGATACCTATGATGTCGGTTAGAACCGTATTCAGGGCTTGTTCACAACACTATGAAACATAACAGGGTATAGCTTGGTCACAAAGACTCGAAAATGAATGTAGGAAGCGCGCTCTTTAGCTAATAAGTAACGGCTAAGATCTTTCACTTGAACTTTGGGGTTTTAAAGCGAGCACCGTCTACTACTGTACACAATAATATGGAGTGGCGTACACTTCGTCAAAGAATCAGCGAACACAGAATTAAATACATTCGCTACACAGAATTAAATACATTCGCTACAATTCGGTACCGCTTTCATACCAGCACGGGAGAGGTGTTTCTTGCTAGTTTATAACTATAACTAGTTAGAATATTAGCTTTAGAACTTAAGAAACACGTTCCGTAATAATTATTTAATTCTGTGTTTTTTATATTATCGATTTTATCATATTGTAATTACTCAGTTTTTGTGTGTTTATATCAGTTTAAAATTATAATCAAGGAACCAAAATGACAAATTTTTTTAGTTATTTAACGACGCTATAGCAACTACTCGTATTTCGTTATTTAATGTCGATAGTATATGACGAGATAAAGCCGAGAATTCGCCATACATTACATGATATTGTGGTTGGGGAAAACCGCGGAAAAATCTAACCAGGTAATCATACCAAGCGGAAATTGAACACAATCCTGAGCGCAGTTCAGGATTAGAAGACACTGCATCTGCCGATTGAGCTTCGCTGGTGGCTAATTAGTTTTTGTGTGCTTTTTGCCAGTTTTCCCTCATTTCGTAATAGTTTAAATTCTTCAACAATGTTATTTAAAGAGTGCAGCATTCTTAGTAAATCATTTTCATTTGTGGTGACTAAAATCTGATCATTAGCAAACGTTACAGGTTTAACAACATGCTGCATTTTGAACCTCCACTGTGCTTATCCAGTTTCATCTATAATCTAATTAAAACATCACTTGATGAAAAACAAAGGAAAGATCGAAAAGTAGTGGACATGATTTTTGTGGAAACTTATTTAATAGGTAAGCAAAACAAATTAATAGAGAAAAAAATTACTTGACACATTTCTCCCATCGTGACAACAGATTCAGTAGAGCTCGTTCATAAAACTCCGTTTTCTGGGCGCATAACCATCTGCGCACGTCTGATTTCACTTCTTTATCCGAATCAAAGCGTTGGCATCCTAGGAATTTTTTCATTGGTCCGAAGAGGTGAAACTCAGTTGGTGCGAGGTCTGGACTGTAGGCTGGTTTACTGCCGCCTCAACGCCAATAACAATGGATGGTGTTGCAGCATGACATGTCGGCCGGAACGTGCTTCGTCGGTAAGATTTACTCGGCCCTCTTCGAAGAATCTGCACCAGTGAAGATATTGCTACGGTCCAGACAATCAGCACCATACACCTCCAATATTTCCCTGTAGATTTCACTCGGACTTTTTTGTTTTGCTCAGAGAAAACAGACTACACCTCGCTGCTCTTCACGACTAGACGATGCTAGCAGTCCACACCTGTGTAGTGACAGCGCGTCTAGCCTCGAAACCAGATGGCCCGGGTTCGATTCCCGGTCGGGGCAAGTTACCTGCTTGAGATTTTTTTTTGCAATTTCCCTCAATCCAATATGAGCAAATGCTGGGCAACTTTTGGTGCTGGACCCCGGATTCATTTCACCGGCATTATCACCTTCATCTCATTCAGTCGGTAGGGGAAGTCGGGGGAATATGGGCACCTTAATATTATTTCGGGTGCAATATATCTCGGTTTTTTCTAATAATTTTACAGCTGGGATATGTTTCGTAACAATTTAGCTATATTATATAAGAATCCTGACTGCTTACTCCTAAACGTATGCAAGTAAAACTATAAAACGCAAGTTAATGTGTTTTGCCCATATTCCCCCGAGTGTGGGGGTAAAATGGGCATTAACGATGTGAATCACAATCAACTGAAAGAAGGGAAAAGATACATAAAATTCTTGAAAATATAACTGTATTAACTATATTGTATATTGTGTATGCAATTTGTGATGGTTACTGCGTAAGGCCTTTGGCAGATGATGTGACTGTTTTGGCGATAAATGACGTTTGGAGATTCTAAGACATTTGAATCAGTGGAAGGAATTGTATGAATTGTAGGTTTGTCACCTGATGCTGCAGTTCCAATGTAAGCATAATCAGGAATGACACTCATGTGCAGTGGAAAAGGGCCTGAAGCTCGGAAGGCATTTACAGCCAGACATACATTGACACATCTGTTCCATGCTTCTTTGACAATGGAAGCAAACTGGACCTTCGTTAAAGGTCTCCTATGTTGCCTGAAGAAAGCTGTAGCACCACTGTTGTAACCTTTCTTCAGAGGACCAAACAGACCACTATCTGCTGACTGAAGTCAGGCTGTAGTGTGTGGAGGAAGACAAAACATGCATAATCCGTTTTCTACTGCAAAGTTAAGAGTGTCAGGATTACAACTATGCGAATCACATCCACCTACTCTCAAAATTGCAGGTGCATGCTTACTGATGTTGAAATAAACAACGCAGTTCTTGATTATTAAGAAAAATATGCGATGTGTGATCATTAAGTTCCGAGATTGTGTCTGCTGTGGACGAAGGGATCACGTGATTGACACGCGTGCGCAGCAATGACACTAGACGACCTTGAAGAGACACGACACAAAGTTTCGAAGCGCTATCTGCATTGATACCTGTGTTAAACAAGGTTTTGTTAGCACGTGCATCCGCGCATTTGCGAAATCACGATGTAATCGAAACTGGAGGGGAGAGCCAACGTCAACTTCTTAGGAAATCGGCAACCGTAACCCATGGAATGTTGAAGCAAGCCTACGGGAACGAAGCAGTGAGTCAGGCGAGGTGTTTCGAGTGGCATTCGCGTTTCAGAAATGGCAGAACATCGCTGAAGGACGACGAGAGGCCAGGTCGATCACACTCGTGCAACACTGCCGAATATGTCGAAAAATTCGACAAATTGTGCATAATGATCCTCACGTCCATTTTGAATATGAACGACCACAACTCTGGACAAAAAGCAATGACGACACTGCGCCAGTTGACAGAGTTCACACAGCTCTCGCAATACTCCAGTTTTGCACCCGTAATAAGATGGTCGTCGTTCCTCACCCCCTTATTCACCAGCTTTGGTCACCTGCAACTTTTTTTTGTTTCCGAAGATGAAATTCAAGCTAAAGGGTCACCGTTTTGGTATTGTGAAGGAGATCCAGCGCGAATCGCAGAAGGTGCTTGACACGCTTCAAAAACGCGACTTCCAGGAAGCATTCCAAAAATGGCAGACACATTGGGATCAGTTTATAGCTGCCCAAGTGGACTACTTTGAAGGGGATGGCAGCCAAATTTAAATGAGTTAATTTTATTTCCACTTATGGGACAGGTCTCGGAATTTATTGCTCACACCTCGTATCTCCGTTAATGTAGGAAGACTGCATGTTGAAGTACACCTTACTCACAGCAGGCAGCTCTTCTTTCAGTCATTATTGTCTTCATTTCTATTATGATACTTTGAGGAAAGTAGTTCCCTGCTGTATTGAAGCCGGCCACAAGAGTAATGATTTCTCCCTTTTCTTTAGGGTAAATGCAATGCACCACTTTGTGTGCAATGGGTGCAATGACATCTTTCGCTCTTGTAATCATTTGTAGGCCATTTTCATCAAGTTTGAAGAGTCATTTTTATGAAGTGTAATGCTTGCCCATATTCCCCCGAATATTAGCGTCCATATTACCTCGACATGTAGGGTTTAATTTCAATAGTTGGCTCTACCGTAAACTATTCACAAAACAACGTCTGACGCAATAGAACGGCAGTTCAAGATGTTTATTCTGAATGTATACTATTATATTTTAACTATTTTCTAAAGTTCATGTGTAATATATTGCATATTATAACATATCTAAAATAAGTATTGTGAAATTTTAGCATACTTTGAAGTCAATACTCATCTTTTAGATGGCTGTTTTAACGACAATACGAGACAATACTGCACAGCGCGCTTCCCACAGCAACCATTACGATACTCTCACTTTATACTAACCGTTATTAGCGAAGAAACATAATTCGTTGCAAGAGTTTCGACATGAAAACGTAATATTTCCCATATTCGACACATGCCCATATTCCCCCGAATTCCCCTATATAACCTAAGATGTTGATAAAGCGTCGTAAAGTAACCTACTTAAAAAAACGATACTAGCACAGGTACCATTTTTACTCAGTAGTTACCGGTTGTTCCGCCAGGGTGACAGCTAATCGAGGCATTGCTGTCTGTAGCGCAAGATTCAAAGTATCTGCCAACTTTGAACGTCCTAATCAAAATACAGTAGTATACTTAAAGAAATTGTTATGCGTTACTTTCCCATCCTCCCTAGTAGTATTGCACCATAATGGATTACCTTTGATCTTCTGTTGTTTGGATTTATTTTTGTTCCAAACCACATTTCATTGAGACAACATTTGTATAATGTTTTAAAATTCTCCATAGTATTTGGTATTGAGAATTAATGACATCCTTTGAAATAATCTACAAATGAACGATGTGTGTCTGAATCATGTTCTGTCTATTGTATTATAATTTTCTTTTTAGGAAAGATATTGTCATTGCGGCTTCCTATTTTATTTAATCTTGTTTGCTTTTCTATTCTATTAATTTTATTTTGATCGATTATTTAGGCTGCACCTTGCATCTTTGGCTCAAGCACTAGCGTGCTGGTCTTTCATCCAGACCGCCTGGGTTCGATTCGTGATGGAATTTGTGGTGGACAAAGTGGGCATTGCAGAGAGTTTGTGTTTTCCTTTGTTACTCCATCAACACAGCGCATCTTCCTATAATTTAATCTACTGTGTACATTAGTTAAAAACAGGCCGGGTTGAAGTCTTGAGGATAGTACGAGTTTTCGATATTTATATAGAAAGGGCTTGGTGATCCCTATTCCCTTCCGAAGGGCATATTGGATATTCGTTCGAGGATGGGACCTGACTGTCAGAATTTGATAAAGGATGATCCACCTGTTAGCATCGGATTCACGAATGCTACCCAGGCTACATCTCGGATTTGGACAATCACCTCAAAGATAGGTCGCATATTGGGCAAAATCAAACCTGAGTTCAAGTACCTGTCGCGGTACCAGCTCTTGAATGACCAAGCCAATCGTTTAATTAACGACACTTTATCAAATACTAGGTTATTTTACGTCGATGGACTTGGTAATAACATAGTATTTGGCGAGATGAGTGAGGTGATTCGCCATAACATTATCTGACTTTCCTCTATTAGCTGGGAGAAAACTCTAAAAAATCCGAACATTTTAATTGGACCAAACGGAATTTGAACCCGCGACCAAATGGAGCTCCGAATCAATAGACAAACACTCTATCGCCACACACGCTGGGTCACAGCGTATACAGGAAACCTACACATACCGATCTATATCTGAATGGATGCAGCCACCACCACCCGGCACAGAAACGAACGGTCCTGTCGACTCTTCTGCACAGGGCGAGAGGGATTTCGGACAAAGAGTGTCTCCCTTCTGAGATTTGTCGCCTACGTAAGACGTTCCAACAGAACAACTTCGGCAACAGGGAAATCGGCTTTGGCCTCAGAAGGGTCTTTTCGGACAAACCACCCATCGAGGAACAAGAGGAGACGAAGGGCATGGCATACATCCCGTTGTATGGCCCCATCTCGGGCAAGATTGGCAGACTGCTAAGAAAACACGGGATTAAGACCATCCATAAGCCGCCCTCAAAGATCCAGAACTTGCTGAAACCAGTTAAGGACGACCTTGTTCTTAGGACACTTGGTGTCTACAAAATACCTTGTGACTGTGGGAAATGCTACATCGGGCAGACGGGACGCACCATTATGGAACGCTGCAAGGAACATCTACGCAGCATAAGACTACATTACCCCGATAAGTCTGCAGTAGCCCAAAACAGCCTAGAAACTGGTCACAAGATAGATTTCGGCGCCACCACCATCTTGGACAAGACATTAGGTTACTGGTACTTGGTTATCAAGGAAGCCATCGAAATCCAGCTAGATGGCAATAATTTTAAAAAAATACGGGGGTCTACAGCTGAGTACAGCATGGAAACCTGCCATCAATACGCTTAGATCACCAGCACACTGCAGACAGTCGGGACCACCAACTAGCTCCTGATTGGCTACCGCTTCCACCAACCAGAATGCGCCAGGCGGTCGGGACTAGGAACTAGCTCCTGTTTGGGCCGCAGCGTGAAGACCTACTATAGCATATATACCGGCTAGACATGGTCCCACATCACTTCATTCCCTGAAGAAGATGGCAGAGCTAGCCGAAGCTTGGAAGCAAATCTCCAACTCACCTGGCTGAGAACCCGAGAAGAATTAATCTTCAAACTTGTTCCGCGAAGGGTTTCCTTCAGTTTACCAATGAGATGGTAATTGCATGGTGGCAGATCAGGACTGCAAGGGAGATATTTCAATGTTGTCCATCCAAGTTTTCTGATCTGGTCTGCAGTCTAGTGAATAACATGCGGCCGTGCTGTCGTACAATAGCAGAACATCCTGGTTCTCCCATTGTGGTCGAATACGAATTATTCGAGTTTGAACTTTCTTGAGAGTTACCACATTCGCGTCAGAATTAATGGTGGTTCCGTGTGCATGACGTCCACAAGCAAGAGTGCTGATTCGAAAAACACAGTAGCCCTAACTTTTCCTGCCGAAGGCGCAATTTTCAATTTATTTTTCTTTGGTGAATTTGCATGCTGCTACTCCATGGTCTGCCTCTTTGTCTCCAGTTCAAAATGGTGGAGTCATGTATTATCTCCTGTTACAATCCTTGGAAGAAAGTCATCTCCACCGTTCTCATACTGGTCCAAAAGTTCGCTGCACACTATTTTTCGAGTTTCTTTGTGGGCTTCTATCAACATCCTCGGAATCCACCTGGCACAAACCCTTTTTAACTCCAACTGTTTCAATATTCTGCACACACTTGCTTCTCCTAATCCAAATTAGACTGACAATTCTCTCACTGTTATGCGTTTGTCAGCCACAACCATGTTGTTAACGCGCTGCACGTCAGGACTTCGTGCAGTGCAGGGTGTGCCGCTACGAGAAGTATCCCGAATATTGGCGTGCCCTCTTTCACTAGATAATATGCTTGCCCACGACTAATCGTACTGCGATCGACAGCTGCATATCCATACACCTCTTTTAACCTCATGTTTCCCATTATCTCGTTCTCACAGTACAGGATTCATACTGTTCGCTCACTCTATAAGAGCACGTTGCTTCTGACAAATGCCAAGTACATCAGCCATCTTTAAGTAGTGCTATCAT
Organism: Periplaneta americana; assembly: GCF_040183065.1. Classification (NCBI taxonomy): domain Eukaryota; kingdom Metazoa; phylum Arthropoda; class Insecta; order Blattodea; family Blattidae; genus Periplaneta; species Periplaneta americana. The sequence goes on from NC_091123.1 coordinate 100,123,561, forward strand.
GGCGCCAGTCACGGGAACGACTTAAATTAAATTTGAATACAAGCGGGAAGGATCTATCTATGATCTCCATAAATTCCAAAGATGTAAAATAAAAAATAAATAAAACAAAAATATTGTAAATTACTTTTGGAGTGACCTTCATGCAAGAAATACATCAATCCGAAGTGTCTTCTGGGGCCATCTAAACGCTGGACTTCGAACTCAGAGAGAAGATCCCATACATTTACGGATACGTTATCGGTCACTTAGGTGAGGAACACACGGTCGGTGTAAGAACTCCTACTGTTCGCTCACTCGTAATGCTACTACTTATCCTGTGGGAAATAGGATGAATACCTTCATTTCTTTTCTGTTGATGGCTACGTGATCTGCTCTCCTGGTACTACCATAAGTTACTTACCCTTAGGGAATTTTACCGCTTTACGTTCTGATCTAAGAAGGGGAACTTATCTCTTGAAAATGTTTCATTTGCATCATACCTAGGAAGGTGACTTTATTATATTATTATGAGTAAAGATATTCGTGGGCATTGAGTATATAGTGCAATAGTCAATAGGCTAACATATATATGTAGAATGGACAGTCCTCACTTCAGAATGTAGTCTAAGTGTGACAATCCAAATCCTTCGGTTATTAAATGTATGCAAAATATCCGGCTGTTGTGTTTGCAATGGTCAAAGTGTTCCTTTACAGTCACTTGAATTCTATTGCAATCTGTTCTTATCTCGCCTATCACGTGGATTTTTGTCGAGTATTGATATGATTTCTTATGTTGTCTTAAGTTGGGACTTTACTTCGTACTGACCCTGTGTCCAAATTTCCACGTCTTGTTTATTTAATATCATTCCCAAAAAGAAATACATAGACTAAATGTGCGTTAGTCAACATCCATCAATGGCTTTAACCTCCATGCACAAATAACACTAATAGACTATACAACAATTTGGTCATGAATGTTTTCTTCGTGAAGTTAATTGCTTTGAACGTACAGTACAATGACCCTTTCACATTTTTTAGGAATTATATTTATAGTAATAAAATTATAAATATTAATGATGAAGACTGCTTTGATGTTGATGATAATTTATGATTGATGACGATAATGAATTATTAGGGAATAGTATAATAGTATAATAGAATAAAATAAATGTGTATAGACTACTTTCTTACAGCGAAGAAAAGAGATGTAACTGCGAAATTTTGGTTGAAGGAAACATCATAATGTAACTAATAGTCTAGCAGTTGTTAAAACAAAAGTCTATGGCAAGGTTGTAAAGGACAAGAACATTTAGGAATAGCTTTAGTGGGAGAAATTAGAGAAAATAGAAAACCCTGGAAGCCAAAATTACTTTATTACCAGAGTCGGAAGAATAAATAAGAGTTCAGTAATAAATTATTGTTTTGTAGACTCACCAGGATTTCAAGTCAAAGTAATGATGATGATGATGATGATGATGATGATGATGAAGTTGATAAAGTTGATGACACTGGTGACCCTGGAAGCCAAAATTACTTTATTACCAGAGTCGGAAGAATAAATAAGAGTATAGTAATAAATTATTGTTTTGTAGACTCACCAGGATTTCAAGTCAAAGTAATGATGATGATGATGATGATGATGATGATGATGATGATGATGACGTTGATAAAGTTGATGACACTGGTGATGATTATAATCACAATTGTGAAAATGATGACGATTTTGATTTCAATGATAACAACGACGCAGATGATGTTTGTAACGAGAAAGACAATAAAATTATTATGTCAATGGCAATGAAAGTGATTGTGACGTAGATGAAAGAAGCGTTGAACGTGATAGGTAGTGAATCAGTTGAACTGGTGGACTAATAACAAAGTAGGCCTACCTTTACCAGCACTTTATTTGTTCTAATTAATAAGATTCCATGATTTGAACCGCGGTCGGAACGCCGATCTGCGAGAGCTCTTCGACCAGTACGACGCTGGCTCACAACCCCAGCTCTGTCCTATTGACACCTCTCGCACGGTAATAGAAACATGAGACGGCCCGAGCGCGCTGCTGCAGACTCCTTTAAACCAACTCTTTATAGAACCGCTACAAATGATCTTACCCTCCCTTTTCACATTCTTCCTTTTCTGCTTTTTTCCTTTTCCCTTCTTCAGAAGTGAAAAATTCCTTTCTCCTTGCTCTCTTGCTGCCTTCGCCCGCTTGCACCTTGTCCCTGCAAAAGTTATACTTTATGTGGAAGTGTGGGGCGAAGCAAGAAAGAAGGCAAGAAAAATGTCCACCTTCGCAAAGTAGCGGACAGGGTATCCTTAGTACTTATGTAGTCATCTTTGGAAGTCTTCAAGTGCATTCATTAAAAATAAATCAAGTGAGGACTCTCGGAAAAAAGACAAACTGACTTCTGTATATAATTTTTCATGTGCAGCTGACAGAAATCTGAATTAAGAGCAAAGTGTGTTCGTCTTCATGAAGCTGTGTCACAGCTACTAGCAACGCCGCACATTTAAAATAATAGGATTTTTATGATTAGCCTATTTGTAAAGGAGAGTTCAGATTTGGTACGATGCCACTATCAGCTTGTCTCTATTTGAATATTATTGAAATACTGTCGACAAAACAATGGACAAATCTTAATCTTGTGAGAACATTATTAAAATATACATTATAATGCAATAAATTATTATATTACAGTCTATACTGTACAGCAGTTTATGCAAAATAGTGTTCCAATACATTACTAATAATATTTGTATTACTACTACTACTACTACTACTACTACTACTACTACTACTACTACTAATAATAATAATAGTAATAATAATAATAGTAATAATAAAAATCATAATAATACCAACGATTATAATAAAAAGTTGGTACCGCTTTTAACATGAAGTTCTATGTAGTTGCGAAATAGTTATTTATGCAACGATCATAATTATAATGATAGCTATTGACACACGAGTGCCGGAGTGTCTTAATAGCCATTATATGAGAGTTACATACAACTGTTTTTCTACGACCTTTAGTAAGTTTAGACAAATATTAAATAAAATTAAAAATTATAATTAATGTTCAGATACATACTTCTTTATATTGACTATATGAAAGTATAAATATGATTTTAGATAGTGGGAAACATAACATTGACGTTTGAGACAGTGGGAAAGAAAAGAATGCAAGTGATTCTTATTACTTTGCAGTTCCTACTAGTAGGAAAATAAATGAAACCACAGTTCCTTTTTGTAAATTTTAACGTTAATTGATATAGGCCTATAAAAATCATTGAATAATATCTAATTCGAGCAATTTTGATGAAAAGGAAGTAAGGGAGGAAATGGAAATGTGTAGTTTTGTAGTTGTTTCCATTTTAATTGAGTTTACTACACATTTTCCGTTTGATTAAAGCATTTAACATCTCGAAATCAATGGTAAAGAAAAAGGTAAAGGTATCCCCGTAACATGCCATGAAGGCACTTGGGGGGGCATGGAGGTAGATCCCCATGCTTTCCATGACCTCGCCACTAGAATGAGGTGGTGTGGTCGGCACCACGCTCTGACCGCCTTTTATCCCCGGGAAAGACCCGGTACTCAATTTTATAGGAGGCTGAGTGAACCTCGGGGCCGTTCTGAAAGTTTGGCAACGAGAAAACGAAATCAATGGTATTTATTGAAATAAGAAATCTGTATCGAAATGATCAAATGACATTCATTCATACACAAATTTATTAAATCATCAAACGCTTCAGTTCTGGAAAAGAGAAATGTAAGATGATATCCATAAAGAGCCAAGTATTTTTAAATATAGGATTTGACGTATTACAAATCTGCATGGAAACAATAGGTTGAATAAATTTCATACAAGTAGGCGTATCTAAGACCTAGGGGGGCGTTATTCCGGTACTTTTTTTGCAACCTGGGATCGCCCTGCTTCATTACTTTCACTTTTTAAAATATAAATAGATCTAATAATTATCTTATTTGAGGCTTACTCAATTTTGTATTTTATAACTATAAATTAGTACTAGTAGGCCTATGTATAATAGCAGCGGCATGGCATTATTAATAAATAATACATTTAATAAAAATAACAAAATAATAATAATAACACTTACTTACAAATGGCTTTTAAGGAACCCGAAGGTTCATTGCCGCCCTCACATAAGCCCGCCATCGGTCCCTATCCTGTGCAAGATTAATCCAGTCTCTATCTTCCCACCTCCCTCAAATTAATTTTAATATTATCCTCCCATATATGTCTCGGCCTCCCCAAAAGTATTTTTCCCTCCGGTCTCCCAACTAACACTCTATATGCATTTCTGGATTCGCCCATACGTGCTACATGCCCTGCCCATCTCAAACGTCTGGATTTAATGCACCTAATTATGTCAGGTGAAGAATACAATGCGTGCAGTTCTGCGTTGTGTAACTTTCTCAATAATAATAATAATAATAATAATAATAATAATAATAATAATAATAATAATAATAATAATAATAATAATAACAATAACAATATTTACCTGCGCACTTAAGGGGAGGTTATAGACAGAAATAACAAAAAATTGCATTTTTCGTTTTTTATACTCAAAATAGTTCATTTCTTACTGATTTACAATATGTTTGGTTTAAATCTTTGTGAACTTAGATATGCCCTTCAGCGGACATTTAAAAAGTTTTGCCACGTCCATTGGTCATTTAAAAATCTGCATGGCTTTGGTTTTTGGATCTAGCTGCCGTATAAATTTTAAAACAAGAGTGAAACAGGAAACTTTGCTTCTGTTAGTGGTACCACTGTCATTCGATATATCCCCCAAAGAAAAACATTTTCGAAAAGAAAACATTCACGCTTGTTCTTTGCATAATGACGTTGTTTGTGTGAAAACAACACGTGTTCGTTGTTTTTACTGTGATATCACCATTAATCAGTGCACTTAGTCAATATGCCTCGTTCACAGAGAATTTACAAGAAATTGAAGTTTACAGATAATATTCACATACGAGAAAAAATTATCTAATACTTCCAGTGTTCACGTGGAAACTAATTCAAGGCCCACTTGTAATTCAAGTCCAACTAAAAGAAAACTTAGTGATAACCTAGACAGTGATTTAATTGTAGATATGACTGACGATGTACATAACAATATTATTGTCTATATTAGTATATTTTCTAAGTTCGTTCAGTATAATGTAGTGTGTAAGTTTTGTAATTGTAGTAATTGTGTGTTTTTATATGAAGATGTAGAACACAGACATGGTTTGACATCAAAAATTGTTTTGAAGTGCAAGAGTCGTGAACATAGTGCTTCTGAAAGATCATCGCCTCTCAACAGACATTCATTTTATGATAAACATGAAATTTGACTATGATATGAGGTCTATAGGGAAGGGCCAACAAGCACCAAAGATACTTTGTGCTGTGATGGATCTTCCATCAGTAATTTTTCAGAATTACCACTGGCGACTCCGAGACTCAACAAGGGAAATTAGTGGAGCCTCAATGATGAATGATGAAAAATAAACTTCAAAAGTTGAAGAAAGTAAAGATATAGCTGTTTCTATAGAGATGGTATGTGGCAACGAAGAGGTCACACTTCTAAAAATAGTGGCAGAGGTAATAGATTGATTTATAGTGAAATGGTGTAAGTTATAGTGAACGGGCTAAAATAGCTTGCAATAGGATGTAGGATAGCGATTTTGAGGTTAATATTGTAAGTACGATTCTACGGAATATTAAGAGTAAAAACTCCTTCAGTGAAGAATTAAAACTGAATTTTTGTACATATTATTTTACTAACAATAAGCAATGTACATTCATATGAAAAAAAGTTTTGTTATTTGAAGTATTGTATCTGTGAGTGTCAATGAAGTGTGTTGTGTCAGTGGTGTTTGTGTCAGTGAAGTTTTATAGTTTGTAGTGGTAGTGTAAAGTATTCGAACAGTGAAATATTTTTTAAGTCTTAGTGAAATCAGGATAGTGTCAGTGAATTACTTCGTAGTTCCAGTGCAATGAATGAATTGAGAGCGAAATGAGTATAATGCTCAAAGGCACTTGTGCATGTATGAACATATATCATATAGGTATACTCGTGTGTTTAAGTTCGAACTTAGAGTTAAGATACCAATTATATTTATTTTAAATGTTATTTTAAGTGATCGTCATTCATTTCATTCAGGATGCTCCTTGTTAATATTATTATAATATTGTTTTTATTATTATTATTATTATTATTATTATTATTATTATTATTATTATTATTATTATTATTATTAATTGTAATCTATTATTAATTGTCATTATTGAGTGTAATTAGATAGCACTGCCACCGGGTATTTACCCATTTGCATTGTGAATGAATACATGCATTTGTAACTAGAGAAAACTATAGTTTCCCGATGTTCCAGCTACCCTCTCTGGAGATTTAAGGGCCTTTTTCGAAAAGAGCAGCAGATAGCCACCCACACAAGCGGATGAATGTTAAATTTGACAAAAACGTATCCTGTAAAGTCCTTGAATGCTGCAGTAAAGTAACTTGCAGACAGAAAGCTACACTCAACAGGGTGTACGGTTTTAAGAATTTTGAGTAATAAATTTATTTTCCCAGATTTTGATTGAAGTTCACTGCACTTTCACTACAACACATTGCACACTCAATATAAATAATTGAAGATCCATTGTGTTTCTCTGCTTACTCACTAAACTTGTAAAACAACAAAATGGTATGCATAATATACTACTGTGTATTACTAAAGTCCTTAAGCCTTTATTGGTAAAGTTTTTAGTAAGTCTGCAGGTAGAGCATTCCAGTCCCTGATAGTATGATTGACAAAAGAAAACTTTCTAGTGTTTGTTCTCTATTTTCTTTCCCTCAATTTATGTGAGTGGCCATTCCTTGAAGAGTAATTTGGCGGCTGCAACCTGTTTTTTATTTCCCTCCAGTAGGCTCACCTATGTATGTTTTGAACATTGCACATAATCGAATTCGCGTTCTGCTGTCTTGAGTGTGTCCCATTTTAATGTTGAATTATTACGACAACGCTTGAGAGCCCGTTTTTTAATGTCTTCCACTGTCTTAATATGTTCTAATCTGTAAGGTTCCCAACATGTAGGAACATATTCCATTACTGGACGAACTAGTGACTTATATGCAATCTCTTTAGATTTAGAGCCTTTTCTTAGCACCTTCATCACAAAGTATAAAGCTTTCCATGCTTTTCCCCTCTGTGTCAGTAATGTATTCCCTTCAGCCGAGATCGCTGCTAAAAGTTATTTCTAGGTATTTACATTTGTTAACTTCAGGAATGGTTTCACCCCTTAACGTATATGATGAGATTATTTTATTTCTTTTTCCTGTAAAACTGACGGCTTTGCTCTTCTGAGAATTTATTTTCATTTAGTTGGTCATTGCTCAATCGTTTATTCTATTGATGTATTTCTGAAGAAGAGTAGTATTTTTATGGCCTTTTTATTTCCTTGTTTACGATACAATCATCCGTGAATAAGCGAACGCTGGACAAGATGTCAACTGGCAGATCATTTACAAAAGCCGGGAATAGAAAGAGTCCCAGGACATTCCCATGTGGGACTTCGGAAGTAATTTTTATTGTGATCTATAATTCCTCCTCCATTCATACTCTCTGAGTGCGACAAGTTAAAAATTCCCTGATCCACTTTAGTACTCTGAAGTCAACCCCTGTTGATTGTAGTTTAACCAACAATATGTCGTGTGTGACTACATCGAATGCGCGTGAAAAGTCAATAGTCACTGCAGCTACTTTGTTCGATAGATAGCAGACTATCTACCGCCTTGTGAGTGGAAACATGAATATATTTTGTTGATCTTCTAAGAGAAAATATAAATAAACATTTCACTACTTTCAGCATTTATTTCGTGAACAGTTATGTATGTTTCACCGATCTACAAGATTGCCTATGTATTATTTCCATAACTCCTGCATTAGGTCTACCACTATGATTATAGTGAGCATGGTATAGTTAATGCTGATGTTTATTGTTGTCCTTTAGAGTATATGCTGGAAATTTTGCTGTTGTTTTAGTGTTTATTTCCTTTAAATTTACTAAACATTATTTTTATAAGGATTCAGCATTTTTATCGCACAAAACACTAGCGATTAGTTATCCATTCTTTTTCTAGGGCGCGATTCCTCAATTCTGACAACATTTGTCGGACCTTTCAAGAATTGGATAAGTAAAACGAACAGAGAACCAATTGACAAACCAGAAGATATTGAAGATCATAGCACTGACTCTGAAATTGATTTGGATTCTGATGAAGAAGGTGACATTGTCTACATTGATGATTTCGACGGTTTGAAATCCTTCATTGGAAAAGGTGGTGATACATTGTTGTTGTTTAGTCAACTGTCCGAAGACAGGTCTGAACCTCATAACGGATACCAAAAAGACACAACGTATTAAGAAACTAGGCCAGAAGATAATGGAGTGGAGTGGTCAGTTCCTTTCCCTCTGGATAAATAAACCTGTCGCAAATCTAAAAAGGTAATGGCATTCCTTTCTGGTCCTAGAGGACGATCTCGCCAAAGAGCCGTTTGTCACATTTGTGAATCAAAAAAATTACCACAGAACAGAGCTGGCATGCAACGATAGTGGAAAATACGGTTGCAAAAACCACTTCAGTAGGCTTAATATACACAATACTTGCTTGGAAGATAGGGAAGAAGGGAATGATATGGATCTACTAGAATATGAATTTGTTCTTCTGTCTTTTTTTCATTTTTCTTCTAAAGTTCTTTTCCTTTCTAGTTTTGTATTTTTCTACCAAAGTGCCTACTTATTTCTACAAATTTACACTAAGGTATACTTATGTACGAGATAATGACGTGTTCTGTTTTGTGTTTTAAACTGTTCTATGATTCAAGGATTAATGTTTTGTGTTCAAAAATGTGCATTTGAAGTTATTTGAGAATTCACCAATCCAACCTACCTTCAGTTAAGGGACTAAACTAGGGAGGAATCCATAAAAAGAAGAACCTGACGGGAGGAAGATAGTCGCCTTGCGAGCACTTGTGTGATTTAAAAGAGCTCTATCGTACGAAGGTTGAATATGTCACACTTTTTAAAATTTGCACAGATCTCATTTCATCGAACAACAATTTCATTGGCTTCTATGAAAGCAATTCGTACATGCCAAGAATCTGAACCACTTCTATTGAAATAATCAGACGGTTTATTATAAAATTTGCAGTTGCAAAATTGAGTAAGAAGCTTATTCATAAAGAATACACGTTCCTGAAACACAGATCCATGAGGAATAGTATTAAATGACAGAGATACAGTATGTGCTGCATGTAATTTGGACCGATTTGAATTATACTGTAAATTCATTCCCCTTAGCCCCATATATTTTCCTAAGCACATTATTCTCGAAGATCCTTAATCTCTGCTCCTCTCTCACAGTGATATTCGGGGAAATACCCGTTTTGGCAGCCTTCGTGGAAAAGATTGGTTTTGGGATTATCGTCTGTGCAATGATATTTCCTAAACTTTTGGGCTGTTTTTTTTTTGATACTGACTGTAAGGGAATTCGGGGGACTATGGGCACGTTAGGAATATGGGTAATATTAAGTAGCTCGTAATTCGTGTAGTGAATTATGTTTCTTCGCTAATAACGGTTACTACAAAGTGAGGATAACATAATGGTTGCTGAGGGAATCGCGCTGTGCAGTATTATATCGTACTGTTGTTAAAACAGCCCACAGCCATTTAAAACGTCAGCATTGATCTTCAAGTATATTAAACTTTCACAATACTTATTTTAGATAGAATGTTATATGCAACAGATTTCACGAAGTTTAGAAAGTAGTTTAAATCTAATACACATCTTGAATTGCCGTTTTATTGCATTACACGTTGTTTTGTGAATAGTTGACGGTAGTGCCAACTGTTGAAAGTAAATTCCAGATATCGGGGTAATATGGGCGCTAATGTTCGGGGTAATATGGGCAAGCAATTTCACTCATAAAAATGACTTCAATCTTGATGAAAGTGACCTACAAATGATTACGAGAGGGGAAGAAGTCATACCACTCAAAGGATAGTGGTGCATTGCATTTGCCCTAATGAAAATGGAGAAGCCATTACTCTTGTGACCTGCAGCAGGAAACTACTTTCCTCCAAGTATCATTATAAAAGAAGTGATAACAATAATGGAACTGAAAGAACAGCTGCCTGCTGGCAGTGAGGTGTACTTCAATAAGCAGTCAGAATATATTAACGGAGATATATTTTTCTCAGTAATCAAGAACTTGTTGCTAATTTCAACATCACTAAGCATGCATCTGCAATTTTAATAGTAGTTGGACATGATTTACGTAGTTGTAATCTCGACACTCTTAACTTCGCAGTAGAAAACGCATTATGCATGGTTTGTCTTCCTCCACTGGCTACCTGGCTTCAACCAGCAGATAGGGGTCTGTTTGGTCCTCTGAAGAAAGTTTACAACAGTGGTGCTACAGTTTCTTCAAGCAACATAGGAAAGTTGTGTTTGCTTCCATTTTCAAAGAAGCATGGAACATATGTAACAATGTAGCTCTAGCTGTAAATGTCTTTCGAGCTTCAGGCCTTTTCCCACTGGAATGAGTGTCATTCCTGATTATGCTTACATTGGCACTGCAGCAAAAGGCGATAAAAAAATAATACTCATGCAATTCCTTCCACTGATTCAAATGTCTTAGAATCGCCAATCGACATTCATCGCTGAAAAGTCACATCTGCCAAAGGCGTTCCGCAACAACCATCTGAACCTCAACCTGTGACTTCTCGAGATAGTAATCAGAAAACACCACAAAGAATCAGAGACCACGTGATCCTACCACGCCCCAAAGTGCCCTGAAACATGTTATCACCAATTCCGAAGATAGAACACACAGAATCAAGGACAGAAAGGCCCCGAGGAATTCTAGAGATCTTATATCACGTCAATCTATCATGGATGCAAATCAAAGGAGAAACAGAGCTGGTCAAGAAGGCAGAGAAGGAGTAAATAATAATTCAAAACGGCCTTCCTGTAATTCAGATGCAAAATGTTCAGTCTGTAATGGTAACTGGAGTCAGGAGGCTCATGGTGAAAACTGATTTCAGTGTGATAACTGTCAAGAGTGGTTTACGTGAGGATTGCGTAAAAGTTACTGGAAATGAATTTCTTTGTCCCAACTACTGCTGAAGAGGTTCTGATTTTTATTTAATCATTCAGTATTTTTGTTCTTTTGGTAGAAGATTGAGTTTTTTATTGTAGAATGTGAAACTATTTGATGCAGCTGATTTCGAATTAAACTTTTAGAAAAATATGTTTGTGACGTTTATAAAAGATAAGTGAAGTTTTTTTCATTGTTATCCAAGTTTAAAAAAAGAGGTAATATCAGTTTCTCTTTTCTCATTGTTCATTAATTTGTCATTTCAGAATTAAGAATGAACAAAATACTTCAAGTTAGTTTTGTGTATTGTTATTATTTTTTCATACAACAAATTGCATATAAAAGTATAATATAGTTAATACAGATGTATTTTCGAGTATTTTAAGTGACTTTTCACTTCTTTCAGTTGATTGTGATTCACATCATTAATGCCCATTTTACTCCCATACTCGGGGGAATTAGGGAGAAACACATTAACTTGTATTTTCCAGTTTTACTTGGATACGTTTCGGAGTAAGTAGTCAGGATTTGTACACACCATAGCTACTGTGTTAAGAAACATATCCCGCTGTAAAATTAATTATTAGAAAAAAAAACGAAGGGATATTGCAACCGATACTGTACTGATGTCTCCATATTTCCCCGACCTCCCCTAAGTGTCATCCAGGGCCCTACATCCATTACCACACACATTCGGGAATTTCTATTGTATGACAGTACAAAGAATATTAGTCGGAATGATGTGGGTGTCGGATATGGTGAAACCGGAGAATTCTGAGAAAAATCCGATTTGTGATTTTGTTCACTACAGGTGCCACTATAAATTGTTTAAGTGAAATATCTTACGCCTGACCGGATCTCCTACCCAGACAGTCTGACAGTAGGCCGAATCATTTAAAACACAGACAGAATCAATAATTCCCCTTCTAGTTGTCGTATTTACTTGAAATTTAGTATACTTGTTCTCGTACTAATAACATGTATCTTATGTGTGCAAATTTTAACTTCATTTTTAAAGAAGTAACTACCCCTTTTTAGGTGCAAGACAATTAATAAATTATACTTTCATTAATTGAAGCCTAATTATAGATTTAATCACGTTTCTGTTATTTTATTACATTACTCGAAAAAAAGCCATTTACAGTAATTTTCTGTAAGGATACACGATTTCATAAGCAATCCCGTATTAAGGGTGGAAAAGTTGAAAATGTAATGTACATGTTTATAATATTATTAAAATATATCTAAGCTCAATTAAGAACTTTCTTTTTCTGAGTGAATTAATTCTTTTATCTAATAGCTAACTTAAAGTCCAAATTTTTTCATTATTGTAGGGGTAAATTGTCCAAAATTTTACGAGCCATTTAATGCTAGTGGTGATATAATTTGTATGAACTTGCACACTTGTAAATTCTATTGTTTATTTATGTTAAATTATAGCACTGCATTTTTATAAATTTATAATTATTGCATGTTTACAAATTTTGTTATGAAGCTTATGACTAAGCAGAGGTATTTTAAATAATAAAGATGCATTTTGATGTTGCGTATTCGCATCTGTTAAGTGTGTCTCGGATGCACTGAGTAGCTCCATCATTGTAAATGAACACAAATTAAAATAAATAACTGTGTAAAGTTCAGAATATAAACACTATCGTGACAGCGGTTTACATTAAAAAAAAGAAACTCAAGCAAGATAAGTAATTAGTAGCTTATTTCAGTGTTCTAATTAATTATAGTTTCTCACAGCACTGTATTGCGTTTTGTTACTGGAACAATATTTTTACTTAATAGATATATTGTTACTTACGGGATGGCATTGGTATATAATTGACAATACTTAACAATAAAACACAGCTAAAGTGCTTTGTTTGGAGTGTGGCATTGTATGGGGCAGAAACATGAATATTACGATGAAGTGAAGAGAAACGACTGGAAGCATTTGAAATGTGCATATGAAGAAGATGAAGCGTGTGAAGTGAAGAAACAGAATAAGACATGAAAGAGTGGGTGAAGAAAGAATAATGCTGAAAGTGATCAAAAATGAAACTGTGATAGAAAGAGTGGATGAAGGAAGAATAATGCTGAAACTGATCAGGAAGAGGAAAATGAATTGGTTGGATCACTGGCTGAGAAGCAACTGCCTACTGAAGGCTGCACTATAAGGAATGGTAAACGGAAGAAGAATTCGGAGCAGAAGAAGATATCAGATGAGAAACGACATTAAGATAAAATTCATATATTAAAGGATCATATGCGCTGACAAAGAGGAAGGCAGAAATTAAGAATGATTGGAGAAAGCTCGAATTTCAATGAAAGATCTGCCCTTGGGCTGAACAGTATGAATGAATCGATGATTTGTTATTATTATTATTATTATTATTATTATTATTATTATATTAATTAAGTGAATATTTCTCATTAACAGTACTAGAGCGATGTAACAATATTAATATAATCATAGCAGCATTCGTGCTGCAAAAATTGTAGCTATAGACGAGCACAATATGAAGGAAATTTGACCAAAATGTAAAATTTGATTTCGCAAAATATTAAAATTAATATGAAATATGTATTTCAATGCTAAATATCTTCGTTCATAAACTATTTGGATAAAGTTTACATCATTAATGTATTTACACTATGAATCTCAAGATATAGCCTACATAGTTTTTTTCTATTTAATATACTACCAGGTAAAATACAACAAATCTGTCTGATTAAACATTTTTCTACATCATAAAATCCTTATCTGAATATTAATTTATTTTTACATTGAAAAAAAAAGAAGAAACAAAAACGAATAGTTCTTACATTCATTGGCTGGACTCAACACTGGTTACAATACAACAGAAGTAACTTTTCTATATTTTCTAGCTAAAGATTAGAGTAGGCCTACACCTTTCGTCAGTTAGGCTAATATTGTTTTTTGCAATAATAAACTCATGACGTTGTAAAAAGAGAACAAGTAGTAGACACCACTACTCATGGCTGAGACCTTTTTAATACATTAATAACTTGTATAAAAGTAGACATGACAACACTGAATAGACTTTCACTGGATTCGAAAAAATGAGCAAAGGTGGAATAGGAACCACTAATTTTGTTTTGGCTTTTCGAATATATTCACACTATGAGTTCAATCACTCAAAAGTGGAATTTAGAGATTTAACTTTCCCTTGGGAATGTCAGAATGTTGGTGCAATCGGTGTTTTGGGTGTTGCGAGTGTTTCCTGGGGAACATATGTGTATTGTCTCTCATAATGTCTGAAAAGCTCAGTTCAGTAGTAGTTATTAGATTATTAAAGGGCCTCCTCCTTGCAGAATAAGAATAATAATAGAAATAATCTTCCAGAATAAAAAAAATGTGAAGAAAATTAATATATTTTATGAAAATTTGAGTGATACATTATTAAATATGAAATAATTTTTTCGTTAATTACTTTTTAAATTATTTAATCGTGAATCGTGAGAATTCTTCTACCCATAACGCTAGCAGAAATGGCTTGGAATATGAAATTTAACATTTTATCTGTGTCTAATTATGACATTTCTACATTATCTTATAAAGGACTACGTTGGTATTTCAGCAACTTCTATGTCTATCTCCCAAAATGATGCATTTACATGACCATTATTAATTAATTCATGTATGCCTAGATCTCTTTAGCTTTAATGTATTTTATCCGAAGGAGATAATTATGTAAACTAGCAATTAATTGCTATGTCGATGGCCCAGAACCAGACTGTTCCAAGTCCATTTTACTATTTTTGTTTTCGGGAGAGTTATTTTAAGCTCTTTACATTCAAAGCTTCATGGAACAATTTGGAATAGCTTCATAGCAACCTTATGGAGAGGAATATTTGCAATTTTCTTCGATTCATATATTATGCAGAGAAGAACTGGAACACAATAAAACACAGATTTCTTATAAAAAGTTGGACAGAACAGTCTGATTCTCAGCCATCGATATTAAGAAACGTTTCCGTAACCTACGATATAGATATGATGACTCTTATGGAATTGTACTTACTCGAAATCAAAATCCAGGAGAAACTGTAAGAACCTATTTAAAAAAAAATCAGTCGTTTGTTTACATCTTAAAATAAATTAGCATCAATATATAAAATGCGGTACATACACACACACACACACACACACACACATACACATATATATATATATATATATATATATATATATATATATATACACACACACATACAGTGGAAGCTCTTAAGTTCGACAGAAAACAAATTCGTCATCCTTAGTACGACTGCTTACGTAGAAGAATTAGACATGCACCTATACAGGCACTAAGAAATGGGTTTGCCATTTGAATGGGAATTGGTTCTGTGTCTTGTAGTTATACTTTTGTTAAAAGAAAACAGAAAATTTTATTAATTAGGACGTCCATATTTAATCACTGGTTTTAAATTAATGAACTCTTCTTTTTCTATTTGAGACAGAGACTCTCCTCCTTCAACACGTTTCAGGATATTTCATTTTTTAATGTACAATATTTATTCCTTCCACTACAGGAGGCAGACTGCATTGTGCCATTTGTGAGACGAAACTGTCGAAAACCTCTGTAGTACTAGAAGCGCATATACAAGTCTCGTGGAGGGCAGGAAATGCAAGTACAGTACTGTATTCGTTGATGGATAACCAATAAGAATTTGTATTCATTTCACCTGCCACACCCACTACCCTTATTGGACTGAACTTTTAATTGTGTTCAGTCGAACTTAGGAAAGTCCACTGTGTGTGTGTGTCTATATTATATAATAAATTGTCGTCGATGAGCTGTAGAGTATGTCCATGTTAATGAAGAATATTTTGAGCACCTCTTGCATTGTAGTAATGCAGATTATTTTTTAATCTCATTATTTTGTTAACAATAGCTATTTATTTGTTTCGTGCATGCGTACTGTATACTCGGGTCACTTTTGTCTCTATGCGAGTGCATGATATAGCCTCTATTTTACTCTATCGCTTGCCAGGAGCGAGCGGGAGTATGGGAACTACGTGAATATTGTAAAAATCTCACTATATATCACTCCCGATTGTAGGCTGTTGAGTCATAGTTATTGCGTATAGGAAACATGAGTAAAATTACGTCAGGAGAAAAGTGCTATAGACGCAAGGACGGCGTGTAAAAAAAAAATTCTCTATAAAAGAACACTCGAATAAAAATATATAATATATACTATGATATTTATATATAATATAATTATTATATCCGAACATGACAGTCGATTTTTGATTTTTGCAACATCACGACACATTTTATATATTTAATATTTATGTTTTAATTAAAATTGTTAAGAAATAATTTCTGAAACTTAAAGTGTGTTGTATATTTAAGATTTTATAATGTGTTCCATGCTCATTGGGTGAACGGATGGATGAAAATTAGATTATGGTCTGTAAGAGAAAGAATGAGGGAACAGAAAGGAAGTACGTGTAAATGGATGTATTATATACTCGAATTATGTAATAACGTGTTTATTGATCTATTTATTTATTATTTATTGATTTATGCGAGTGAATGAGTGAATAAATGTATGGTTACGCCTGAGTATGATGTGTCTTGTGTTGCAGCGCAATACACACCGATCCGTCATCTGTCGCTCCACAGCCTGCTGCCCGAGACGCATCAGTACATGACGTACGAGGGATCCACTACGCACCCGGGCTGCTGGGAGACCACGGTCTGGATTATCCTCAATAGGCCCATCTATATCACCAAGCAGGAGGTAAGAAAAACTGCGTGCCCAGCTTCCTACCAAAGAGGTCAATGAAAATATTAATAATAATAATAATAATAATAATAATAATAATAATAATAATAATAATAATAATAATATAATAATAATAACGATAATAATAATAATAATCTCTATCTAAAACTGGTTTAACAATGTGTACTCATTTTCCTGCCCAATACTATAGTTTTGAAAATTAATTTTAAACATTCTCTCCAATCTTCTCTGTTAACTCACTGTCCTACCTCCAATCTTCTTTCCCCCATTGTTGTTTTAATTCCAGTAATCAATGTAGTATTATGTCTCCCTATCTTCAACCTCTCGGGCGGCAACCATTCCAACACTTTGTTTGGTAATCGTTCTTCACTAATCCATTTTACATGGCCGTACCATTGCAATTGCTTATGTTGTACATAATCGAGTATTGAATTTTTTACTCCCGTTTTAGATTTTATTATGTTGTTTCTAATTTTGTGTCTTTTTGATGTTAAAGCTGATCTTCCCCAAAAGTTCATTTCCATAGCTAATAATTTAGAAATTGTTTGATGTTTCAGCTACCACGTTTCTGTTTCATATGTTGCTATGCTTCTTACTATAGCTCTAAAATTTGTGATTTAATTTCTTTGGTAATACTTCTGTCCCAGAGAATGGTATTTAAGGTTGATATTGCTGATTTTCCCATTGTTTTTCTTCTTTTAATCTTCATGATTTTGTTTCCCATCTTTGGCAGTTTTTACTCCAAGATATTTATAATTTATGCAATTTTTAAATATTCCCATATCTTCTTCTAATATCGAGTCTTGAGTTTGATCTTCTATTGTAATATAATTGGATTTGTCCATGTTAACAGTTCAACCCCATTTTGTATATTCTTTCAAAAGTTTTCTTGCCATATATTCCAGGTCTTCAACTTCCTGTGCAAGTATTAACTGGTCGTCCGCAAAGTGTAATGGGTATATACAGTACAGAAGTATCTTCTCCTTTGCTTAGACCTATACCTTTACATTTCATTCTCTAAAGTTCTAATGTTTTTGTTATGAAAATTTTAAATAATGTAGGAGATAAAGAACATTCTTTTCGAAGATCTTTGGTAACTTGGATCCATGTGGCAAATGTCTTCCTATTTTAATTTTTAATATGGAATCGTAATATAAGTTTTGAATTGTATTTATGAGAGCATGTTGATAATAATAATAATAATAATAATAATAATAATAATAATAATAATAATAAAGGTGAAAGAAACAACTGTAATAACTATAGGGGAATAAGTATTCTAAATACGTGTTATAAACTATATGCAACAATATTAAAGAACCGATTGAAGATAATAATGGAGAATATTAACTCGGAAGCTCAAAATGGGTTTCGTGAAGGAAGAGCTTGTGTAGATGGGATATTTAGTATAAACCAAATAATAGAAAAACATAGTGAATATAACATACCAACATATATGGCATTCATAGACTACCAAAAAGCCTTTGATAAGGTTAATAGAAATAAATTATGGCGTATTTTAGAACAAAAAGGTATACCGAAACATTTAATAACAATAATAAGGAGTTTATATGTAGACAACAAAATAGTGATAGAAACAAGAACAAAGAACGAGGATAAAATAGCAACAATTAACAAAGGAGTGAGACAGGGTTGTCCTCTCGCACCACTGCTTTTTAATATGTATATTGACAATGTCATAGAAGAATGGCAGATACATTTAGAGACACATTTTAAAATTAAGAATAGGTTTTTAGACACAATTTTATTTGCAGATGACCAAGTTCTAATCTGTAGCTCAGAGAATAATTTACAAAAAGCCATATACCAATTAAATAATGTAAGTAAAAAGTACGCATTAAACATCTCCACAGCCAAAACAAAAGTACTAGCATTTCAAGGGTCCAATAAATCAGGGCTAAAATCATTTTAGAAGGAAAAATGATAGAACAAGTAAACAATTTTAATTATTTAGGCTGCAGTGTATCATACGTTAAAAATGATGATGTAATAAAAAAGATTAATAAGTTTAACTATATATGTGGAACAATAAAAAAACCTCAAACAAACTAGGAAAGAAACTAAATTAAAATTTTATAAAGTAATGGCAGTGTCCATGTTCCTATATGGCTCGGAATGTTGGACATTAAGAAAAAGTGGAAAGAAAATAGAGGCCGCCGAAATGCGAGTCATAAGGAGTATAGCTGGCTACACTTTGTTAGACAAAAGCAAAAATTATGACATAGGAAAGGAATAATAATAATAATAATAATAATAATAATAATAATAATAATAATAAAGCCGTAAATCCCCAGTAGGGCAAGGCCTCCTGCTTGGGCAGGGGTGGCTCAAGTCTTGACCATCAGGAGAGCCGACCTGATGGTCTATTCCTAGTTCTTTGTCCACAATTTCGCTAGCACTGGTTGTTGCTCCCACTCAAAGTTGGTTGACTGCGTCCTTACACCGTGTTCTTTGGCGTCCTATTCTGGTCCACAGTCCTCCTAGCTGCAACTGGAACTCGTCCCCCCATCTGGTCCTCGGTCGTCCACGGTTTCTCCAGCCAATTCTTGGATCCCACAGTGTCGCCGTGTGTGCCCATCTGGTAGGTTGCATTCGTATCACGTGTCCTCCCCAGCGCCATTTCATCCTCTACGCCGCTTCGTCGCCATACTTCTTCGTTTCTGATTCCGTCTTTCAGGCTTATTCCGAGAATTTTCCTTTACATTCTTCTTTGGCATCTTCCTAATTTTAATGCCTGTTTCTTGGTGAGTGACCAGGATTGCGCCCCATATAGAAGTACAGGTGCAATGCAGCTGTTGAAGATCTGCCTCTTGCTCTGCAATTTCTGGCTCTTGTCCATTAGGATGAACGACAGACTCCAAAACTTTCTCCATGCCGATGCTATTCGTCTATCAATTTCTTTGTCCATGCTGTTCTGAAATGATATAGTCTGGCCAAGGTAAATGTATTGCGTGACAAATTCGATGTTCGCATTGTTGACGATCATCTGCCCTTCTGCGTCATTTGTCAGTACTTTGGTTTTGCTGGTGTTGATTTTTAGCCCTACTGCCATGCTTTCTTCGCACAATTCGTTCAGCATCTCTTCCAATCGTTTCCTGGATCTGGCAAACAGAACCACATCATCAGCGAAGCGTAGATTGGTCAGTTTTCTTCCGTCGATAGATATGCCGTGCTTGCGACCCCAAGGTAACTTGCGAAAGACCTCCTCCAATACACAATTAAAGATCTTCGGTGACAAGGGATCTCCTTGTCTGACCCCTCGCTGTATGTTGAATGGTGTTCCTTCTATATCCAGTTTCACTTTTGTTGTGTTTCTTTGGTACAGCACGCCAAGCAGTCTAATATATTTGATTGGAACACCCTGATTCTTAAGTGCTTTCAAAACACTAATATGTTCTATCGAATCGAAAGCTTTTGCATAATCCACAAAGGCTATATACAATTTCAAATTGTGTTCCTCGACTTTTTCCATGATCTGCGTCAATGTCTGAATGTGGTCCGCCGTTGAAAATCCGGAACGAAATCCAGCTTGCTCCAGAGGTTGATTTTCTTCCAGCGTTCTTGTAATCCTGCGCAATATTATTTTCGAAAACACTTTATACATGTTGGACATGAGACTGATGGGCTTGTAGTTACCTATATTGTCTCTTTTGCCTTTCTTATGTAAAAGAATTATTGTATTCTTAGTCCATTCTTCAGGTATAACTTCACTTTGCAGAATCTTGTTAAATATCTCTGTCACTGGTGGTATGAGTTCGTCGGCGCCGAGTTTCAACAGTTCATTAAGGATGCTATCCTCTCCTGGGCTTTTGTCTGACTTTAACTCTGTTATAGATATTCTCACTTCGCTGGCGAGGATCGAAGGTACTTCTTCATCATCGGGAAGCGCCTGTATGAACTTTTCTGTTGAGTCCGCTGTAACAATTCTTGTACTCGTGTACAGTTGTCTATAGAAGGAAGTTGCCGATTCAACAATCTTATCTCTTTGTGTGATTTTCTCTCCACTTTGACTTTTTAAACTAAGCATCCAGTGTTTCCCTTCACTCAGTTCCCTCTTGACTCTTCTTACGGATTTGGAAGACTGCACGATTTCCTCCACCAGTCTGTTTTTAAAAGTTTGCAAGTCTTTTCTTATTTCCTTCTTCGTCACTTTATTAAATTCTGCATACTCGATCTTCTTTATGTCGGAGATGTCTCTTTCTTGTCTTAATTTCTCTCTTTGATCTATAAGTTTTATTGTATTTTCGCTTGGTCTGCTTCTTTTCTTGTCGATTTTGTTCTTGGGCGTTGAGGCCTCTCCCGCTCTCTTTATGCAATTCTCCAACTTTGAGTAGATTTCTTGGACTTCAGTATGTTCGTTATCTCTCCATTCTAGCATTTTCCTCTGTAGTTCTGATTTGTATACTGGATAGTTTATGTTCTCAGCTTGTATGTTTCGGTCCCAGATATGCTTTCTGCCCCTCTTCCTGATGTTAATTATTCCTCTGACCATTCTGTGATCTGAATCGAATTTGAGATTGTTATTAACTCGTACGTATTTTACGTAACTTCCCTTGTCGGTGAGAATAAAATCTATTTCGTTTCTTGTTTTTCCGTCTGGAGATCTCCATGTCCATTTACTATCTTTCGTCTTTTTAAAGAACGTGTTCATTATTTTCAATCTCTGTCCTGCGGCGAAGCTGATTAATCTACTCCCTCTCAAATTTCTAATTCCATAGCCGTATGGACCGATTGGGTCTTCTAACTCGTGTTGTTTCGTTCCCACCTTGCTGTTAAAATCTCCTATGACAAAGTTTACGTCTCCTCTAAAATTGTTGAGAGTATCATCTAGGTCGGTGTAAAAGTTTTCTAATTCTTCTTCTGTGCCTGAGTCTGTTGGAGCATATGCTTGAATTATAGTATTTTTTCTTTTCCTAAACTCTGGAGACAGCACTGTTACTCTTTCAGAGACACCTACTATTTCCCTAATATTGGATTTTAGTTTCTTTTTGATGATGAATCCAACTCCTCTATGACCTTTCGTCTCACCAATATAGGAAAATATGTCACCATTTGGTTTTTCGATAATTTCTTCTCCCATTCGTCTTACCTCGCTTAAGCCTAGCACATCCACCTGGCATTCCTGTAATGCTGCTTCCAGTTCCTGTTGCTGTTCTTCTGTTCTAAGAGATCGTACGTTGTATGTTGCTATGGCTAATGCGAATTGATCTTCTTTCCGTGTATTTTCTATTCTTGGTTTAGGCATCTTTAAACTAACAGAGAAGATACACCAATATAGAACTAAGTGGAGGTATCATGTGGAAGGAATGGAAGAATACCGCATTCCAAAACTGCTATTAGATTAGGTACAGACCAACAGGGAAAAGAAACATTGGCAGACCAAAGAAAAGATGGACTCAACAAATGATTAATGCATGAGACCGGAACAAGCCTTTAGAGGCTTAATCCTTGAATAATAATAATAATAATAATAATAATAATAATAATAATAATAATAATAATAATAATAATCATAATAATAATAATAATAATAATAATAATAATAATGATAGAAAGCGTCATCATATGAAACCAATTAGCCTCGTCGCACGTTGCCTGCTGTTTTTCATATTTTATGATCACGTGGTAAGTGACGTGATGGTTTTCGCGTAGAGCTATCGAGAACAGTTTGGTTCTATACAAAGGAAATGTGTAAATGTTAGGAGCCTGTTAACATGGTAGTGTTATTACAAATCCGTCCAAAGATGACCAACGAACTGAAGGCTCTATGTCATCCAGCTTACAACCGTGATTAGTCACCATGTAACTTTTATTTATTTTGCCCTTAATGAAAGTTTTACAGGGAGACAGATTCCGCACACATGATTAATTCAGGGATGCAGAGCTGAAATGCTTTAAGAAGCACCCAAGGTCTTTTTCGCCTACGGAATTTTTTCTAAGAAATACTTGTCTTTCTATACAGGTACATCATATTTCATATGTAAATGTGAAGGTCAAGTAAAGTAGCCCCTATGCGAACTTAGTGGGTCGATTACCAGAGCTTAAGAAGACTGCACACCAGATTCAAATCCCGACGACGCACTGTGGTCCAAAACGTAAATCCAGCTGTCAAAATTTAATAACTTTTCTCCTATCTAACAGATTCCCTTGGAACTTTGTACAGTAGATGCAGGCAACATATTTGTTTTGTAAACAAACTCTCATTGCATTTAGGTAAAAGAAATTACCCCATTATAGAGAGTGAATTTAGAGAAAACTATCAACTCTTGTACTAATTATGTAACAGTTTCTCATGATACTTTGTACATTAGTTACAGGCACATATTTGTTTTGTATACAAACTCTCATTATGTTTGTGTAAAAGAAACTACACCACTGTAAGGGATGAATTTAGACAAAATTATCTTCTCTTATCTAAAATATTCTCATGAAACTTTGTACAGTAGTTGCAGGTGATATATTTATTTTGTATAAAAACTCTAACTGCGTTTTTGTAAGGAGTGAATTCAGACAAAATTATAAACTTTTCTCCAATCTAACAGATTCTCATGAAACATTGTGCAATAGTTACAGACAACATTTATTTGTTTTGTGTACAAACTCTCATTATGTTTGTGTAATTTGGTTGCTAGTCGTTTTACAGTTGTATCTAATAAATCTTGTAATATAATTTCGGCCGAGTTGTCTGTATTTTTATGGGCTTCTTAGAAAGATAATAGTATTTCCTTTTTTGTACAATTCCCAGTACGGAGGATGTATGTTTGCATTACAATTAATTTCTGCTCTTCGAATTGATAAATACTGATAAGTTACTTAGTTAATTTCTTTTGCGTAATAAGAGCCAAAGCTTTCTCAGGAGTTAGTGTAATAGGCTTTTTGGCAGCTGACATGTAGCCTATATTCTTTCTATTTTTGTGGCATGTCTTGGTGTAGTATCTGTATTTTCTTTGACAAGATCAGTAGCATCTCTCTTTCCCTGATCTCTCTAGCTTATCTGTGTAATAAACGGAAGTTTTCTCCCTGTTTTGTGATTGCAGTGTGTCTCTAGCTTTCCATCTTTAGACTTTACAAAATATTCAGAAAAACGTTTTCTTGGTTTATCCCGAGATATCTCTTTGCTGGTAACAGGACTTGGTTCAGTATGTCTACTAATGTCGAATATTATGCATTTATTCAGCCATTCATAGTTACTTTTTTAAAGAAGTATTTGTAGTAGGCCTATTTCAACTTTTCGCCCATCTTTTTGTTAAACTTATTATGAAATCAAGTAGCTGTGACAATAATTTATTCTTGCCAGCTTCATTAATGGATAATAATGCTCCATGTTCATTTTACCAAAGTTCATATTAATATTGAGCAGACTGAACATTCTGCTTCTCAGAACGTCGAAGAGTTCTTTACTTGTCACAGACACCCCAACTCCTGAAATGCGGAATACCTGCTAGGGAGGCGACTAAAGGCAAATCACGCATAGGATAACATGAGGCAGAGATCTCAGAATAAAGTAGTATATAGCTTAATAGGGTAAAATGGAGTAATTCTTTTAAATCTCAAGACAAAATTAAAAATTTAAGAAAAAAGTGAGATTTTGTAAAGCTTAAGTTATAGAGACTTTAAATTAAAAAAATATTATAAAACAAAAATGTTTCTAGCCACTACCATAAGAGCCAGGCTCGTGTACTGTGTGTTCTTAGTCAATAATATAACATAAAATTTACAAGGACAGTTTGCTAAATACAGTAAGTAACTTAATTCAAACCAATAAATACAACACAAGAGCAAGAATAAAGAAGAAAGAGAAAAAGAGAGAAAAATACACATTTAATATAAATTGACAATCCGACAGAAGCCAGTGATATTCAATAAATACGTGAATATAGTCGAAAGAAATAAAAGGTAAAAAAATACATTTGTTAATATTATATATTATCATGGATAATTTTACAAATTTCTTTTTTTAAAGCTTCAATTTTAAAATATTTCACATTTGGAAAATGGTTTGTAATTTTATTATAAAGTCTTGAGCCGAAACTAGCACCATGTTTAAGAGCTGCACTTGTATGACATTTAGGCTCAATTAATGGGAAAGTAGACTTTTGTCTTCGAGTACGATATTCATGTCGATTAGAGTTATGTTTTATTTGATTTCTGTGGTTGTAAGTTAGTAAACTATATTTATAAATTTCTTCAATAGGCAATACATTAAAATCTGTATAAATTAATTTGTTGGGTAATCCATATTTTTGATCAGAAAAATTTTTATTAATCTTCTGTGTAATAAAATTAATGGATAAGTACAGATGATGCTACTCCTCCCCAATTTATTATACCATATTGTATTAATGATTGTACCAAAGCTACAAATATTATTCTCAATGCCTCCTTAGTGATAAAATTTCGAAGTATTATGAATTTATAAATTGTCTTTCTTAAACTTGTACACATGAAATGAATTTGTTTATCTCTACATAAATGCTGGTCTATAATAATTCATAAAAATTTAACTTGTTTGGAAGGTGTTAGATGTGGGCAATTACAATAATTATTTGTTAATTCATTACATGAAATAAGGAAAATGAATAAGTGATAATTATTCATAGGTGGAGGTAAACCTTTCGTTGTTAAAGAAAATGGAATGTAGGCAGTTTTGTAATATTTAAGGACAGGAGATTAGAGTAAAGCCAATTTTTCACTACTTTAATTTCATTGCTAACATTTAAACAAGTTTTATCCCAATTTTCCCCACTAAATGTTAGTACAGTATCATCTGCAAAAGAAAATATATTACCACCATATTTCTTTAGATCAATTTTCAACAAATTATTAATATATTATAAATAAAATTGGTCCTAATACTGTACCTCGTGGAATACCAATATCGATTAATTTATAATTGCTATTATAATTGTCAATTTTGACTTTTTCATATCTATTTTCTAAATATGAACGAAAAAGTTTGAGTACAACTCCTCTAATACCAATGTTTTCTATTTCTGAAAGAAGGATATCATGTTTAACTGTGTCAAACGCTTTTTTCAAATCAAGAAATATTCCTAAACATTTATTTCCCATATCTAATTTTCTCATAATATTCCATGTAACAGTTAGAATAACATAATTTGTCCCTTTAGATGTACGAAATCCAAATTTAAATTAGCTCAACATGTTGTTTTTTTTTTTCTAGATAGTTTACTAACCTTTTTTAAAATACATCTTTCTATTAGTTTAGCAAGAGATGGTAACAGAAAAAGAGATCTATAATTGTTTAAATCAGTCTGATCTGCTGACTTATATAAGGGAATTACAATAGCAGTTTTGAGTTTTGTAGCAAAATACCCTGTATGAAACACAAATTAATTATATATAAAAGTGGTTTAGATATATAATTTTTATTTTTCTGTAAGAGAGAACTGGCTATGCCATCATTACCAAGAGAAACATTAGCTTTTATTTTATCAATAATAGAAATTAATTAATTTTCCTTAATTGGAAACATAAACATTGAGGTAGGGGATAGTGATTGGTTGAAGTTTGTAGTTTTAGTATCTGGAACATGGTTTTGTAAGTGATTTACAATTTCATGACCTATTTTCGTAAAATGATCATTAAAATTATTAGCAATCTCGTTTTTATTGAAAACTGATACACCATTTGAGTTAATGATTTCTATTGGTGAAGAATGTTTAGTGGAAATAGTGTTTGTAGCTTCATTCACTATTTTCCAAAATTGTTTTGGATCATGTTGGTTGTTCATAAACTATTTTTCATAATACTTAGTTTTTGCAGTTCTTATAAGAGTAGTTAAGATATTTATATAATTTTGTATTTAATTAATAATGTACTATTAAGTGGCTGTTTTCTAACCTTATTCGCTAATTTATCTCTTTTACGAATAGAAAGAATAGAACCAATAGTAATGCATGGTTTTATTGTTTTAAATGTATTGGAAATTTTTTGTGAGGACCCTAATTTACATTTAACATGACAATTTAATTGTTCGTGAAATATGTTAAAAGCTAAATCAGCATCTTGACATGTATAAACATTTCCACAGTTTTGTTTGTTCATGTCAGACATCAAAGTGTCAAAGTCAATATGAAATTTTAACTGATGAGTATCTCTATTAGTTTCTGAATTATTATGTTGTATTTTAAATATACTTAAAATTCCCAATTCAAGAAAATGGTCAGTAATTGAACTGCAATAAACCAAGTTTTAAGTTTCCAATTATTGTTGGATTTGAAAAAGATATGATCAAGACACGAGACAGATTGTTTTGATATGCGGGTGGCTGATTTCAAATATCGTAAAAATCCATGTTCAAGCAAAATATCTATATATCGTCGTGCCAATGGTAAAGTTGCGAAACTGCAAAATCACAATTTTACAGTATGGGCAAAAAACACTTTTAATTGCATATTAAAAATCAGGTTTTATAGCTATTCAGTTGAAACCAACGCAAGACAAACTATTTTTTCGACCTCTTTATAATGATATCATTTAGTGTAAACAATTATGGGAGCTTATGCCCTAAAAAGCAGATTCGCAACTTTATTAATGTGACAGCCGATACCTGCACATGTAATAGTAAATTTGCGAATCTGTTTTAAGACTGTTGTGTTTATTATAGCTATGAAAAACATAAAAGGTTTAATTCGAATACACATTTCACTAAAAATTAGTAACCTATAATGATGATGATAATAATAATAATAATAATAATAATAATAATAATAATAATAATCCGTGGCGCTACAGCCCGTGAAGGGCCTAGACCGACCAGCCGGCTGCTGGCCTCACGTCCACATATCGAAGCAGATGTGGACGATCATCCAACCAGAATGGAGGTATCGTGTGGTTAGCACGATGATCCCCCCAGTCGTTAATAATAATAATAGTAATAATAATAATAATAATAATAATAATAATAATAATAACTTAGCTTTACTCTTAACCAAAACAGTAACATAATATTATTAAAAGTGCAAAATATATTTTTATGTGGCACGAAAATGTCTTAAGCTATAGTGGAAAACACGATCACTTGTCACTGTCAGATTCTTCCAACGCATCAGGTACAGGTAAGACATCACGGGCATCAGACGATGATGATAAATTTGCGTAGAAGGCATGATAATTTCTTGGAATGAGGAAATCTGTGCATAATTTTATCAGATCCCTTTTGTTCGCAGCAGAGATGTTGAATCTGCTGGAGTATGGATGTACAGACTGTGATAATTGTGGACGGCCCCTTCTCCTCACATATGCCAATTCTTGAAACTCCTGAACTGTGTAGTCAGTTTTTATGAAGACTATCTTTTTTCTCCTTTCGATACTGTAGCCAAACTGCATCACGGAAATTCACTTTTTCTCTTGCATTTGAGGAATTACCCCACTGAAAATATTCTTTGATGCTATTGAAGTCTTCAAAGTCGTCATGCAGAAGGGTTGACACTTCGTAAGATCGTGGATTTGCGCGAGCTGTTCTCATCACTTGCGCCCATCCATCTAGAGTATAAATAGGGATAGCTTTTGACTTCTGTTCAATTTTTGAATGAGTGGAGTCACATTCCATTTGACTGTGGCCAGGTTAAAAAAAATGCATGGTCAATAAGCTGTATGTTCTTAGAACATGAAGAGACATGCTAGCAAAAGTGGTATTTTTCTGCTGCCCAGCACAGCTATCAGACATCATCCTAACATGTTGTATTCCATGTTTAGCCATCAAGTATTTGTAAATGCAAGTGGAGATTTCTATACTTCTCCGTTTTCCCTCTGTCTCATCCCAAGAAAAACAGTTCACGTCTTGATGTCCAAGATTGTATATGGTGAGATTGTAGACGGCAAGTTTTCTCACATAGAAAAAGGGTCCAGCTGCTCCTTTGGGAGTGTTGAGAACAGCTTGTAAATCAAAGTTGAATGAAATTACTTTAGAATAATTTTTGGCAGCGTCCTTGTCTTCGTTCCTGTGTACACGAGCAGCTTCTTAGAGTTCCAAATGCTTCAAGTAAGGTGTTTCGTCATAATTTTGGCCTGTCTCAGATATAATTTCTTTGTGTGCGACACATCACTTGCATAGGTCTCTCTTTGGCCTATGGAAATTCAGCTTGTTTTCTCGAAAAATTTGCCGGTACTTTTCCGTTCCAACTGGTTTCTTTCCAGCTTCGTTACACTTTTATTTGTACATGCTGTACATAGTTGATACGTTGAGCGAAGAATCTAGATACTTGTACTCTGATGCCTTGCGACAGTAATGTGGCTCCATGGATGGGAAGGACAGAATATGAGTTCTAACCAACTGTTCATCATCATTCTTAAGTTTTTGAGGAGGTGGCTTTCTCCCTCTTTTATCCTTTTGCAGAACCCCTGATGGTGAAAGTTTGTTGAACGCACCTCTTATAAGACCTTCAGTTATATTCAATGTTGCCAGAAAAAAATCTGCTCTTTTTTTCTCTTGCGTAATAATGGTAGAGCATTGGTGATCCGGACGGTTTAAACAAGGAGGATGCTTCATTGGTCTAGCAGGTACCGTTTTTTCCTTCGATGTTAAATATTCTTCCCCCTTGAGTCTCTTCAGTCGCTGTGCATTTCGTTTCCGCTTACTGGGGTCAGAAATTTGCTTTCTCTTTGCTGGCGAATGTTGAGATGCTGCTGAAGGTATATTTCCGTTGAGAGTCCTTGCATTGTTGCAATTGCCAGCTCTGGAGGGGTGATCTGTAATGACATCATTTTCATGCACGCTGATTGAAAAGGGACAATTGGTTTGAAGAGACTGGATATCTGGCACGTCACATTCGTCTGAGTCCGAAGTTTCAAGTGACAATGGTATATAATCATCACAGCCATCACCGCTAAAATCACTCGGTTCCTTGGCTGTTTCCGTTTCCGTAATGGCTCTATTGGCTAAAGTTTTAGCATAACAAGACCGTGCTGGGATACCCTTTTCTTCACTCACCATAACATACTCCTCTGCATACTCACTTTCAGGATTGTTATTTAAAACTTCAAATGCTAGCTTTACAAGTCTGCGTCCACGACTATCAGAAGATTCCTTGGGATTCATAGTCGTATGCCTAAAGGCTAGTCCACAATAAACCGAGAACGAAAAGAACAACGAGAACGAGAACGGAAATATTGTTAAAATAAATGTATTTAAATGTGAGCATTCACAATTAACTATTGTGAACGCTCACATTTAAATACATTTATTTTAACATTATTTCCGTTCTCGTTCTCGTTGTCGTTTCCGTTCCCGGTTTATTGTGAACCAGCCTTAACTATTCACCTATAACAGAAACGGGAACAACAAAAGTTTGCTTTAAGAACTAACAATAATACAACATACATTATTAAATTACCGGGCTGAACATAATGAATACTCGAGATGATATCACATAGTAACGAATCACATTATAAAACTTCACCTGTTGGATGATTCAACAGCTGATACAAGTGCGCCGAGGTACAATTTACTACCGTAACATAACCTAAAGTTCGGTAACTCTTAAAAAACCAGTCTTATTATTAGCATTCACAATTACCGCGCGATACACAATTTCGAATGACAATGACATAAAAATTAATAATGCAATTTTTGCCTATGAAGTCACTAATTAAAATAATTAGAGAATGTACTGGTCGATTTCATTCTAGAAAATACGGTATTATATTACCTAAGGTAGTTGAAAGACATGGGTCCTTTATGTATTTACTTTCTGTTTCACAGAACAACAAATATAAATAGATTTCTTGCTCTAATTAGTGCAAAAGATGTGAACTGGATGCATTCCCTATTTAGAAAAATTACTATCGTGTTACACACTACTACCAACCTGCTTGAATTAAAATGTCTCTGATAATAATTCGTTCGCAAATTTACTGTGGTCAGTGTCCGTAATAATCCGGCGAAAGCTTCTGTGGTAAAGATGCGAAACTGACTATTCGCAAATTTACCATGGTTGAAGTACCTTGCTTTCACAGTTTCGCAAAACTGTTATTGGTGATTCCAGGAACAGTTATTTTTTTTACACTTCCGAAAATTTACCAAAGTGTGCCTTGAATAGTAACAAAGAAAACAACGTTAAAATTAAAATTCCTCCAAAAATGCAGATTCGCAACTTTACCATTGGAACGACGATATCTATTGCCAAATTTATCCAAATAATCTAAAATTTGTATATTTATGTCTCCAATTATTACATGATTATCGTGTTTACTAATATGCAGAAAATGTTCAAGGCTGTCTAAAACATCTGTTTTATCTTTAAAGCTTGGAGACCTGTAAATTGCAGTTAATGCTATATTACTATTGTTGTATTTGAATTTAAAATGTATAGTGTTTCACTGTTCTAAATCTATATCAACAGCTGTTACATGCATATTATTTTTTCCTTCTTCGCTATCTTTATTTCTTCTTACATTTTCTCTATTTCTTCTCTGAAACTATTAAATTTACTAGACAAGAATTCGATAGATTTCTCAATTTCATTTACTTCTGCTTGTATAGGTGACTGAAATTTTTGTAGTAGGTCATTCATGGTAGAAATTATGTTTTGATATCTATCATTATGAATTTCAGGTTTCTTACTAACTACTACGCAATTGTCGTTGCTACAATTATCGTTTTTACCCGTTTTATTTTTCACCATTTCAAATTATGTCAGTGCACTCCCAACAATGAAAAACAAGTCTCCTCTCAACCAAGACTGGACTAAGACTGATAAACACAAAAAATCAATTAGGGTAACTTAGTCTGAATAGGGTCTAAATTTACAAAAATCGAGATGACGTTTAACAACTTAATATTTGTTGAAAATAAAGGTAAAATGAGCGTTGAGCGACTTCCGCCGATTTTGGAATAGACACGGACACACTTAGATTAGGTTAGGTTAAGTTAGGTTAGGTTAGGTTAGGTTAGTTTAGGTTAGTTTAGGCTTTTATTATCCCGTCAAGATGAAGGTGAAAGCGACTGAGTGTGATTTTTTGTTTTCTATGTTGGCAGTTCAAGTGCGTCGGTGTCTTCCAAAATCGGCGGAAGTCGCTCAACGCTCGTTTCACCAAAATAAAATACACAAACGTTTAGATTAGTCTTTAAGCAACATATCACATTAGTGTCAAATTCAATAATAACAAAAACCTATGAACGATATATATTAGTTTCACTCCACTGCACGACCCTATTCACCTTAACAAGTTAGCCTAAATCGGGTCAACCATTAGGGCGAATGGAGTCACTCTTACAATGCTCTTACATGTTCTTTGGATCACAGAGAAGTTCCAAATTTTAATCATTTAACCTGCATTTGCCACAAATGAACTTCTTCTTTCCCTTGGCGCAAACACACTGTTCGTGGTACCATTCTTTTCTGCCTCCCATGCATTGAATCCAGTCCCCAAGTTTCTCTGAGCGAGGATCACTATATTTCACGGAACAGAATCCACAAGCGCTGTTATTTTGTTCATGTTCTGTGTCCATATCTTCATGTTCAGAAGATGACGACTCTGAAAATAATCGTTTCCTTGCAGCTGCTTGCCTAGACCTATTTATTTTAGGTACGACATTGCAGTGGGTGATGAAATTATTAGGGACACTTGGTAAAAGTAGGAATTTCATCTTCAAATCCATATAAAACACGCACAATTCGGATTTTCTCAACTGGAAAAGCTTTATTACTCTAAAAAGTGTTTATAAACAATATTATTACGTATTTAATTGTAGAATAATGAATATGGAATGAAATAAACAAGAAAACTAATATTTTGTCACACATCCCTTTGCAGCAATTACAGCTTTAACTCTATTTGGCATACTAGAAATGCATTGGATACAATTGTTTTTAATTTCTTCGCTGTGATGCCACATACATATTGATCAGTTTTTCTATTAAAGATAGTTTATTTTTAATAATTTCTGAATGAACTTTCCTCTTCATTAGCTCCCAAATATTTTCAATCGGATTAAGGTTCGGAGAGTTACCAGGCCAATCCAGAACCCTAATTTTGTTGTCAGACAGGAATTTTGTCACCTTATTTGCCTTGTGACATCCTCTAAGCATCATGGTGAGGTCTGTGATTAGTGGTCATGGAATTGGTCGCCTGTATTTTGTTCCAGGACTGATGAGACAGGATCAATACATAAAGGTTCTGAAGGAACGGCATCTTTCACAAGTCCGTGAATGGTTTCCAGATGGTGATTTTGTGTTCATGCACGACTCTGCGCCCTGTCACAAAGCAAATAAGTTGACAAAATTCCTCTCTGACAACAAAATTAGGGTTCTGGATTGGCCTGGTAACTCTCCGGACCTTAATCCGATTAAAAATATTTGGGAGCTAATGAAGAGGCAAGTTCATTCAGAAATTATTACAAATAAACTATCTTTAATAGAAAAACTGATCAAAGTGTGACATCACAGCCAAGAAATTAAAAACAATTGTCTTCAATGTATTTCTACTATGCCAAATAGAGTTAAAACTGTAATTGCTGAAAAGGGATGTGTGACAAAATATTGGTTTTCTTATTTATTTCATTCCATATTCATTATTACACAATTAAATATGTAATAATATTGTTTATAAAGCACTATTTACAGCAATAAAGCTTTTCCAGCTGAAAAAATCCGAATTACTTGTGTTTTATGTGAATTTGAAGATGAAATTCCTACTTTTACCAAGTGTCCCTAATAATTTGAACACCCACTCACTGTACACTGTTTGTTTTGTTTCGAAAAACGTTTTTGTTCTAATTTCTTCCTTTCTTCAATGCTGTGTGGAGAAATTAGCAAAACAGCGCTCAGCTTACTTTTTGATTCATTTTGCGGAGGAGTTTTCTTCAGAGAAGGCAGTAAAGTATTGAAGGACACAGTAGCCGTTGCTTCATGGTCGGTATCGGTTTCAGGAACATTAATATCCATTTCTTTAGGAACATCTTGCTCTCCTGAAGTTTTTGGTTGAGGCCAACTTATCAAGCATTCTCCAGGTAGATATTCATGCTCTGAAACTATATTTTCATTGAGAGGATAGACACCTGTTGACCTGAATCCAGCTTCAGCAATTGTTGGTGTAACTGATTTCAACCAAGCTTCTCTGAAAATCTTACCAAAGGTAATTTTATTTGTGTTACGCAAAAACTTGTTACATTCATTGTCGGAGTATGATTTGATGGGTTTAAAAAAGGACCTTCTAAAGGCTGTAGCCTATGGGTTGTGTGGCTTGGCAGACATATCATATGAATATCATCTTCCTCACAAAATTATAGTACAGACAAACTCTTGTGAGATGCTTGGCCATCAGCAAGTAGAACACATGGTCCAGGAATCCGATGAGTTTGAAAATGATACAGCCAACACAGGAACTTTTCTTCGCTAATCCGTCCTTAAAAATTATGAATGGTGGGATGAAATTTCCTGTGGCATTGGTACAAGCTAATACAGTAACGAGCTCTCCTCTTTCAATAGAAGTTTGAGAGTATAAAAATTTTCTTGGGTGGCTTGTTATTCAACTGGCAATCAGATTCATCGCCATAAATACGTATTAGATGCGGTTTATTGACTAAATCAAATGCCTTTGCTGTTTCCTTCAGAAGGTTAAAATACTCAGTTACGTCTTTCCTACTGAGTCTATTGCAAAGAGCGAGTGACACACTCTCTGCTTTTCTCAATGCTATTTCTCGATTTAGTTTCCGAAAACCAACTAACCAATCGTTTCCGGCCATCTGCTATTCTTTTAAAAAATTATGTGTGATGTTGTTTGCCTCAGAGAAATAAAAAGTCAATTTACGTACAGTTAAATAGTCTTTACCAAATCCGCAAGCACCTAGATTTTTTTTTTTTTTTCGCGATACAAGGTTCTTCTCTTGTTCCTGATTGAACGTTGTTTGACCACCTTTATTTTTAACGGCCTATCTTCACCGCTTTGCAGACGCGTTGTAGGTATGAATGCGGAACTACATCGAGATCGGTTACATGATGTTCACTCCTCTCTCGAAATACCTTGACGGCTTTCTGCATTTGATCTTCAGTTCACACACGAGATATATTGTTTATATTACTAGGCATCTGAGACAGAGGAATGAAAAAAAATGTACTTAAAATTTGTGTACACATATTGACCCCATTCACCCGTAATTGTGTGACCCTATTCACCCGAAATGTAGTGACATTAGAAAGCATAGGTTGGTACTACTGACGTAACCTTTACACCATTCTCAATGCCATAATCTATGCTCTAAGAAATGCACTTGATTCTATGCAAAAGTCAAGGAAATTCTGAACTACGTTCATTGTACAATAACGGAAAACTTAAAAACGATCATTTAAAATTCATATTGCAAATAGATCTTACCTTTTACATGTCTTCTTTCCTCGTTCGTTTACAGCTTTAGCACAAACATTAACAGCAAGTTTTGGCGCCAAACATATAGAAGAAGTTCTACTGATTGACGATAGATGGCACCACTTGATAGAAAACAATAATTATGCTTGCCGTGGGAAACAAATTCTTGAAATTGTCCCGATTCAACCGCTAACCCGATTCCGACTAAGTTACCCTAATAACATTACCAATCATTTCACATGATAGAACATAACTTGAAGAAATTTTCTCTTGAAATTATTCAAGTCTGCTTCACGGGAGCTTTATCTGTAAGCTGAATTTGCATAATATATACATTACTGTAGGTACGTTAACAGAAAACCACAATTTCAAGTCACAAAGAGTTTTTGTGCACTCAGTATGGGTTTCTGGCATATTGTCAACCCACTCGAGTTATGTGGACATAAAAGAAAAAAATTGAGACGGTGAGGGGTGAAGTTCCCGGGTAGCTCAGTCGGTAGAGCGTTGGTGTGTTCAGCCAAAGGTCCTGGGATCGATACCCGGCCCCGGAACAATTCTTCCCTTAAAATTATTCAGTCTGATTCACAGAGAGCTTTACCTGAAAGCTAGATTTGCTCATTAAATTTATCTGTAGGTCGAAAATAAACTTTAAACTTTCATTCTTCTCTCCATGGCTATTCCATTAGTGTCTGACATTCTCCGCTTATTACGACGTTGAAGATTACGTCATGAACCCATTTCCTTTCCTTTCTCCTGAAATTAAAATGTCATGATATTATTAAACGGTTTAAAATTTTTACTTGGTTATTTAACGACGGTGTATCAACAAGAGGTTATTTAGCGTCGATGGGATTGGTGATAGCGAGATGATATTTAGCGATATGAGACCGAGGATTCGCCATAGATTACCTGACATTTGTCTTAAGATTTGGGATAACGTCTGCAAAAACGCAGTAAGTTATGCGCCCAAGCGGGAATCGAACCTGCGCCCGACCGAAACTCCGGATCCGAAAGCAAGCACTTTAGCCGACTGAGCTGCGCCGGTGGTTTGAAATGTTCTTGAATTACATGTTCTAATACATAACCACAAAAGAAGACTATGATGATGATGATTATGATGATGGTGATGACAATAAAAACAATGCTCTTACAGCAAGAATATAATAATACTAAAATTACCTCATCACATTACTTTCCTTTGTGAGAGGCTTCGTAAAACAATGTATAAATTCGTTAATCTTCGATGCTACTTATCCATTAGAGTTCTACGAAATGTTTATTTGGTCATTTTTCGGTCTATCATCGAATATGGTATTACTGTTTGGGGTGGAGTACAAAAATTAATCTTAGTCCGTTAAATTTACTACAAAAAATAATAATTAAAATTTGTTTGAAGAAATGTTTTGATTATCCAACTAAATTAATATGTTCTTAATTTAATGTATTTAAGACTGAACAAATTTGTAAATATACTCTCTTAAAATTTTATCATAAAAATCATATTAAGTTTATATTACAGCCACATAATCACGACACAAGACGAAATAATAATTCAACATTAGTAGAACCTAAATGTTTAACATCTGCTGGCCTAAAGCATAGCATTAATTTTTGCCCTCGGTTGTATAATTCTTTAGCTAAATTACACCCAGAACTTATAACGTGTAACCCACTAACATACGAGTATAACAAGAAAATTAGAAACGTGTTAATGTCTTCAATTTGTTTAAATAAATTTATAGTCTATGTGTATGAATTAATCAGCCCATATAATATATTTTTATTCTATAATATTTCGGAATACATATTTTTTCGTAAATTGTTCTACTTTATTTACTTACGATATTATTCTCCTTTATGTTAATATTATATTATATAATTTCATTGCAGCTGTAATTTTAATTTCAGTTCCTATTTTATTTTATTTTCTATATTCCTCTTATATTACTAATATACTTGAATTGCGACCGAACACGAGTGCTGCTCATTCGGTCCTCAAATTTTGTTAACATTATTGTATCCTCTTCTTATATTTATTGTATTATTTTGTTTCTATTTCTATTGTTCTAATTAGTGTTAAGCTTTATTAATAATAATAATAATAATAATAATAATAATAATAATAATAATAATAATAATAATAATAATAATAATAATATCAACGAACCAACGGACATCATCAGAACAATGCATATCTGCGATTTTGTCTCGCTCTGATTAAGTGGAATTAAGACGAATTTTGCAGCGATTGCGGAATTACAGATTTCCCTGTCGCTCCCGCGTCCCGCATAAAGACATAGTTACATACATTTAGTTTTTTTGTTCGCTCGGTGGAAGTGCAGGTCGGCTGCAGAGAGAGGGTTAATGAGTTGTTGAAATGGTCTCTCTTTTCAAGCGTTTTAAGATATCTTGCACTTCCCGCCAACAATTAAGGATTTATTTACGACTCCAAATTACCTTCTGCAACGCGACGTTGTCACGTTTCCTCTGACTTGCCGCCAGTTTGTGGTTTTCATGAATCAAGGCGACGAATAGTAATACTTAGTCTATACTGTATGCAGAACATATTCTTACTAATACTGAGTCGTTATTTTAACGATTCCAAAATATAATCAACGGAATCCAGTGCTTCAAAAGCTATGTAATAATCCAAATCACATATGACAGATTGCTATGTGGTACCTAAGAGGTTACGTCCATTTTCGGTTTTCCCCTTCAAAATTTTCTAGAGCTCCTTCAGTGGAGCAGCGTAACCCGGAGTGAGACTAGTGGCCAACAGGCTTGGAGCTCACATATTTAGCTCACCCCTTGCAAGGACGCGTTTGCGTACCTTTTAAATTTTGTCCTCCCAAATCTCCGCTCTTTTTCGATTTTCGATTTATGACAGATTGCTCAGCCTTATAGGTTGTGACGGCAACAACTTTTATCAATTTTACTATGCTGCCATCTAGCTACTGCATAAGAAGTTACGTTATAACTCGCATTTGAATTGCATGGAGCAACTGCGGTATTTCCCAATCGACGGTGACGATACTGGCGGTTGTTTTCTTCCACATGTTACCGTTTTTAACACGGGAAGTGTCCACCTGTTATATAATAATAATAATAATAATAATAATAATAATAATAATAATTATAATAATAATTAATGAACATACATTATGGGAGATTATGGCCAGACAAAGCATTCGGAAATTCCTCTAAATATATATCAAAGGGACCGTATTGATGTTCATTTTACACTAGGTTCCGCTTTTCTCGTGACGTTTGTACATTTAACGCACAAGAATGTCTTCCCATCCCTCTCTGGCAAGATCATTGGTGTCGAACTAAACCTCGTCGAATACTCGATTCTGGAGTCATTGCTACGAAGGCGCTGGAAGTTACTAAGACAAATGCACCTCCATGCTACTCTTCCACTGCACTATGTACTCGTAATATATTATTGATATGTCGGTATAGAAAATTACACTACTTCTTCAGACAAATAAGAAGTTCGTCCAAAATGTGAGATCTAACCGATTAAAAAAAAGACACCAATTTTACGACAAATAAAGGCACAATTAAAAATGTCCAGTTAAGAAAATGTTAGTGTGTTTCTTTGACGTGATTTATTCTTTTGATCCGAGGTATGGATGACAGTATGAAATAGAGAGCTGCAGAATAGGACTTACAAAACCTTTTTCATTCGACCGGTCAGAGAGCATCCGTTAACGTAGAGCATACGACGGAATGTTCCAATTTCAATCGGTTGCCCCTGATGTTTCACAGGCTAGACAGAAAACTGAATTTCCTGAGCAGACAAACGGAGTAACAATTGAGGAAAATTTACCTTGTGTAATTTAAAAAAATGTATTTGCTTAATATTGACCCACAATTGACTGTATACTTTATTACACTTATCTTCATAACATTATAGATGAACAAATGGACACCGGTAATTGCAAGGGAAATAAGTATAATGCATAATATGATATCTGGTGTGTAAAGAAATGCAAGAATAGTAAATATAAGAGCAAAAATGTACATACATTCTATTGTAACGTTTACATTTTAAATTCAAAGTACCTACCTATAAAACAGTAGTTGTTAATGCCTTTTAATAACTCTAAGCAGATGCCTTATTTCATTAATAAAACATTTTAATAATATATGTTTTGCTCTTGACAATACCAACTTAATATCTGGACGAATGAATGATTGAATGAATGAATTAATTAATTAACCAATCAGTGAACCACTGAATCAATTAATGAATGAATCAATGAATCCATAGATGAATGAATCAATGAGTCGATGGATAGATGGGATGGATGAATGGATGGATGGCTGGATGGATGGCTGGATGGATGATTGATTGATTTATTGTAAAGAGAAGAATTATCAATTAAATAGCAGGCCTACACGATGATAATCGCTTCCTTTTAAGGGATCTTGGAACTCTTGCATGGCTCAATGTGGTCTGCCTTTGCCGTCCAACCACAAAGAGTGAGAAACAACTCGAATATTCGTTAAACCGTGCCTGAGTCACTCCGCGAGACGGAAGATCTTTGCATACTGACTACAGCGCCAGGCGTTCAATAGCAATATATAATGTCTATTTTTCATAACCTGTTGTGCACGACTCTTGTATGAAAACGACATCCGACACTTCGTGACTCGCTGTTGTGATCAACGCTAATATCTCAGAAACAATGCAACCTAGAGCTAAGTGACATATAGGACTACCATCGTGGAGAGGACATAATTATGCACGAGATAACATAACTATCACATCCGCTGATTACGTCATCACAACAGAGAGAGAGAGAGAAAA
This sequence comes from Periplaneta americana, assembly GCF_040183065.1. Taxonomy (NCBI): domain Eukaryota; kingdom Metazoa; phylum Arthropoda; class Insecta; order Blattodea; family Blattidae; genus Periplaneta; species Periplaneta americana. The sequence continues at coordinate 100,163,656 of NC_091123.1, forward strand.
CAAAATGGCGCTGATTGCAGCGCCGTCGTGTTTTTATTGGCAGTAACTTCAGATTAAGTAGACACAGTGACGGCTCGTGAACTTGTGGATTGGGAGAGCTGCAGTAGATTTTGGTACATACAAATTTCTCTTCTTGATACCATGACTAATAAGTATAGGACAAAAATAAATGCACTACATATCGAAAAACCAAAACTTCCTGACTTAGTTGGGAGATGTCTATGGCATCATTTGCCATAGTCGCTAAAAAAAAAACTAATACTATCGATTTCAGTCTGAATTTCAGATCGGCAGACACTCCACATGCAATCTACCAGTTCATCCTGAATTGTTTTAGAATTACCTTTAAACAGTGGCATATTCCAAATGAATTTTGAGAGGCTCATTTAGATTACTCACGAAATGTAGCAACCCACGAAACACACCAGGGTTATTCGAATCGTTTTTTCTTCATTTCCGATAAGGGAAAGTTCATATTGGCCACAAAATTTGACAAAAATTAATATTTTTAAAAATAATTTCACGATTTTTTTTTCACTTCTTGATTATGTTTGAGAATGTTTGTTCTGTTCGTTTCAATTAATTGCGCAGCAATATTAGTTTTGCCTAACATAGCCAATGAAACAACATTTTTCAGGTGATACTGCGAAGATTCGTTCTTTTTAAATGTTCTAAATCTGTCACACCACTCCTAGTCCATGCAGTATCACCACCGAAGAGGAGGCAAGGAAAACAAAATCCAGAATTTTTTTGTTCACGTCAACGTAAATACAAATGCTTAGCGTAAATTTCATTGTTATACTTCCTTACATATACAATATGCACTATTTCGGCTGGATGAAGCTTGAGTAAGATTTAAGTCGGGTAACAGACGACCCTTTAATTTCACTTCATTACATAAATCTTCTCCTCAAGGCAAAGTTGAGAAAAATAAAATTAATATTCTGTAATTCACACACATTCATCCTTGCACATTTGCACTGGTTAAGTTACGGTACTAAGATGTCACACCAAAGCATCACTCGGATATACTGATGGTCGATAATTTTCTGAAACTGGAAAAGAAGCCTCTTTCGTATTTTAAGTGCTATATTAAAAGGATTCTACTCGTGCAATCATTTTGAGGTAAGGCAAATATTAGGTTCTGCTGGAGGCTGGATATATACCGTACATAATAATAAGGCAAAAGAGAATATTCATTTCGTTATATTAACTCGACAAGATTCTACAACAATAAGTATGTGAAGAGAAAATAAAAATTTTGTCATTAAGTTTCAAGGGAATAGAGAATCCATTTGACGTAGCATTACAATAGCGGTGTGGGAGGGGAAGAAAGATCTTCCCTTCTGGCCTAGCTCTGCAAGCCACTGCAGCGAAATATGGGTATTAAACAGCGGCAGTTTCCCTCTGCTTTCCTTCACCTCTCTACCCCCTGACCAATCAAGACACACTCTCTATGAGCTGTCCCACCCTGCAGATCCCAAGATGACTTTGAATGCAGTGTCAATTCCAATACAGTCGACACACAAAAAGATTATGCATAAGATAATAGTAAATGTTCCTGGCCAGATTAAATATAAAGCAATTTACCAATAAAAGCTGTAAGAATTCTTCTACAAATTAAAATAAATATGATTTTTATTTTCCTGTCAAAGCAGGGAGTGCTGCAGCTCCGCAGCTCTTATGGACGAGCCGCCCCTGAGTAGACATATTTTTATGACCGAAAGGGAGTAAAGGCTTCTTTAAGATGTAATAGACTTCTGTACAGCGACAGTTAAACTAGTGAATGTTAGCCTACGCGCGTAAAGTGAAATTTGGCGAGATAATTTCAAAATGTCGAAGATTGTCGCTCAAAAAACCAAGACGAAATAGATGAAAGGACATCAGGATCATAGAGGACGTCTCCGAAGGCCTACAGCCTACCACGAATTTTCTTTGCGCCACTAGAAATATCATTACGCACTGTATTCCGAGGTAAATTAAGGACTTTGCAGTTTCTCTGATCGGTTCTTTTGCTGACTTGTTTTTCAGTGCATAGTCATAAGCACTAATGACTAATTTCTCCGATTGCTTCGTTAAATAGGCTTGCCTATGGATTTAGTTCTTGGAGGCCTATGTGGCTTGGTCCTGCATTGTCCACAGAACCGACTTCCAGTGATTTCAAGTCAAATCACACACCGACAAAACACTGCTTTTTCGTAAATTTTGAAATTTTTTTTTATGAATTCCAGACAACAAATAGGGAGACATATTTTTAATTTCGATAATTATTTATTACTTGTGCAGTTATTTATGACTGTTTGAAATTACACAAATTGGGCGCTCGTTGTAACATAAGATCATGTGGTACTCTGGGTCTATAAACAGTGGCACATAGTTTTGGAGTTTGGCGCATTTGAAGTATTAAATACACCATTAACAACTTTAGTACTATCACGAATTAATTTAAAATATGACCCATTTTTAAACGTTTTTCTTTCATATAAAATGGCTACATAAAATAGCACAGTTAAAAATAAAAAAAAAATTATTTCCTCATTTCTTATCTGTAAACTACAGCATTAAAAAGTGTGGGTTCTACATATGTACATTTGCAACAATTTATTTCTTGGAAGCATGCAAGTCCTCGCAATCCACCGCTAAGGATGCATTTTAGTACACGTATGTATGAGAATGCTGGCCAGGTAAATTTTACGAAATTACGTTCCTCTCTACACAAAAAATGGGTTTTTTCATCAAATAATGGCTAATAGGCCTATTGTAAGGAACAGTAAATATCATATCTAAAGTAATTTTATTATTACCAGCTCAGCTAGAGGGAGCCATTTACACCAAAGTTTAGTTTAAATCAGTGGTCGTCAGCATTCTCTGAAATGGGTAGAGAGCATTGAGGATGAGGAACTCTGCTCCGTCGTGCACAAGGGATAGAGAGACAGCATACCCGCCAGCAGCGACGATTGCACGCTAGTGCTGTGTCTTGTCCGCGGGTAAGAGACGCTAGCCCAAGCGTGCAGTGTTTTGATGACCGCTGGTCTAATTGATAATAAGGCTCGGAGAGGTCTTAGTACTTCGTGGTAGTAAGCAGATAGCAGGGGGCGGAGTACAGAAGAAAAAAGTAATAGTCACGTTTTGAATTTCATGGAGTGAAGTTCTGTGTGTCAAATATTAATGTTTATATCGTAACTTCTACAACATGAGTGATGGTAAACAGTAAATAATATAATTGTAACAAGTGTTTAAATCCATTGAACCTTCCTAATGACGCTTTAAAAAAAAGATACACTAAAACGCGTAAGTCGCGATTTACTAATAAAGCCTAATTTAATGAAGTCTTTGAATGTGCAAATATGTGATTCGTGCTTTAAAAAGTCTATCACTTTTCAGATGAAAGGAAATTAGAAAGAATACTGTTAACAAAATACATATTATGAAGTATGGAAAGACAGTATATAGTAGAATAAAATGCCAGTGTAATTCGCCAGTGAATAAACCAGGATAGAATAAATCATTTAAAAAATGTGAATGTGACAAGGGTCAAAGACTACACACCTTGACAAGGGTACAGGAGGAGTGCTGCCATGTAGTGGTGGAGGACGTTATCAAGTTAACCGAAGACAGAGGGGGAGGGAAGGTTATTATTATTTTTCTGCTTGGCTACTTTTAGTTAACAAACATTTCTCCTTCAATGACAGGTATTTGTACATGTGGAAGATTGATACTAGGTTCACTGATAATGTCAACAGAATAATTCATGTCTGCAGATTCTTTCAATTTTCTGTGAATATCAGAGGATTCGATTTCTGTAAAAAGAGTTTTTACCAGTAAATTCTTTGTAGCCAACCTAGAAACTATGTTCAACAATTCTAGACTACTTTCATTCTGGCACTGTTTTATATTTGACCGGTATTTATGTTCTTCGATTTTTACTGATAGTGACCTGCTAGTCCCACTTACATACACGATACCACTTTCACTTGGGATAGGGTTGCCAGATTAAAAAAAAAATATCAATGAGGGACATTTTACTGCAGTTGATATACAGGCGACTTAATAATAATGTATTAGACCTAATATAGTGTAGCCTATGGATGTATAGGATGATTAAGGCATGAATTACTTTTTTCAACATTTTAATGAATAAGTATTAATCATTACATTATTTATAATTATTTACAATATGTACTGTGTCATTTAATATGACAATTTAATATATAAAAAACCAAAAAAATAAAAATGTATTTAGTTAAGTAACGTTTATAATGCCTAACATAAAAATATAAACTTAAAGTGGTAGAAGTGTAGTCTCTTAAGGGGTTAGGTACAGCTTACACCAGTAAATTTTTGGGAAATATTCAACATTTTTTTCCTCCATTACTGTATCTTGTATGATAATGAAAATGGTATGTATAAAACACTGTCCTGCTATATGAAAAAAAATTACGATTAAAAAAATTATTTATACATTTTTTTTTTCAAAATTTAAAATGGTGGCTGTTCACTGTGCAGTGATGAAGCGTTTCCCTCATAACTCATAAACTTCTTAACTTTTTCATATTCTCTTTTTTTATTTTATTATTGAAACTCATGTTTACAATATCATGCTCTTTCAGTCCTTAATAAATAATAATTTTTCTAATTTTGTGTTAGAAGAAAATACTGATATTTGACAATTTTTTAAATGAATTTATTTTTTATCAGACAATCTATCAAAAGTAGAGAAGTGATCTTGCATCATATTGTATATGGGTCATTCCATACAAATTTTTAAAATTTGTAACGTCAAGTTCTGCATTTTTCAATATTCTAGTAAAGGAATGTCATAATAATAAATAGTTAAATGACCTAATATGAACTTCATATCACCAATGGTTGAAAAGTAATGAAGGGTGAAATATTTGGAGAGTTGATATGTAGATTATTGTTAAAATATTATTATAGTGACATGCTTCAATGTATCAACGTAAAAATTGTGAAAATACAATGACGACTCTATATATTTAAACTTACTTCTGAGTTATTATGGATTTTTACTTCGAGAATATAATAAAACTTACAGTAAAATAAAGAAATGTTAATATTTTAAAATCGAATATTCTTTTACTGTACTCTACTTTTTACGGTGAGATAAACATTTTCTTAATCGATTACAAAAATTTTATGATGGGATTTCTAATACTTTGGGAAATATTAAATAAACCAGAATTGCAAATGTTGCCATTAAGGATCAAAGTCGCGTGCAGTATATTACGTCACGCGTACACACCAGACACCTACACATGTGCTTAGCGATCGATATGACAAATGCTCAACTGTACGCTAATAGATTTCACGTGAGAGTTTGTTTCTTTTTTCCCTGTAATAATCTCAGCGCAACCTTTTCTCTTCTGTTTAGAGGCTGATTTTGTTCTGTTCTGTCACTGTAACTTTTTCCCTTCAGTTTAGACGGCGATTTTGATCTGTTCTGTCATTGTATGTTGTAAATGTTCAATATGCCTAAATTAAAGACGAAAAGTCGGAGTCATCTGTGGTGTTGCAACACTTTCGGACTTGAAGAACATTCGTCACAATTCTGTAAAAGAAAAGTGACAAGTAGCATGTGTAAAAAGGTCCCGTATTTAGTGGTAGGTGATCCTATTTGAGAACGCTTTTACCATAAGATTTCAAAAATTTAAGTAATTAGTGAAGATGCTGGGACTGAAAGTGAGGTCGACAAATCAACAAGCGAAGAAGAATGTTTACAAACAGAGGAGGGAAATTCAACAAGTGAAGAAGAATATACTCCTGAACGTAAGGAATCTATAAATGTATCTATCAGAAATCTATCAGAAATATTGACGTCATTGTTACAGAGAAATTTAGTACAAGGAATGGACGACAACTGACAGGGCCAATATGATTTTAGTGAAAAGTGACTGTGTAAATTTCATTAAAAACTTCATTACTTGGTTTAAAAACTTCAAGATACTGTACACAACTTCATTGCACAGTCCCAAGCAAATTATTTAAAGTAGCTGAAAAATGAAATAAAAGCTCGTTGAGTTCATTATCACTGGTGATCTTTCAAAGAATTACAGTTTCACTATTCAGGATGCTACACAAGGTCATCACTGGAGTACTTCTCAAGCAAGAGTACACCCATTCACAGTATATAACAGAAATTCAGTTGGTGGTAATTTAGAGAACCTTTGTTTTTTCAGTAATTTCGGAATGCTTAGTTCACGATAGTGCAACAGTTCATGTTTTTTAAAGGAAAATTATAGAACATCTGAAAAAAACACATACCGAAATGCCTAAAATATATGATTTTAGTGATGGAGCAGCTAGCCAATACAAGAACGAAAAAAACTCAGTTAATCTACTCAATCATGAATACGATTTTCAAATACCTGTGGAGTGGCATTTCTTTGGAACTAGTCACGGTAAAGAGCCCAGTGACAGTGTAAGGGGTACAATCAAGCGACTCGCTGCAAAAGCCAGCCTAAAGAACTGTATGATTGGTCAAAATGCAATACACAGGGAATTATTGTGCCATTCACATCCATTGAAGAACATGAAGAAGTAGTTACAAATCTAAATCCTCAAACATTTGCCGGCCTCAAGACTTCCCGGAACAAGAAGTGTTCACTGTGTGGTTCCAGTTAAGGGAAAGTTAGCAATAAAACCCTATTCTGCTTCATCAAAAGTACCGTAACTAGTTGAAATCAGACGTGTGACGCGCACCGATCGTCAGCGTGGAAACGCTTCTCGCAGTGACCATCAGCAATGATGGCGCATTGCGTAGCGGCATAGATCATTCTTTACACGGCGAGTTGTTTTAATTCATAACTTCCTTATTTCTGAAGATCCCATTAAGAAAATTTGACAGTCTAATGAAAATGCTCAGTACATTGTCATTAATTTTTTTATGTGGATTGAATTATTCGATTTTATGTAAGGGCGTTTTTTAAATATTTTTTTTAATTTTTTTAATCACAATTTTCAGACCTGCACTGAATTATAGTATCTTAATAACCTATTTTGTAAGCTATTTAACGATATCTTTGAAAATAAATTTGTAATTATTCTTATGGTCAGAAAACAAATTGAAAGTAAAGCTACGTGCTCAAATAAAAATATTTTAACTGCCCATCACATTTAAACGGTAGCTGTCGTAAACATAATTTTGTACGTGATTAATATATACGACATAAAGAGTTGAATGTATCGTTTTTAACAAATTTGGAGATATGAATGTTTTTCGTCATACTGTTTTGCATGGAATTACTCATATATTACATACATAAGTACACACAAAACATTTCACACCAGAATGTTGGATAGATTTTGAGTTATGTGGGAAACGCTTCATCACTGCACAGTGAACTGAACTTTGAAAAAACAAATTATCGTAAATATATATATATATATATATATATATATATATATATTTTCATATAGCAAAAGGACAGTATTTTACACATACCAATTCTCAGTATTGTACAAGATAGCCTACAATAATGGAGGAAAACAATGTTGAATATTTCCAAAATTTTACTGCTGTAAGCTGTACCCAACCCCTTAAATCTGCATACCCCTCGAGTCTGAACACGATGCGTGGTGCATTTGTTTCGCGTAGTGCGCGAATTTCAATTCCGCTTAGGAATGTTTAATAAACCTATCTTAAAAAGCGTGACGGATATGAGCGGGAAAAATTTCCTGAAAATCATGAATGTCCCTCCATATCGGATACTTCCGACAACCCTACTTGTGATGTTAAAATAGACCTTCAGACTCTCGTATCCATGAGATTCGATTTCGGTTTGTCACTAGTTAGAATTTGGCAACTGCCTGGTTTAAAATAAGTATTAATAATGATGCACTTATAAGAAATTTTCTTGGATTTTTCAGATGTTGCCTTATACCAAATTATTTTGGTTGTTAAGAGTTGAGAGGAAGACTGGTCCACGTTATTGTGTTCTCTTTATGACTTTGCTAATGAATTTGTTGGAATAACCATTGGATATAGGCTAAGGACATTTTATTTAGATATTGCGTTTCATGAAGATCAGATGTTTTGTTAAAGATTGAGGAGGCTCTGCTACGGACAGGAAGTATGATACCTTAGTAGGTTATTTTATTTCACTTTCATTGTGAACTGGATCGATGGTTCAAGAAACTATTTAGCATCGGTCGAGAATCGCTAATATACAGTATACCAGTTAATTCTTAATAATAATAATAATAATAATAATAATAATAATAATAATAATAATGATCATCATCATCATCATCATCATCATCAAATTCTATCAAGACTAAGGTCTTCTGTTCTCTTCCGCCTCAGATGAGCTGGTCTTAATTTTAATCTATATCTATATTAATAATAGGCCTAAATCTGTAACCGAAATTTTTCTGGTAATTTTCGCTTTTCCAAAAATAATTGGTGTTAACCAGATTTTTTTTTTTTTTTTTCAATTTTTGTTTCTATGTATGTCTCTCTGTATGTTTGTTATCTTTTCACGCGATAATGCCTGAACTGATTTATATGAAAATTGGAATATAAATTAAATACGTTGTAACTTAGATTTTAAACTATATTGCATTCAAAATACGTCATTTAAAAGGGGATTATAAGGGGGCCTGAATTAAATAAGCCGAAATATCTCCCTTATTATCAGTTTTCGTGAAATATGTTACATAACAAAAGTTTCTATAAACATGATTTCCGATAAGTTTTATGCTTTGCAAAGTTTGATAGGACTGATATTTCAGGAGATACAAGAGTTATAAATTACCAATACATTTTATCACCCCCACCTCAGGTAATAGGTTATAATGAAATGAAAACAAATGACTCCGTCTATTTAAGGCGGCCTTGCACGAAACAAACGGAGAATATTATTCATTTAACACTAATTTATACGGATATATTTCACAAGCTAGTTAACCGATTTGGATAATTCCTTCACTATTTGAAATTGAGGTTTCTCTAGATGGATGTAATGCTATATGAGGACTGGGGTAAAATTAAAATAGATCTTTACGCACAGGAAACTTGGTAATCTGTCGAAATATTGTATAAGTTGATTATTTAAACTAAATAAAGTTTAAAATATTAATTTTATACACTTCAGTTTCTTTTTTGTCTAGATGACATAATAGTATTTTTAGGAATTTTGTCTTAAAGATGGGTATTTTTACTGGATCAAAAATACAGCACAGACTGTATAAAGTGAAAATAAGAATTTTATCATTGAGCTTTTTTAAGAAGCGCTCATAAGTTACCTATACCCGTTTCATTTGTTCCTTAAAATTATGTCTATGTACCACATTCATTTTCATTTTATTATTTACTAGTGCCGTTGATCGATCAAAGTATTTCATCGATTAGATATTTAAATTTAATCGAGTTTTTATATAGTTTAAAAAATGTTTTAATGTACTGTAACACACATTTATCGTTAAATTTAACTTATGTTCGGTGATAAGCATAAGTATTAAATGTTGTATATCTGTATATATCGTATCGTTATATTACAAAACAGCTATTTTAATTACTTACTAACATATTTATTATGACAATTATCATTTATTTTGTCAATTACTCCGGAAATTTTTGAGACAAAAATAACAAAAAGTATGAAGACTCACCTAGTTAATACTGCTTCAGCCAAGATTTTAAACATGTGAGTGCATTCGCATGCTCCGAATTAAACGCTGCTCTACGTTTAGTAAGAATGTTTCCTGCATCTCTAAACACGAAAAAAACTTTCTTTCTCTCAAGCACTTTTTCACGATCGTTCAATTTAAATCCAAACGTTTCACCAAGTTTACCTCTCAAATTCTCATATGACATAATGGAGTTTACACTTTTCACATACCACTGAAAACTGATTTTTTTTCTTTATCAAGCTAAACACACAACCTTCACATACAAACTCAGTACAGAAACTGCAACTGCAAAAGTACAGCGGTCGTAACAGAAGACTGGCCTCTACTGTAATCTTATTACCAGATTTTAGAAATAGGGGAAGGTACTTACGCTATTACTTGCACACAGTTTAGACATGACTATTTTATAAGGGATGAAGGGGACGAATCGCAGAAAAGTATGTATTTCATATGCTAGGAAGATGAGCTGACAACAAGGTGGAAGTTTTCTTGGAAAACCATAACACTTAATAAGGGTATCGCATTGTGATTCAACTTTCAATAGAGAGGTAGACTAGGTCACTGTCCTATCTCCATCTCTTTCTGAAGTGTTTGTACAAAGATTTTCCCTACCTGGTTTACAGTTAGAAGATAACAGTACTATTGTGCTTTTAAGTAAGCAAATTCCGAGAGAGAAATATTGTTGGAATTTTTAGTATGAGTTTTTATTAACGAAATAATAATTAATATCAACTACAACCGATTAATTTTAATCGATTCGATTATTCGATTAAATATTTTTATCGATTAATCTTACAACAGAAATTGATCGATTAATCGATTAAATCCCACAACACTATTATTTACGTAAACAATGATGCACAACCGAACGAGTTGACTCAGACGGTAGAATTTGAGACTCACATTCGGGAGGTCACGGGTTCAAACTCTGTGGCCGACCAATCTGACTGGGGGTTTTCATGGTTTTCCATAGTCATAAAGGCAAATATTGCAGTTTTGAATATGTAGGATAATTTTGAAATTTTGAAATTAAAACATGATTTTTAATAGTTAGTCTACATTAAAGGCATTTTTCACGAAATGGATTTTTGGAGTCAAGATTACTTTCTTATTTTATACATACATTACATTATTTTTAGGCCTATATATTTTTCACTACGGATCGTCCTGGGTAATAATCATCCCAGTTAATCGGGAGTTTAATGTAGGCCTAGTATCGTCCCATTGTAAAATGCAGGCTAAACTTCGAAGACTTCTACAAGTATTGAATATAATCTAAGCTAACATAGATTGCTGCCAAGGTTGCATATGTTTTTATTGCAATTTTTTTGCCCTCTTCCAAAATTAAACTGTAGCCAGAAATTCTTTACTCGAAGTAGCTCTTTTTGTTTAATGGCTAGCACTTTTTAGACGCAATTTAAGTACCGGTAGTCATATTTTTTAAGGTTGAAATGATATATTCAGAATCTTTCAGAACCTGATTGATGACGAAAAACTTTCCCTGGATTTTACATAAAGGAACACAACAATATTTCCTTTTTGTCTTTTTTTAGAGTATTTAATATACTAATACCACAGTCTAGTATATACAGTCACGAATCTTCAGATGTTGAGGGTGCTAGGAACAATAGACTGTGCAGCTACTCTTTCGCATTGCCTATAATGAGGCGATAGTAGCGATCCTAATGGTTAGCAACTACCTATAGATGCATATTTACTACGTATTGAGCTTCGTGACTGTATATATACTAGACTGTGCTAATACACTACGTAAATCCTCAATTTTTATATACTGGAAAACAAAAACACACGCAAAGCGCATCGCTCAAAATATACGCGCGCTATCTGTTGGTGCTAGTTCAGGACATCCCTATTAGCAGACGATTGACATCGTGCACTGTTGTATTATGGCGGTGTGTTCTGCTTTGGTTCTGCTGTGTTGTTTGTAATGAGCACAACGTAAAAAAAAAAATTGTTAATAGCTTATGAGCGAACATGTCAACGGACCAGTTATTACTACTGGTTAAAGAAATAAATTGTATATGCTTTCTTTTCTTTGAACGAGATAACAGTACTGAAATTTCGCAAAATCTTGCTAGCATAGCACAGACAACAACTTGTACAGCCGCCAAGATAGTCATTGAACCTTACAACAGTTTTGTTCGTTATTTCGTTGCAGCGTGACGTCATTGATGTCCACCGTTCCGGTGACATTTGGAATACGCTGACACAATCCACTCTATATTCATATTGGTTTGGAATGGTTGGTTAAGGAATATGTTCAAAACTAATTTAGAAACATGTTAAATGAATTGTTATTGCACCAAAAATGGATTCTCCCTGGACCAATTAGTGATATTACAATTATGAAATTACTTCATAGTTCCATCTGGCATTGTATGATGTTATGACTGAGATACCTATCGTTAATTGCTTTTACCCATAAAATTAGGCCATAGCAAGTAGAGTATATAAGATCTCGCTTGCAGAGGGGTGGACGGAGTTCGAGGTTTGAGGTGGCCTACACACCACAAATAATAGTGCTGAAGATGTTGTTTTGCTAATTATTCAATATGAAGTGTTGTGCACTACACAGAACTCTTACCTATTAAGTATATAACCTTCTCAGTGATCACATCGTGTCTATATGTGTTATAATTCTGAAGTTATTTTCATTGATTTAAGTGAATTGTGGTGTGAGAGGATATCGAAGTTTCGTCTTATTTTGTTATGTAGGTTAGACATTAATAAATATTGTGTTCCTTATTGTAGGTTCTATATACTAGAGAGAATTCGCCTACATGATGTAGATCGACGGGCGAAGCGCGACCGGCACGAAGGCCATGCAAAACACGGCAAGCCGTCTTGCGTACGCTCGGCAGTTTTAACATTACTGAACTTGCCTGGAATATAAGAGGTGTCGGAAATGATGACCTGCTGCAACACATGTCTGATATCTTTTAAGGATTAAAGGATTTTAATGGCATCATATGCTGTGGTATTAGAGACACCAATTTTTTGCGCGAGATAACGGATATATTTTTATGAAGTGTGACCCAATATTTCTCATATTTCATGTAGTTTTTCCTCAGTGGTGTTTTGCTACTTTCATTCAAAATTGACCCCGTTTATCTAAATATTTAACGAGGTTGCGTATAGTGTTGACATATGGAACAGTAACATTAGAAAATCTTCTTGCAAATAATCTTGTTACCTTTCCGCAATCACTCTTTTCCGATAAGTCTCTACCATGAAAATCCTTTGCTTTAATGTATATGTTAAATTTCTGTCATCCTATGTGAACGAGCTAATTTAAACATTTCACTAATACAATAAGAAGAATAACACGCAATCTAATGTCAACACAGCCACTCTAACAGATTTACAGAAATGGACTGTTGAGCGTTAGGGAGATGGTTTGCCACGGGTTGCTAGGCCTTCATGCAGGTCGACCTATGTTATGTAAACGAACGCTCTGTAGATGAAACTACGTGATTGTGCCTTGCTCTACCGAGAATCATGGCAGACAGCACTCAGGCTCCAGTGCATGTTAGAGGAGCAGTAGTGCATGTAGTGTTTTGAATTCGATTTGCGTTTCGTTCATTTAATGGATAAATATAAGTTGGACATTAATAATTTCGGGTAGTCTCCTGTGAGAAAAGATTTTATACGTTAGGCCTGTGCTATTTGGAAATGTTGGAAATGCCAAACAAATGTTTCAGTTATACCGAAACACTTCTGCAAAAAAAAAAAAAAAAAAAAAAAAAAAAAAAAAAAAAAAAAAATCGGTGCTTAATAAGAGTAAGGAAGAACGGGAGAATCGTTTTTAAATAACTACGCAAACATTTTAGTGGTTCGAGCAAGAGAAACTAGCATCGAATACTTTGATTGACATGCCAATACTATAGTTCGAACTTACCAGGGTCGAAAAAGAGAAAACAGCGCTGAAAGTTCTCAGAGAATTAACAAACAACAGGAGAGTATTGCTGGAACTAGACAGCGTAGTCGAGAGTTAATACGCATGTTAATACGTGTGTTAGCATTCCATTACGATCTAAATATAGATTATGCTCATTTTAACGATATTCAAATAGATAAAACATATAAAATGAAACGCAAAATGGAGCAATGGAGCAATGGAGCAAAAGGATTATGTTGTGGTGCTGGAAACGTTGTTAATTCTGAGACTCAAAATCCCCCACAACCATTAAAAAACTTATTATAGTACAACTGTTCTCAAAATTCGTTTTAATAATGTATGTATGTATTTATTCACACTGGAAATGGATGTATACCCGGTGGCAGTGGTAACTAATTACACTCAGTAATGACAATTAATAATAAACACAACTTAAAAAAATAATAATAACGATAAATAATAATACCTAAATTAAATGAAGCATGATCATTTAAAATAACATTTAAAGTAAATCTAATTTGTATCTTAATCCTAAGTTCGAACTAAGACCCACGATGGTGACAGGTTTATACCTGCACTACACTTATTTCCCTGTCAACTCACTCACTGCACTTATTCTATCCCGATTTCACTAACACTTCAAAACATTTCACTGTTCAAATACTTTGTACAGCCACTTCACTGACACAAACACGCTTCACTTAAACAATAGACTTTACTGACACTACACACTTCACTGACACAACACATTTCCTTACTGATAGAACACTTCAAATAACAAAATATCAATTATACCCTTTAAATAGTGTGTATAATATACTACTAATATAATATAAGACAGTGCAACACTTTATTGCAAGTGGTGACGTTTGGTGAAAAAGCCTTCTTCCAGTTGAGAGAACAGTCCTCTGTTCTTACAAATATATTCTGTTTCAGACGCTGTTAGGTCGTAATACCAAGTTTAAAGGTAGAATTAATTGAACAACTCCACAGTGTATTGCACAGAGATAACAGTTTCATTCATACTTCTAAACATAGCTTTGAAAATAATTCAGAAGTAAACGACTTATAAATTATAATAAACTAATTAGGCCTATTCATTAATAATAACAAAGCTATATTTGTAAATATAACAGATTTAAGTCAATGATATTTATTTATAACAAGACGTACAGCGAAGAGCACGAATAAAACTCTATACTAATACATTAGTAATAATACATCTGTGACCAAACTTTTTGTGGTAATTCTCGCTTTTCCAAAATTAATTGGTCTTAACATGTATAATTAACCATCCAGAGATCAAAAATCGCATTTTTGACATTTTTATTTCATGTGTCTGTCTGTGTCTATCTGGATATTTGTTACTATTTCATGCGATAATGGCTGAACCGATTCCTATGAAAGTTGGTACTTATAAATTAAGTTGGGTCCAACTTTGAATTTAAGCCATATGGCATTTAAAATACTTTGTTTAAAAGGGGGTTATAAAGGGGCATGAAGTCAATCAATCGATATATCTAGCTTATTATTGATTTTCTAGAAACATATTATATAACGAAAGTTGTTTCAAAAAATGTTTCCGACAAGTTTTATTATATGTAAAATTTTAATAGAACTGATATTTTACGAAATGTACGAATTTTAAAATAAGATTGCGCTTTATCAGTGCCGCCTCAGAAATGAAATCAAATGACTGCATCTCTTTAAGACGGCGTTGCACAACAATAGGAAGATATTCATTTAACACTATTTTACATGAATATAACTAGCTGTACCCGTGCGCTCCGCTGCACCCGTTAGGAATAAATATAAAGTAATTACATAATTAAAATAGGGCGTTTGATCCAGGGAACATTCGTATTTGATAGAAGGATAAATCGTTTAATATGTCACTTAATTTAAATTGTATTTAAATAATTAAAATGCGATCATTCTGGTCCAGAGACCACTCATTTGGTGCAATGACAATTCCTTTAACATGTTTCTTAATTTTTATTACATGCAACCATAGTTTAATAAAAATTGACATCATTTAGATTTAATGTGTATACTTTATTTTACTTGCTATATGTTTCAATTGAATTATGTTAATAACTTAATTTTAACCCTCGTTTTCTACGTATTCAATAAATGGCGCTTGGCCCACTATGGTTCGGAACCCTTCTAATAACTTAAATAACTTATATTATATTATATTATATTATATTATATTATATTATATTATATTATATTATATTATATTATATTATATTATATTATATTATATTATATTATATTATATTATATTATATTATATTATATAAAAAGTGTCTTGATAACGGATGTAACTTACATAAACATTATTTTAAGAAATACAGGAAACGAATATACAGAATAGCCTATCAAGTTTTCTGTGGATAAGAAGCTATTTTAATCTTACCTGTCCTCAATTTACTCAGAAGTTACTGTAGTAACATTATAGCATTATGTCCATCTAGAGAAACTACATTTTCAAATGGTGAAATAATAATTAATTATACAAATCGGTTAATTTAGCTTCCGATATTACTTCATACAAACACAGAAACATTCTCTGTAGGCTATGTTTCATAGCTTTCGATTATTGTTGTCCAAGGCCCCTTATATTTGTTTTTTTATTTCATTACACCGCCTTAGATGGCAGTTATTTTAATTTTAAAACTCTTTTATCTCATTAAATATCAGTCCTATCGAAATTTTTCACAGAATAGCACTTATCGGAAATGATTTTCAAAGAAACTTTTGTTATGTAACATTTTTCACAAAAATCAATAATAAGCGAGATATTTCGATTTATTTAATTCAGGACCCCTTACAACCCCCCTTTTAAATAATGTATTTTGAATGCCATATGGCCTAAAATCTAAGTTGCAACGAACTTAATTTATATTCTAATTTTCATCGAAATCCGTTCAGCCATTATCGCGTGAAAAGGTAACAAACATCCAGACAGACAGACATACAAACAAAAATTTCAAAAAGGCTATTTTCGGTTTCAGGGTGGTTAATTATATATGTTAGGACCAATTATTGTTGGAAAATCGAAAATTACCAGAAAAATTTCGGCTACAGGTTTATTATTAGTATAGATTCTGTGGCCGGGAGGAAAAAGGTCTTAAGTAAAAATTTTATACTTTTCAGGAGAGCAGTAGAAAGATTGAAATTGGTGTCAATTATAGGGTTTTTTTAATTAAGAGGTTTTTCGTGGATATTATTTGTTTATATTTCTTATAAAATAGGTAATGTTGCTCATTTAACAATTTTCTTGATTATTTCCAAAAGTAGACGCACTGAAGCCCTTCGAAGACTAGAACCCAAACTGAGTAAAAGGGACTATGTAAACATAAGACCTTTTTCATGTCAAAATAAATGATAAATGTAAATTATCAGGAATGCAAAATAGGTTTTAAACAATATAGGACTGTTTACCTAGTGCTTAAAGTTTTAAAAGGAAAAGGCATCAGTATGTGATAAAATGGCTAAAATACAAGTTAGACCTTTTTAATAGAGGAAGCATGGAAAATAAACATGTGATGGTCTGTAACTAATAAAGTGTTAAATATTCTTAAGTCCTTTATTCTGTGTGTGCTCGATTCAAAAAGTACTTAGGACATTTGGTAACGCTCTATAAATCTAGTCAGGAGTTTTATTTGACTTTAACCCTTTTACCACATTGTAGAGAATATTGTCCCCGCTTTCAGAATATGTAAAAATCTCATTTTCACAAAAATTGACTTAAGACCTTTTTCTTCCCAGCCACAGAATTGCATTCTATGATGGGATTATATAAAGGCTTATCAATATTAATATATTATAGAGAATGTTTGTATGGAGTAATCTCAGGTATGACGTAATCTCACTTAGAAGCTACTTAACCGATTTGAATAATTATTTTACTATTGGAAAGCGTAGTTTCTCTAGATCTGGCATGTCAGAAATCAGACTCTAAATGTACAGTTATGTGCGCGGATCGCCGGTCTGTGCAGGTTGCATCAATCAAGCGTTGCTCTTACCCGTTCTTAGCTGGAGGGGTGTACAATAATCTATTCTGCGCTTCTAGGGTTGGATTAAATAGACATTTGGACATTATAAACATAGTTAGCAGAACGAAAAAAACACAGTTATTATCAGTGTCTATATTTGACAATTGTAATACAAGAAACTTTAGGCTTACTCTGTTATACTTCACAAAGTAGTGGTTTGTAAGGCATAATTTATTAATATGATTTTATACAGTATTTGAAGAGAAAAAAATTGCAGTAATTTCGAAACAACAAGAAACGAACAAATATTTCATTTTACTTAGTAGGTACAAATTACGTTAAAGTAATAGACCCTACTCTTTCATTGTTCGTCAAGCATTATTATTTACTGTGACCAGTGGTGCACAAATGTTGAAGAAAATATTATACTCCCAATTAATTACATGCAGTAGGACATTATGAAGTTTTTACACTGAAATAATTTCTTTGCTGTATGTCAATATAAATTAATATTAATATTAATATTAATAAATATAAATTAAGCTTAGAATTTAAATTCACACATAGTTTATTTGAAAACGTTGAGAGCAAGTATCGAAATGTTGGGAACGTTACTCAAAGAAATTAAAAGTGTAGTTCACAAGCTGTGAAGCGACGATATTCTCTTTATGTCAGATTTAAAGATTTATTTTATATAAGTATATTGAATTAATATTGTGACGTGAGATGGAAAATTTGTCATTATATATTTTTCCAGAAAATTTTTCCGCCTTGCATGTAGTTGTTTTCTTCTCTCCTTACAACCTCAAGAGCCTCTCATGTATTCCTCACTTTATTCCCATCACTTACCAGTTTATGAAATGAAAGTCGTAACTCATCTAACCTTTGATGGCTGTGTTAGTACAGACTCCAAAACAACGCCATTGTCAAGCACGTTTTGCCGTGAGAATACTGATTAAGAAATAAGCGCTGGAAATACCAGATTTTGAGAACTTTACTAATCTGATCTAAATTGTCACCTCACGACACTATTCCCTCGACATAGGCTGATGAAAGCCTTTCATTTTAAAATAATTATTGTTGGCTGAGGAAAACATTATAACAATTATGTTATATGATTCGTAATTTCTTTTCTCCGTTATCTGTGAACTCCTCACTTTATTTATCATAACTCATTCATAGACACAGCCAAATAGGCACTCGTACTGAAACTGTGTTACCGAAACAAAAGCTGGTGCAGGTATTGTATAGCCCTGTCGCTTTCCCCTGCAAGGCGATTCATTCCCTTCAGGTAGGGGAATAGAGAGTGCACATCGCACAGAGACAGTTGCACAATGTGCGCGACTGCACAATGTGCAGGGTTTTGACATGCCTGCTCTATATGGACGTAATGCTATATGTCATTATGATAACTCTTGAGTGAATCGAGGACAGGGATAAGATTAAAATAGATCCTTACGCACAGAAAACTTGATATTCTGTCGCAATATTGTATTACTTGATTATTTAAATTTTATTTCGTCCACATAAAATACTCTGATTATATACACTTCAAATTCTTTTCGTCCACAGAACATAATATATGAGTATTTTAAGGAGTTTAGTCGTAAAGATGAGTGTTTTACCTGGACAAAAAGTACAGCACATATGGAGTAAAAGTTAATATTTTACCGATGAGCTGTCTGGAGCTGAATCATTTTACAAAGTTCCACGAAATGGTGTTCTTGCACTCATAATTTATTCATATCCGTTTAGTTTCCTGTGTTTCTTAAAATAATATTTATGTACCACATTCATTTTCATTTCTTATTTACATAAACAATGATGCACAAACGAGCGAGTTGGCTCAGACGATAGCGTTTGAGACTCACATTCGGGAGGTCTGAGGTTCAAGCTCCGTGGCCGACCAATCTCACTCGGGTTTTTCCTGGTTTCTCTTGGTCATAAAGGCAAATGCCGGATTGGAAATTTACTTGCTATGATCCATCACCGCCTCAATTACCAATTCCAAAAACATTAATCAAAATCTAAAATCAGTTACATCTACAACACACAATATAAACTGGAACTCATCAAGAGTAAAAATGGTTTATTGGTAAACCTACACATTCTAAACACGCGATATGACCACAGATGTCGAAGCGTGTATAAATAAACTTAACAAAAAAAAAAGATGCAGAGTGAGGCCAATATAAAAAATTATCTTCGTACACAATCCACTCTATATTGACATTAATTTGGAGAGATTTATTAAAGGAAGTATTGAAGACAAATTTACGTTAAACGAATTATCATTGCACTAGAAATGGATGTTCCCAGAAGTAAATGATCCTATTTAAATTATTTTTTACGTAATAACAATCAAGAAAAATGTTAAAGGAATTGTTCTTGCACCAAATGAGTGCTCTCTGGACCAAAATAATTCTGGACTTTTAATTATTTAAATATAATTTCAATAAAGAAATATGTTAAACGATTTATCCTTCTACCAAACGCGGATGATCCCTGGACCAAATGTTCTTTTTTTAATTACGTAATTACTTTATAGTTTCATCTGATATTGTATGAGGTCATAATGTTTGAGGTACCTATTGTTAATAAATTGTAGACCATTGTGATCGAGCATATAAAGCCTCACACAAAGTGGGGTGGCCCACAAGCCACAGGTCATGATACATATGTTATTCAATATTATGGAGTGTTGTACACTATAATGAACTGTTACTCGTTAATTATATACCTTTCTCAGTGACGACAGCGTATCTCTAAAGTGGTGTGTTATAATTCTTAGTTATTTTCAACTATTTAAGTACGATTTTTTCTCCCCTGTGTGGTGTGGGAGGATATCGAAGTTCCACCTTATCTGTAGTGGAGGTTGGACATTAATAAATTATTATGTGTCCCATTTTGAATGTTTTATACACTAGATGACACTGCACGGTTGTGTCCTACTTTACTGAAAATCATGGCAGATAGTATCCAGGCTCCGCTGCCTACTAGAGGAGCAGTAGTGCGTGTGGAGCTTTGAATTTTAATTGCGCTTCTTTCATTTTAGTTGTACATTGATAATTTCGGGTAGTACTCTCTGAAAAATGATCTAACCATTAACTTTAGGTAGATAGGTCTATTGTTTTATATAGTAAGCCTACGTACTTCAAAATAACAAAACAAAAGACTCAGTCATACCGAAACACTTTTGACTCAAGGTAAAACAAAATTCGGAGATTTAATAAGAGTGAAGAAGAACGGGTAATTCGTTTACACAGGTCTTGCTAAATAGGGCCTATGTTAATTTGCTAATTATTCAGTATGGAGTGTTGTGCACTATAATTAACTTTTATCCCTTAATGAATACCTTACTCATTGACCACAGCGTGTCTCTAGAGTGGTGTGTTATAATTATGAGGTTATTTTCAACTATTTAATTACGTTTTTCTCCCGTGTCAGGATATCGACTTTGTATCTTATTCTGTAGTGTATTTTTAG
Source organism: Periplaneta americana (assembly GCF_040183065.1). Lineage (NCBI taxonomy): Eukaryota > Metazoa > Arthropoda > Insecta > Blattodea > Blattidae > Periplaneta > Periplaneta americana. The sequence continues at coordinate 100,184,716 of NC_091123.1, forward strand.
TAGGTTATTTTACGATGCTTTATCAACATCTTAGATTATTTAGCGTTTGAATGAGATGAAGGTGATAATGTCTTTGAAATGAGTCCAGGGTCCAGCACCGATAGTTACCCAGCATTTGCTCATATTGAGTTGAGGGAAAACCCCGGAAAAACCTCAACCAGGTAACTTGTCCCGACCAGGAATCGAACCCGGGTCACATGGTTTCGCGGCCAGACGCGCTAATCGTTACTCCCCAGGTGTTGACTTCTGTAGTGTACGTTGGACATTAATAAATTATGTGTCCCATTTTGAATGTTTTATACACTAGATGATACTGCACGGTTGTGTCCTACTTTACCGAAATGCGTGACAGCATCCAGGCTCCGCTGTATATTAGAGGAGCGGTAGTGCGTGTGGAGCTCTGAATTCGAATTGGGCTTCTTTCATTTTAGTCGTTAAGTATAAGTTGCACATTGATAATTTCGGATAGTATTCTCCGAAAAATGATCTAACCGTTAACGTTAAGTAGATAGGCGTATTGTTTTTATATAGTACGTACTTCAAAATTACAAAACAATAGACTCAGTTATACTGAAACATTTCTGACTAAGGCAAAGCAAAATTCGTAGATTTAATGAGAGTGAAGAAGAACCGGAGATTCGTTTACGAACTAACAACGCAATCATTTCAGCGGCTCTACCAAGAAAACTATCACCGAACACTTTGATTGACTTGCCGATAACAGAGTTCGAACTTACCAGGCTCGAGAAAGCGAAAACAATGTTGAACGTTCTCTGAGAATTGACGAACGAGAATATTGATTTAGTATGCAGTAATAGTACGTTAGCTTAGCATTCCATTATGATCCAAATATTTATTATCCTGATTTGAATTGTGTTAAATAGATAAAGATGAATAAACTATGCAATAAATGTAATGAAAAAATGGGGTAATGAGCCGAACGGATTATGTTGCGCTGTTGTATAAGTTGTTCCTCCTTGAGATTCAAGAGCTCCCACAACCAATTAAAAACTTACTTATCGGAGTACATCCATTATCAATATCTTCGTTTGGTGCAGAAGAAATATGTAAAGTTATGTCATCATTTAAGTTCAGTCATAGACATTATTTAATTGGAAGTCTTTTACCAGCGAGAGTAAGAGCCCTCAGTTGTTACAAGTACAAGTATATTTTGTTTCAGACGCTGATCAATTGTCTATTATGTCCAGTAAAGTATCATCTTAAAAGTAGAATTGATTAAACAACTCCCGATAGTATTGAATGATAATAATAGCTCAGTTCATAGTTTTAAATACAACTTTCAAAATTATTCAGGAGCAAATGAATTACAACATATAAGACGCTATTATTCACTGAGTAATTACAAAACTATATTTAGATTTAGGTGAGTAATATTTATTTCTGGCAAGTGCAGCGAAGCGCACGGGTATGGCTAGTTATTAATAAGGCGGAGTTAAGTTTATCTGGTCAGAAACAAAAGAAGCTTATGAAATGTTGCAGTGATACTTTCTAATAGTATATTACTCAAAAACAGTTCTTTTCTTATCACCTATAAGCTTTCATTCCGTTCATCACACATTTAAATTATAGCAAATTGTATTTTTTATTTTAATTGTATTACCCTAATTGTTCTATATACGTAATCATAGAATTTCCTGAAGTCTCCTATCACATTTATTACTAGTAATGCAGCCTACACTCTTGAAATTCTTTAACTTCTTCAAACTCCCTGTTATCTGTCTTAAGAAAATTTAGATTATTAATCTGTCTCAATGTATCTAATTGGCTGTGTATACAATGGAGGGGAAAGGAACTGGCCACCTACCCCATTATCTCCTGACATAGTTGCCTCATAAGTGGTGCCTTATTGATATCACTTGTAAGGTTCAGATCTGTCTTCGGACAGTTGATTAAAAAAAATCTGTGTCAGTATTTTAATATTTTTAGTTTCAGAAGCATTCATTTTTAAATATCTATCTTTTGTCTCATTATCAGGTCTTCATACCTTTTTTTTGTCTTATCTAGTATAACATCCTCTGCATATGCAATTAATTAAATTCATAGCAATCAAAATAAATATAATTATTTTAATTTCTAAATTTCTTATGTAAATTTTCCAACACAAAGTTAAAAAAAAAGCGATCGATGATAAGTACATTTCCTTGTCAAACACCACAATTAATTACAAAGCTATCAGAGACACGATTACCTAGTTTAATCATGTGTAGACTTAAATCAGTTCTATTGATTAATATGGTATTTTTTTTCTTGTAAGACTATGCTTATATCTTTTCCGAATTCTTAAAATTTTTACATTAATTGTTGAAGGATAAATGTAACAAATGCGAATTAATATTAATCATATATTATTTGAATTTGAAAAGTTGGCATTATGTGACTACCACTATTAGCATTCCGAGAAAAATTGCTATGTCCCGAATATCGGAATACAAAGTTGCTGGTGTCGTAGGATCTTTTTCAATTTATGGACTGCTTTTTGAAACTCGTTTTCTTTGTTTGACCTTATTAGATGGTCGTGTGTAAAGAATATGAATGTTCTTTAACTTTTACTGTGTGTTTGCAGAAGACAATTTTTGCCGTCTTTCAATTGGCAGCTACTCAGAGACGCACCCTCCGCGGAAGAGAGGAGTTTTTATAACTTGCTAAAACACGAAGAATCTATGTTCGTGGCGGCACGAGGTCATGGCCATGTGCTCTTACTTTCAGTATCGCCTGTCTTTTATCTCCCCCAGGAAAAGACCTGGGTGCATTTGTGTGTTTATATATAGGACATCTGGTGCTGACTGCCGTGAATGCTGTCGCCTTATCGGACCCTGTGTCCTGAATAATGCGCACAATATGTCTCCTCACTGTATCGTCTTGAGGCGGCCGGTAGGCAGACCGTTTGAATAGACATTGTTCTTGCTCTGAGATCCGGTTGCAAGAAACATTTCGATTGTTGTTTCAGTTTCTTCGCTGTCAACGACACAATAAACCATTCATTTCCACTTCTGTACTTCGGCTTTAATAGATGATTCTACGCGAAAGATTGAGTTATTCTGTGCATTACTGTATACTGTAGATTATGTAGCAAGGTACTACTGCAAGTTTAAGCTGATATTTCTTGCCAATGAAAGAAAAACGAAGAATTTGATAATATTCTATCGCCACAATACGAACGTTAACATGAAAAAGTTGAAGATAGAGAGCTAAGTAATGACTGGCTGTTCCCATACTGTAAATAAAAGTTAATCTTGGCCAGCCTCTAGTGGTCAGACCTACTGCTACAGTTCATGAAGTACTGAATTCGATTTCCGTTATAGCACAGGAATTTTCCTTTGAAAGGGAATCTTTCCTGTGTTCGTCCATGGTCTGGAATTTGATTAAGTTTAGATTTAAGATCTCTTCTGGCGTCACATTATCATGATCATCCTATCGTATCATCGGGGTAATGTAACTCCGCCTTTCAGGTGCCCCAGTCTCAGAAGTCAATGCCTAGAGGAAAGATCAGAAATGTCGAAAACAATCTGGTGATATTAAAAAAGAGATAAAGATAAACTAAAAGGTGGATTGATTTTAGAACCTAGAATAGACTGAGCTTTTTATTTAATGAAATTAAGAAATTAAGGACATCGAGAAAGAGAAGAAAAAGAAGATGTACTTATTATAGTATATAAGAGGAAATAGATGTTTATTTTGTGTTTACTTACTCGTATTTGTCTTCAAATTGAATATTAAGACGGTCGAAATTGTTTAATTTATTTCCATTGACATAAGGTAACTGCACCGAAAGCTGACACTGACCCAAAGCCTGACACTTTCAGTTTCAATGTGTCGTAATAAGATTATGTGAAGTCAGAAACAGAATTTCTGAACTTGTTCTAACTTCCTGCTATCTTGGCAACATAGCACAATATTCTCCTGGAAATACACCTGAATTAAACATTATGGATGCTGCATAAAGTAGACTGTTGTATCATTTTGCATGGAATAGCCGTTATTGTTGAGCAAAACGGTAAGCGTGCACATACAATTATTTTAATCATAAATGCCAATTTTATGTGGAATTTTAAGTTGTTATCAATATTGAATATGTAAAATTGTATGCAGAAGATAGTAAGAACATGGTTTGTTTGAAAATGAAGTTAGAATAACATGCCACAGGGGTGTCAGCCATTGGTACTCTTAATTTTACAGATGTTCCAGTGTCTGACACAATGTGTCAGGATTTGGTGAAATAAAAAAAATCACATTTAAATGAGTTTTTTGTTCATATTATTGCAAAAACGTTACAAGTGCCTAGTATTTAAATCTACTGGCAATAGGAAGTTCTGTACCAAAAGCTGACATGTCAACTGTCTATGTCAACTATAAGAGCAGTTTCAAAAATGTTGTTCTTAAGACTGACAGAATTTTTTGTCACCCAAGTAATAATTTTAAATCGCCTGTTTCAACAAATTCTTTTCTTGTATTCTTCTGTCTGAAGTCTTTAAACTTTTATCATATTCATTAAAATACATTTAATTTTTTTGTATCTGTACCGGTGTTTCATATAAAATTTTAATAACGGTGGTTTTCATTAATTTTGTTCCTGTCACATGAAATATTATTGCCACTGTGAGATTCAGTGCTATTGAAAAATAATGTTTTTTTCTTGTTCATCTTGAAGTTAAAAAATCTCTACTTTTATTCAAGTCACTTCGTTTTATTACGGTAATTGCAAGGAATGTTTAATTAAAATACTTTGATTTTCTTATAGGTTCCTAATTTAGCTAAAGGTTCACTATGCCTCCACCATGTGCTTCAAGGGAAAAACAGATAGGAATTGTTGAAGATGAAGCTACAAGAATTGCAAGAATTTCCAGGACAGAGATGATAATGATAGTGCTACCCCAGGCCCAAGTCCGAGAGTCAGTAAAATGAAAACGAAAAATAATATTTTTCTCCGCAGAGGAATTTTATTTTTCAAAATAATCTCCACCAGTGTTTAGGCACTTATCCCACCTGCTCACCACATTTTTGATACCATGTTCATAAAAGTCTTTTGGCTGCTGGTGACCTCAATCACGTCACCGACCGTAGCAAACCGGCGCCCTTCGAGGTCACTTTTGAGCTTGCTGAAAATCTGGAAGTCGCAAGGTGACAAGTCCTGGCTCTAAGGGGTATGTTCGAGCACCTCTCAGCGCAGGTCTCGAATGGTGTCCATGGTGTGCCGAACTGTGTGTGGTCGCGCAATGTTGTGTAACAAAATGACACCATCACGCAAACGTCTAGGTCGCTTGTTTTTGACGGCACGACGCAATTCAGTACGGAGGATTTCGGAGTTTCGAGCGGAGGTAACAGATTCTTCTCTTTCCATGAAGTGGCAACGCAATAGACTCTCTGAGTCTAAGTACAGCATGAGCATCACCTTGCCTGCGGTTGTGAAATTTCTGAATTTTTTGGGCGTAATGATGTGTCGTGCTTCCACTGCATGTTGTGTCGCTTGCTCTGCGGTTCGTAGTTGCACCATGTTACATTTCACGGTCACAATACGTTAAAAAAAAAAGCCTCCACCTCCTGTTCATAACGCATCAGATGTTGCAAACTCAGTCCCATTCGGTGTTGTTTCTGCTCATTTATGAGCCATTTTGGACCCACTTTGCGTGTAGTTTATGGTACATCAATCGGTCGTAGATTTTTGAGTATGCAGATCCATGACTGATATTCAGGTTCTGAGTCACTTTGTCTATTGTACACCTCCGATCTACACGGATGAGATTGTCTGCTGAACATTTTCTTCCATGATGATTGTGTGGGACTGGCCAGGGCGCGGGTCGTCCGTCCTCCAGTGATGTTCGCCCTTGTTGGTATCGCTTTGTCCACTCATACACTCGGGCGCGCAACTTGCAGTTGTCCACGTACATCTTCTTCATAGGGCGATGAATTTCAATTGGTGAAACACCTTCGGCGGCTAGAAACTGCACCACACTATGCTGCGAGAACTTAAAACGCTCCCGTTACTGTGAACGTCATCTTCGTCTTGCTGCCGCGCAACAATCACTCAGACAATACAGCTCTCAATCAGTAGTATCAAATCAAAAACATTCCCCCATGACGGCGCGTAACCTAATTGTTGGCAGCTGATTTCTCGTTTTCATTTGATTGACCCTCGTAATACTTTAGATAATTTGAATGTAAATTCAGGACACACTTCTGGCAGTCCTATCTCAGGTTCAAGTAATATTTCAAATAAACTTTCAGGATACAAAGAACAAGAAGGAAATACAGTAAGTGGTTCTGATCAAACAATTCCTTTTCCCTTAAAACTGCACAGTTTAGGCCTCAAATAAACTTTCAGGATACAAAGAACAAGAAGGAAATACAGTAAGTGGTTCTGATCAAACAATTCCTTTTCCCTTAAAACTGCACAGTTTAGGCCTCAGAAAACAAGCATACCTAACAAAAGAATTAAGAGAAGGTTCTATTAGTTGCGACTTCTGATGAGTGGAAAAAATATCATGCAAAGAATACAGAAGAGGATTGTATAGAAAAATAAAAGGAAAAAGAAGAAAGAAAAGAGAAGAAAACAAAGAGACAAAGGAACAGAAAAAGGTGCTACCAAATAAAGAAGGAAAGAAACAACTTCTGAAGAATCATCTGATTCTTCTATTGACGTGTTGCTAGAATCCGGAGAAGGAGATGACTGGGGTGTAGAGAAGTTAACTATCTTTCGTAATATTACTTCAATGAAGGTAAAAGTAAATGATTATGTAATTGTGCAATACGAAGAATAATTCTTCCGGATTTTGTTTTAAATACAAACGAAAACACAGCTTATGTTAAAGCAGTGTTCATGAGTAGCAGTGATTGGAACTGTCCACGAATAGAGGACAAACTATGGTATAACTCAAAAGATATCCTCGGAAAAATTAGTTTTCCAAAATATGACAATGAGAAACAAATATATCCAGTGAAAAAAATTGAAAAACATCGTGTCACATTGTCTTAAATTGATCTCAAAGTTTGGTAATTTTGTTACAGTAAGAACTATGTTACAAATTTAGGACATTATATGATATACAGTATTTCAAAGTTAAATTTCATTTTTTCAATAGTGTTCTTATAACTTAACTGTTTCGCTGTACTGTATATTTAAATGTTTTATTTGTCAGTGATAAATCAATTTAACTCATACAGAAAAGTTTTATGTTAAGTGTCAACTTTTGGAGCCTTTGGAACAAAGCAATTTTTGACGTGTCAGCTATTGGTGCAAGTAACATGCTTATTTGAAAAAAATAAAAAATATATTTGCTCTTCATATAGCCTTTGTTCGTGTGATTCTCCAATTTACAGAAATAAGTACCTTGTCTCTGAAACCTGTACCAACTCATATACATAACTAACTTGTCCGTAATGAAGCAGATAAATAAATTTAACAAATATATATATTTATGTAAGATATATATATATATCAATAATTTAGATTTATATTAATATAAATCATATATATGCACCTCTATCTTTCAACAATAATGCTGTATTGTTTATAGATAATCAAATTCATAATTTGTTTCTTAAAGTGTCAGCCTTTGGTACACTTACCTTAAGTGGTTTCAAGTATTTATTTTGAATGTATTTGGGTAGTGCTTTAATCTTTCTCTCCTTTGTTCTTTTTTACTATTTTTTCTTATTTATGTAAATAATATTGTATTTATTTATAAACTTAAACTGTCAGTCGCAAACTTCATATTACTATGGTACTTTGAATATCCTTTCTTTTCCTATTCCACCCGATTGTTGGTTTTATTTTAACGTTCTTAAAATTTCCTTTATTTTTTAACCCTCAGTATTTTTACACTTCTAATGTTTTCCTATTCTGAAAGGATTTCTTTATTACTTTCAATTTCATTCGTTGGACTACACTAACATTCAAAACCACGTTTTCCACAAGTGATTTCTTATTACACTAGGGATCACGATTTTTATATCCGCAAAGATAATTATCGATTATGGTGCATTTCTATGCATATAATTCGAAAACAATAAGGAAAATTGCGTACAAAGTAAGAATTTTTGGTAAATTTATGTTTTTTTTTTTTCAACGGTGGCTATATGTACACCCACAAAACGCAAAAAATGATGAACAATTAGAATTTTTCAGAATATAACTATTTTAATAGAGAATTTTCTCCCCTTTTATTTGATATAAGAATTTTCGATTTATGCCTTATGGTTTTTTCAGATAAGTCCCATTTTCCAAAATTCCGTGTCATCAGCCACGGTCACTTCTACGAACATCACTCCAAAAGTAATGCACAACATTTTTTAAAATTTATGTTTTATTCTAAACCTTTGCAATTTATGGAGGTCATAGATACATCCTTCCCCCTTGTATTCAAATTTAATTTAAGTTTTTCCCGTGAGTGGCACCACAGAGAAGCTCAGACGTGTTGCTTCAGACTTTAATAGTGCAGGTATACAGGTCCTCATTCCAAGCTGGCGTAAGGCAGTTGAAAGGAGCGGGGATTATGTGGAAAAGTGACGTATTGTTCCTGAAGGAAGTATCTACATTCCATGAAAATAGCAAAGCTGTAGGCTAAAAATGTAATTTTTAAATAAATGTTGTGGATTACTTTTGGAGTGATCCTCGTAGCAGTCAATCCCCTCGTCCATCATTGCTTGTAAAATAAACTTATTTCTAGTCCCAAAATAGATGCATAGATATCAGGCCATGATCATTAGATTGAAAACACGTTTTTGCATAATGAAGTAATTTATAATCTTTTACTGTTAGTCACAAAACTGTAAATTTGTGTGTCAGTGATGTTGTACGTCATTTTAATAAGAGTCCAAAAGGAGAAATTAAAATTCTGAGGAGGATGAGCATAAACCCTGGGACAAGCACCATCGCAGGATTTGTTGCATCAGTGGAAAATAGGGACAAAAATGCCAAAAAAAACATTCAACATCTGAAGTTAAAACAAGGAGGAGGTATTTGAGAGGCACAAAGAAGCTGAAACAGGACCAACATGAAGCTGCTTAAGGGGTGACATATGATGATGCAGTCTTCTAGGCTCTGAAAGTTTGTGGTACATATCATGTAAATAGTAATTTTAGAATATTTAATTCTTTTAAACATGATATCTCAGTCAAATATGGTGATACCAAGAAGATATTGTTGTCATTTTGAAGCTTGAAATGTCCTGTAGTGCCTGACAATTAGTAAAATAACATTAATGTAGTTAATAATTATCTATGTTTTTTTTTTCATGATATATGCAACATACAATATTAGTATAAGTTACATATGTGGTAATATTTAATTAATGTAAATAAAAATAAATATTAGCTCTATGTCAGCCACTAAAGAATAGTTTTAGCTATAAAACAGTGAAATAAATGTAGCTCTATCTTAAAAACTGCATGAGCTATCATGTTTCAAATTGTATGTCAAAATCATAAACAAAATAATTTTTATAAATAATTTAGACATAATTTCAAGGGATTTGTTCACTTCATTCTCTTTCTGGTACCAATCACAACTGTATAAAAATTTTACAGAGCAAAATTATGCAAAACAAAATTTTTTGTACGTAAAGGTGTACATGTACCTTAATCTAATTAAAAAGTTAAAATAAGTTAACATTAAAATTGACTGCTCCAGAACTTCCTACATTAGTTTACTTAGCTTAACCAAGACAGTTGGGTCATTCCATACAAAATTATAAGGATATGCCAGCGATGTCTTGAATTTTTTGGGCTTTTAATATAATAATGTTATTATTAAAACAAGTTAAACTGCCAACTATGACCGCCATATCATTAATATTTTAGTCATACGGATGACTGAAAAATGGGTGACAGTTACATGCTATCCATCATTTAAAATATTGTAGACACCCTATATGAAGTGTCATCGAAACTAAACAGACGCCATTGTAAACCTGAATAACTATATTTTAATACCTTAAAGACTAATCCGAATAATATTAAGGCATGCTCATAAAAACATCTCATTGAAAAAAAAAAGAAATAGGTTTATATTCGAATGCAACAAATTAAATTCCTGTGAATTTCATTAGTATTAAAGAAAAATCTTATTCCTAATCCATCTGCCAAGTTTTATGACTTTGTCTAAAAAAACCTGTGAATAATTAAATTAATAACATTTTTAATTTTTGTTCCAACGATTGAAAATCGCTTGCTATGCGTGGTGGTCGCAGCGTTCGCGAGACTTCATAACGATGAGTAATCTCAAACGTCCGTCTCCCTGACCTAGATCGCGCAACATTCTGACGACGGGAGAGCCTACCTGCTGAGCTCCTTTGTTCCGATGAGTTACTTATATTAAAAATTGACATGATATTTAGGTCAACTTTCTGAAATTTTCACAGTTGAATCAATATACCCTAAAAAATTTAACACATGTTTTTTCGTCTGTAAAAATTAATTGCATTTTGTGTTCCATATTTTTTAAATTATTTTACGGTGGGTAACTATTAAAAAAATATATAGACCTATATATATATATATATTTTCATTTTAAGGGCTTTTATAAACAAGGCTCTCCTTTTTCGAATTGCATTGAAATGATTTTTCCATCTTCCTTTACATAGTAAGAAAACTTCAATAAATGAAACTGTGTTCTTTGTTAAACCAATATTTCAAATTCTGATTGCTGCCATACTATAAAAGATATAAATATAATATTGCTTGAAATTCATATTTAGAACATACAAAATAACGTACTACAATATTTTTAACTTTTGAGACATCATGGTTCGACAACATACTTTTATGCTTGGAATGACCCAGTTTCGACCCCTTCGGTGGAGAATAATATTTTCTGTAAAAACATACTAGATGTTATCACATTTTATTGTCCTGCCCCTCTGTTATCTGCTATATCTGCTCCAATGTTAGATAAACATTGCAGCGGATGGGATCTCTTAGGAATTGGTGTATCCTGTATTCATTTTATATTTTGCCATGATAGATGTTGTACCGTATAGTGCAGTTAAAAGTACTTCAAAAGTGAAGTTACGGAAACTAATATTAAATTACTAAAAATACGGCTGGGAAATTTGTAGTGATCTCAAGGTGATTGTATTAATCAGAGGATTGCAGGGGTGATTTACAAAATATTGCTGCTTTATGTGTTTATGAGATAGTAGGGAAGCAGATGAGCATTATGTATTGAAAGAGTAGGAAAAGAGGAAGAACTATGTACCTGGAACAAGCAATATGAAGTATGTGCCTTCAATAGACTAAAACAAGGTTCTTCTCCCTTCACTTCTCATAAAGCTCACGTTTTCCAAAAATGCTTATGATGACTCACCCTGTATAGGCATACTAATAAGTAACTTACCAAAAAATTAGTGAATTTCTAGTTAGTTACCCATTGATTTCCTAGGAGATAATATGGTGCATTTGTGGTACATCTAAGCAAAGCTACCTCCAAGTACCGTCTTCGTTCACTACAAATTCCAATTTTAACACACTGGGATTCGAACCCTTGTCTCCAGCTTGAAAAACCGACACTCCAGCCGCGTGCCATATACAGTATATAAGGGAGAGTGGGATTTTTCGTACGCAGCGGATAATGGTACGCAACTAAGTTTTAGGATATGGCAGCACTCTATGGCCGTGTTCGGTGAGTTTGTCTAGCGACAACATCTAGTCAAGTGACAGCCCGGTGCTATTGATTCAAGCACTTCCAGTGTGTCAGTCGCTTTGTTCGCAGTCTTATAATTTTGTGGCTTCATTGTGTCTGAAGTAAGTAGGCTAATATGCAACTGAATGATCTGGATTTTATGTAATGTGTCATAAAAGTACAACAAATTACCTGCTAACTTGAGTATAAAGATCTTAAAGAAATGTCTGTTACTTTGCTTCTATGACCATTCAGAGCTAAACTGGTAGGGAGGCCAGTTCCTTTCCCCCTCCATTGCATACATCGCCGACTAACTACGTATTACACTAGTCAGACTGCAGTTCCATACAAACAATTGTTCTTCCTCTGACACATACCGTCAAGTGAGATGTGCTGCCTGATAATAGATGTACACTTAGCAGCGAAAAGAATGGGCCGACTCTTGGTCGATAGAAACGCTAAGTTCTATCGCGCGGTTCACTCGTGTAAACGTAACCCACTGCAAGGCATTACTGTGGTGTCTCTTCATAGAAAGTCATCCGTCTAAAATGTAACAAACTTTACGAGCAGTGTGTGGCCCAGTGGTAAGAAGTTTGACGCCCGTAACAGAGGTTGTGAGTTCGCCTTCCGGTACGATAAAGTTATTATTTTTTTATTTTAACTTTTACTTAATTTATTAGTTTAAATGTGAAATGGCATTTGTTAACAAACTTCGTTATGCCTGGCTTGTAAAAATATTATTGCCCATCACCTGTGGGCTATTAATAGGCAAGACCTAGCCTGTACAAACAAAAATACTTGTTTCACATCCTAAAAAAACCGGACGCATATCAAACACAAATAAAAATTAAATTAGCAAAAACAAACAATTTTTAAAATATTAACAAGACAAGGCCTGTGGTTGGGACTAGTATCTCGTCCACAAAACACCTGCGTCAACAACTGTCCTCATTCTTCGCGGCATGGAGTTCACAAGATTATAGAACAGCTCTAAATTCTTGGCCATCTCCTCCCACGCATCTAGAACTGTGTCCCACAATACCTCGCGTGTCCGTACGGGTGGTTGTTCTGCCCAATTAGAGCGTAGGATCCTTTTGACTGCAGCCCACAAATTTTGAATCGGATTCATATCTGGTGAATTTTGAGGCCAGTCGACTGGGTCGACATCACGCCTCCTCGTAAACCATCTTTGAATCCGGTTGGCGGGGTGTATCGGATGATTAACCTGCTGGAAGGAAAGTGTTCCTTCTGGATATCGTTTTCGGGTGGAAGGGATCATTACATTTGCCAAAATGTGTTCGTAGACTTCTGCCGTAAACCGCCCGTGGATGCGTTCCAGAAGTCCTGCCCCATCGTATGACATCCACCCCCAACACGCGACCCTCACGCAACCCGACTAGTTAATAATTCGTCTCACAACGCGTTCATCGTATCGGTGGCCATTCATACAATAAACTAGGGCAGTACTATCGTTGCTATTCGAGACAATTACCTCGTCGGAGAAAATTACATTTCTCCAATCGAAGTCCTGGCGGAGAGTAGCATACGCAGAATGTTACTGGAGACAATTACCCGGTCGGAGAAGATGACATTTCTCCAATCGAAGTCCTGTCGGAGAGTAGCATACGCAGAATGCTATTGGAGACAATTACCTGGTCGGAGAAAATGACATTTCTCTATTCGAAGTCCTGTCGGAGAGTAGCATACGCAGAATAATCTATGCGAACCAGGGCAATGAGTTATTGTTTCTGTGCCATCTTCCAGCGTAATGACGAGACAGAACGTTGTATTAACAAATAGCAGTATTGCTTGAAAGAGACAAGGAGGTTTGTTAGTTATTAGATTTTGGGCATATTCTAAGAGATATCGCCACATAATTATAGCTTTGCGAGACTCATATGATGACAAATTTGTAATAAAAAAAGAAGATTGGGGCAAATTCGAAGCTTGAGTTACTACTACCAAACTGTTCAATAGACCAATGCCGTAACTACTTACGCTACTGTGACTGTTAGTATCAGTTTGACATAATACGTTGTTTTCGTGTTCATATTCTATTCGACTGATTTTTTTTATCTATCAATTTTATTATTATTTCACTCTTAAAGGACCCTGATGTATCTAGAATCAACCCGCCATTCGGTTTCATTACATATTTTAGCCTCTTAAACAAAATACAGCAAATTTAAATGGTTTAATTTTGTGTTACCTGGTGAACTATGGCTTTGACGAGACGAGCATGCGCAATGTTATGTCTCTGGAACTTAGAAATTTTCGGCCGGCCCATTCTTTTTGCCGCTAAGTGTACATATCAGCCGGAACCTCAATCAGAGAATTTTAAAAAAATCTCAAAACAGAGCAAATTTTTTCTACATGATTCTGCTTTATAAGATTTTCTACTCGATAACAAAATATTAGTTAACTGTCCAATTTTGTAAATATAATAATAAGTTAATCTAAATGAGAATGTAGTGAAGCTAAATGACTATTTTTGTAGAAACGAGGTATCCTATCACTTCTCAACCATCGATATGGGATTAAACACAGATCTTTTCAATAAGTATGTAACTATAAAAATATAAAATAAAACAAACATTTTGATATTTATAAATCCATGTTACAAGTAAGTAGATATTATAGTGTATTTGCCCCTTATAGAAATTGAGCGTTCTTGTTAATCTTATTACTATTTATTTTTCCCCACAATATAACATTTATTATTTCTGTGTGTATAGCAATTGAATCGGGGATTGCAGAAACAGCACATATCATGAAAACTAAAATTTTCAGTAGACACAAAAAACGGTGTTACTGGTGGTAGACCACATCATTGGTTATAGTACTGGCTTTTTCAGACAGAAGCCTAATAGATGTGTAGTTTTATACCAAATTTATTGGAATCTAATGAATTGTGAATGAAATAAATCAATATATATTAGCTTGACATGTGATGTTTCTACAAGGAATCAAAATTGTAATATAATAATTTCAGTTCAAGTAAAGTTTATTTGTCAAATTAGGGATATAATATATGCATAGGCCTTCTGTGTATTTAATACATAAGTTTCAGCATATAAATGAACTTATTTTTCCACAATAGGCCACCGAAGAATATTACTTTAAAATTCTTGATATTCATGTGATATGTAACGCATTAGTTTGCGTATATCATCAAGCTACTCTCTTTGAATTGGCACGATTTTGTCTGAATATGCCAATGAAGAATGTAAATATGGTATTCTCCTTTTTACTTACAAGCAAACATTCTCATGGGGCCAGATAAAAAATTAATCTTTTTTCTTCCATCATTTTAATAATGTCAAAAGAAGTGGAAACATAAATTTTGGCCACTCGAACGCAATTACGAGGGCTGTAAAAAAATAAGTTTCCCTGTGGCCGTTTACAGAAAGAGAACAAAATTTCATGGAAAGTTTTATTGGAACATATAGCGATTGTTGTTATTTTTCAACGTATTCACCATCAGAATTGAGACATTTGTCATTCAGTGGGATCAAATTTTGTATCCTTGTGTCGTAGATGTCTGCCGTCTGGAATCGGAATCAATGTGACACATGTCTTTTGACATGAGTTGTTTCTGCGCGCTTCCAGGATTTCACAGATCTCCAAATGTGAGACGGCTATACTGACATAGCCTATGTGGTTTCTGTATGGAATGATAGCCGCAAATCAACAGTCCATGAAACTCAAACTCATTTCGCCACAAATAGTAACATGTGCTGCTTCTGCAATCCCCGATTCAATTATTTTAAGCTTATTTCCAATTTAGTGATTACGTTAATGTAAAGCCGTTCCCTAGTCTCCATTTGGTATATAATTCTACATTTTCTTATATTATAATTAAACTAGCAACTAAATGTATTTAAAATACGTATAAATATCTGTCCCGAAAGAAGTGGCAAACATGATGACGGAGTGAGTAAATAAAGTTGTCCTTGCAAGTAGATCTATTTTGATACGTTTACTTTACATACATACTTACAAATACTAGGAACTTTATTGGATTTTACGGTACTTAAAATGTACTTGATATTTTTGTTGCAGTTGTATGCGCTTCGGAAATTGGTGCAGGGCTCGGAAGATACACCGAAAGCGCCTCTGGGAAACAACGCAAGGCCCTTACAACCACTGCATCACCGCACCGTCCGGACCAACATAGACTTCAAAAAAGGAGAGGTGAGAATTAAAACTACTACTTTAACACTGCTTCTGGTATTAGGTAGAATGTTCATTTAAGAACTGTCATAGAACATAACATAATCCATACTTGAGCATTATATTGCATTTATTCTATGGAAGTTACATACCTATTGTTAGTAAACTGATACATGTTTGCACGGCACAAAATAGAATAATAAACGCAACGTAGGTATTTAAACTGTTCCCAGATTAAGAATAAATTTAATTCCTAATTTCTTGCCGGAAGACTTGAATAAATATTACTTCCTCATTACAAATAGGCTACAGTGAAAAGGAAATATTGTGATATTACACAAATTCTATTTCAAAGTTCTCACACAAATATTTGCTTCCTGTACTCATAAGCAAAATCATCATCATATCTACAAACAGGGATTAGGCCTTTTGGTCCGTACCGTCTCCTTTCAAAATTGGTCTTGCCATCTCTGCTCATGTCTTTGAAGTCATCTTCCTTCTGGTCATACTATGAAACAAATTGTGTGGTCACGTGTTTCTGACATTGGTTCTATAGTAAGTTCTTCCCTTTTAATATGATATTGTTTTATTATTTCGACTAAACTTTCTATTCTTAATTCCTTTGTTATTTCAACATTTCTCTTCTTGGCCATTAGCGTGCAGCCTACAAATATTTCATGAACTTCATTTCACTTCCTATAATTAATTCTTCTCAACATCCAGCTCTCACTAACATAAAGATGCAAATAAAGCCATAACGTTTTAAAATTCTAATGTCTCTTTTCGAACTAACTTTCCTAATGATAGAAGAATTCTTCCAAAGAAATAACGAAGTTAAGGTGTTTATTTCACTTTCAATGTCCGCATTTTGTTGTTAGTCACATTACACCCTAAACATTTAAGAGCAGGTACTTGCAATTTGCTTGCATAATTAAGTTTCAACCTGTAATGGTTGTGATCCCATATTATACAGTATAATTACCGTTGTCATGGATTATTCTAATGATGTCTCCATGTTAAAACCGTTAGTTACATCAGTCAATCTAGAAATAAATTCTTGTAATTTGTTTTCATTTCGGATAAATGTCACTTGATTATTTGAACTAATTAATGTAGTGAAATATACTTCGTTAATAATGAAACATTTAATCTTTGTCACCTAAAGTCCTTTCTTTGATTTGAGTTCTTCGTTCAAATATATCGGTATATTAAAATATATTGTATTCGAAACTGACGAAAGAAAACACATTTAATATTTCGAATTTTAACCGTATTTTATTATTTTTGTAAAGACTCTGCAAAGCACGAATTAGACGAGAGAATTTTTAGAATTATCATTATTTTCGACGTAGTTTAATGATTTACACCTTCATACGCCTTTTTACAGCCTATAAATAAATTAAGTTAATAGGCAAAATTCTAATAGTTTTTCAATTAGGTAATTATATAGGTGATTGTAGATTATAGAGTATGAGCATGTCCGTCCTTTCCTAAATACGTTCAAAGTATCCTATATCATTGATTCCTTAGTTTGTTTTTAGATATATTGCTATTATTCTCTTTCTGAAATGAAATTTTTAGCCACTCGATCCCCCAAAATAATAAAAAATATATTAATTACTCATTCGCAAATTCCCTGCAAAAATTAGATAACTACAATAATACAAAGTACTGTAAGACTAGTTTAAAATGTTAAGCTGTCTTATTAGGGACGTCTTTAATCGACATGTTTGTAGTATAATTCGTATGCGAGTTTCTACTTCCTACGTACACCGCGCCCTCTAAGTCTTTATACGTTCAAACGTAAACTCGCCCTGATTACCACTAGTAATAGGCCTAATAATAATAATAATAATAATAATAATAATAATAATAATAATAATAATAATAATAATAATAATAATAATTCGTGGCGCTACAGTCCTTTTAAAGCCAGGTCGACCAGCCTGCCGCTGGCCTCAAGTCCACATGTCGAAGCAGAGGTTGACGAACATCGAACTATAATGCAGAAATCGTATGGTTAGCAGAATGATCCCCCAGCCGTTATAGCTGGCTTTCGTAACCGGATTACGCTATCTATCGCAGTTCCGCAAGTGCATCACGATGCTGGGTGGGCATCGGATCCATCAATAACAATGTATACTTGGTCCATATTTTGCTTATTAAAATAGTGAGGCTCAACATGTCAACATTTTTTTTCAGGCGGATAATCTAAATAATGTAGGCATTCACTTCGTCAGTCTAAGAATGTTTTGTCACAATTTGTAAGTTCTAATTGAGATCATTCTAATACGAAAATATCGGTGGCCCAGAACCAGACTGTTCCAAGTCCATTTTACTATTTTTTTTTTAGGAGAGCTATTTGAAGCTCCTGACATTCGAAACTTCATGAAACAATTTGGAATAGCTTCG
Source organism: Periplaneta americana (assembly GCF_040183065.1). Taxonomy (NCBI): domain Eukaryota; kingdom Metazoa; phylum Arthropoda; class Insecta; order Blattodea; family Blattidae; genus Periplaneta; species Periplaneta americana. Next base: position 100,202,936 of record NC_091123.1, read on the forward strand.
TAGTAATCTTATGGAGAGGAATATTTATCATTTTGTTCGATTCATATATGCAGACAAGAACTGAAACACAATGAGACACAGATTTCTTTCTTATAAAAAGTTGGATTAGGACAGTCTGGTTCTCAGCCATCTATATATTAGTTCTAATAAAGTAAGTCAACAGTAACATAGATTCATTATCTTACAAAAAAAACTTTGAATGGGGTTTGTTGATCATGGAAAAATATGATCAATTCATCTTACAATTAAAAAATATTAAACTTTTCTCTGCAATAACCACGTGATCTCGGTGTGGAAAAAGACGGTTTTTTGCTTTAGTCTATTTTATCGGACTCTACTAAACAATACACTTTGTGGCTGTGAACTTTTAACAAAATTAACCATTCTCATGCGCTTGCACTTTGCAGCGAATATTTTTCAGGTACAGCATATCCATTCCGCCTTTGGCTTAATATCTTTTATTTTTACCATCTATCTACTGGTTTTTCCGTCAAATAAAAGCTTAAGAAGTCCTTGATATGTTTCATTATCAGATATTGATTTGCAAAACAACATATCTGCTTCATTTTACCCATTAAAATTAAACATATCAGTTGATTCAACAAACTGAATAGTAAGAATTTACTTCATTTCTCCTTCTGGAATGATCTGATCTGATCGCGAACATAGGCATCCTTCTCACGGATTTACTCTCGTATAGTGTCGTTGAAAAGTGGATTTTTTTTTCTACAGATTGTATTGAAACATTAACCGAACCCATAGCAGCAAAAGATCAGGTTTTTCGCAATCATATGGTGCTTGCACATCTTAGCTAGGTACTACTCAACGCGATTACAAATATGAGTGTCTTGGTTTCTGAATGTAGCTATGTAATTTCTTTTGAAAAATTCCGACTATTTGTTTCAATGGACGGTTTTTGGTCTTCAAGTGTTGAACTAACATTATTTATGGCTTCATAATTTCTGTGATAGCGATTGTGAGAATTAATTTAATAATCATTAAATAATAGCTTGATTTATCTGTCAAATACACTTATTTTATTTATCACCAAACATCGGAAGTTATGCAAATAATAGTGCACAAAGAAGCATGGAATATTAAAAAAATATGTTGCAGATATGCAAAAATATTTTCAAAGTAAGCAAAATCATGCTATATAGTGTGCACTCAATATTGGTTGCTTGACGATTGTCAGCCACTTTGAGGTCTGTAGATATAGAGGGAAAAATTGGATCGGTGTCTGGTAGAGTTCCCGGGTAGCTCAGTTGGAAGAGCGTTAGTACGTTTAACGGAAGGTCCCGGGTTTGATACCCGGCCCCGGAACAAATTTTTCTCTCGAAATTATTCAAATCAACTTTGCAGGGAGTTATATCTGAAAGCTTGATTTGCATAATATACGTCACTGTTCGTTAACAGAAAACCACCTTTTAAGTCACACAGAGTTAGTGTGCATTCAATGTTGGTTGCTTGTCGATTATCAGCACACTTTGAGGCTTGTGGTTAGGCCTATAGAGGAAAAAATTGTATCGGTGTGTGGTAGAGTTCCCGGGTAGCTCAGTTGGTAGAGCGTTGGTGCGTTTAACCAAAAGTCCCGGGCTCGATACCCGACCCCGGAACAATTTTTCCCTCGAAATTATTCATGATATAACTCTTCACATATACACATCGTGCATAACGTGGACCGTCAAAGTGGTGTGAAACTTGAAAATGGGTCATAGTCCTGCCATCTAACCGTAGTATGCTGAACCCGAATCACGCAAGTGAAGTGGGTGGGCATTGGATACACACACATATTTAAGAAACGTAATAATTAAGTAAGTTCAAAGCTTTTCCTTTTTCTGTTTATACCCTCGTTTTCTATATGAATTTGTAAAATAAAATCTGAGTTTTAATGAGGAAATAGGCAGGAGGGAAAATTACTAGGACAGTATTATGTAGTCATTTGAAGTAAACTATTTGTTTATTCATTTAATCTGTAGAAAAAAAATTACAATTCATTCACATTAACTTTGTGTTATCTTCTTTAATTTTAAATTTGTTACAACTTTTGAAAGTCATAAATTAATTTTTTTACATGTGCGTTTATAAGGACACTGAAATACTCGTCTACGAGCAATCTCATACAACTATTACTAACACCATTGCGTTTTAGAAAGCAATTAGTTAGTCTATTTTTAAGTCCACGAGTACTTTCTGACAAGAATTTGTGAAAATTATTTTCAAATATTTGTGATATCTCAGGACAATTACTCTCCACTTTCAGTTGGAAATAACATTCAACAGCTCTGTTTATATATTTTTTCATTTCTGTGTGTAGATTTGAAAGTTCATAATCATTATCAAGTTATGGCAATACATCCCTACAATCATTATGGAGTAGATTACAATATTTATATTCCACAAAACCAGACAAAAGTTTTACACCCCTAGACAGAGAGTGGATATTATCAAGATCTTGAACACGAGAAGAAAACTATTTATGAATATTATGAGTAAAATGTTTTTATTAATAAACCGAAAAGTGCATATACTGTATTTTAAGATTGAATTCAATTTATCAAAGTGGTAGCATTCTACATTATATTGTTTATGCCAATAGTTTAGGATTTCTTGCACCAATTATACTTTTCACTTTACCTGGTCAAGGTACTTTGAATTCCTTTTACTGCACTCAAGTTTGTAAAGTTCAGTACAACTTATTGGGTCATGTTATACTTAATGTCAAGAATAGCTTTAATGGATGAGAGAGTTAATCTATTCCTCTCATCATTAGCCACATTATTCAAATAATTCATAACCTCATTCTCTACTGATCCTTACAATTCCTTGTGGTGAAACTTCAGTATTTCCCCACACTGTATAATTCCTCGGCCTCATATCACTTAAATTTAATAACCCCCTCAACTAATTCACTACCGGTAACCTTGTCACATACCTCGGCTTAATGTCACGTAGCTATCCCCTTATTTAACCTACCTAAACTTTAAAGAAACTTATATCCAAGCCCCCACACCCGAGGCTGCGCAGAAGTTTAGAGTAGGGACAAATTGAAGCTTGCGTCCACCGCCATGCTTTGGGAGAAGCACCGACTAGCAGACGGCTGTACTACGCAATGTTGAATGTTTAATATACACTATATGTTTGGTGTCTCTTATAAATCAATCTGAATGAATAAATGAAAAAATATCCTATTAACATTTAAAGCGACAACGTTCAGGATATAATCAAGCTTAGTTACCAAGCTTACTTTGAGGTCTGTGGATATAGAGGGAAAAATTGGATCGATGTCTGGTAGAGTACCTCGATAGTACAGTTGGTAGAGCGTTGGTATGTTTAGCCAAAGGTCCCGGATTTGATACCCTGCTCCGGAACAGTTTTTCCCTCGAAATTATTCAAATCAACTTTACAGGGAGTTATACCTGAAAGCTTGATTTGCATAATACACGTCACTCTTCGTTAACAGAAAACCACAATTTAAGTCACACAGAGTTAGTGTGCATTCAATATTGCTTGCTTGACGGTTGTCAGTCCAGTTTGAGATCTGTGGATATAGAGGAAAAAATTGGATCTATGACTGGTAGAGTTCCCGGATAGCTCAGTTGGTAGAGCGTTGGTACGTTTAACCAAAGGTCCCGGGTTCGATACTCGGCCCCGGATCAATTTTTCCCTCGAAATTATTCATTAGTTACCATTAGTTTGACATGAAACCTAAGAAAACTGTTGAAATTTGATACCGTAACCAAAGATGTAGTATAGTTATGTGACAACATGTAGAGCGAACAGAAACAGAAATGCATATTGCAGTAATAGTTGAGATGAAACGAAAATTATTAGTATTAACTATTATTAACAGAACACTGTTTGTGTAAGACGTTACATTAGGGCTATATTGTAAATGCATGTTTGCTTTCATGTTGCCGAGAAACAAACAATTATTATTTATCCGCTTCCATATCACATAATATACACCTGTAAAATAAAAACATGTACGTAAGTGTGTAACGAACAGATGGTGGACATGTAAGATCATTAAGAAGAAATTGACTGTTTGGAGTTAAGTTAATAGCGAGAGTAGATGAGTAGGCTGTCGAGATTGCATGCTAATTGTAGTTATATTAATAGAAAGTTATGGTGAAACCCGTATGCATGAGTTGTGGTACACCAAAACTAATATAAATGTTGATGACAAATAAATATCTATCTATCTAAAATAAAAACATGTACCTAATGTTTTAGTTTGAAATATAAGTAGACCTACCGCGCAATAGCTTATTATCACGTCTGTAGTATGAAATAAACGGCACATGCCTGAATTAGTCGTATAATAGAATTCAGCCCTAGTGTACAGAACATCTTGTCTCTTGATTCATCATCATATCATCATCATCATTATTACTATTATTATTATTATTATTATTATTATTATTATTATTATTATTATTATTATTATTATTATTAAATGTTGTCTTCCAACATTTGTATGTAAAATCGTGTTGTACTGGTAACTTTAAGCTGTGTGCTGACATCTGCTCTTTATGTAGTACTTTCTTTTATTTAGTTATTTAACGACGCTGTATCAACTACTAGATTATTTAGCATTGATGGTATTGATGATAGCGAGATGATATTTGGCGAGATGAAGCCAAGGATTCGCCATAGATTACTTGACATTCATCTTACGGTTGGGGATATTGGAAAAAATCCAACCAGGAAATCAGCCCAAGCGGGAATCGAACCCGCGCCCGAGCGCGACTCCTGATCGCCAGGCCTTAGCCCACTGAGCTACGCCAGTAGCTCTTTATGTACTTCTATGGTCAGTTTAACAAGTTTAAAATATGATTCTCGGGAGCAATCTGGGATCCATTTCCTAAAATAATGTTCCTACTCGCATGAGTGTAGAAAGATTGTACAAGTGTTCTACTGTTAGATCACATTGTTTTCACAAGATGTAAGAGTGGGTGGTAATAGGCCATTGAACTGTCAACATCTGTATAATCGCTCTTTCACTTAAGCGGCATATTTCTATAATCTCTTATGATGGTATGACAAGACTCCTATTAAGTTATTCTTTCGTTAAAAAAAAAAAATATATATATTTTGTTTCTGCTGGTACGTACCATAAATTGAGTCTTTAGATTTATTACACCATATTTTCTTAATGATTTAACAACTAAGCCAGCAATGAATACAATCACATTTTCACAATATTGTGTCATTGAGAATGATGTAAGAATGAGGGAATTGCAATCCATGTCTGCAGTTGAAAGTTTTAAAGAGTCATGTCGCTTCTGATTCTCAAAACACTAAGAATTATTATTACAGTGCGTTAGGTGTTTGGAAAATATCATTGGGTAGCCTATATAGACATTTTAGCGGACATTCATCTCTTTGTAATTTAATTTAAATAAATTATTTACGTATTTTCTAACATATATAAAATAACATAAGTAAAAATATTCAATGTATTCGGTCATAGGAAATAGAAATAAACTAATAAGTCTATTTATGAGCAATATAAGGCGTTTATATTTAAAACAATGCTCAGTTACAATATTTAGATTTACTTCTGTTGTTTTACATTATACGTTAGAAAATACGTAAATAAGTTTAGTTATATTACAGTGAAAGAGGATTTCGCTACGAAAACGCCTACATACCCAATGGTATTTTTTAAACTCCGATTGCTTTATGGAAACAATCATTAGTACTCCCCAAACATGGCGTCGCGCGAACCTGCGCGAGAGGTTTCAAATTTGTACAAGACACCAGCGCCAATTATGTGTCTAGATATATAACTTAAACGTCTTTGCTTATATCAGACGTCAGTCTCGTGTGTGGTGTGGAGCGAGTTCAAGATTGGCCTTCCTTGTTTTTGGGAAATCTTGGGAAGTTTCAAGACTTTGGGAATTTTGAATCTAGTAATTAAAACAGCCGTATATCGGACACATCTTCTATTCATTTCCTTAAATTATAAGACGAAAGAAATAACGAGAAAAACATAATTTCCACCAAAACATATAACTCCCATGGGCGCTGCTGTTAGTTATCCTATCGAACCGCTAGTTGGCAGTCGCAGAGTATGTCGGCAACATTTTTTTCGTTACTTTCCGCTATAGTGGTAGTATGCTATTTGGAAATATCATACACTGATCAAATCGACCTTTTCACCCGAAAGTCCGATTTATTGAATCGCATAATTAGAAAGGCGATCAAGATTAGTGTTTATTTTAATACGATTAGATGAGAGAGTAATTTTATACTTACATTAGCCAAGTTGCGGAAGCCGATTGTCTGTGCCCTTAAAAACAGAGAAAGGTCGAATTATTAAGGCACAACGGTATCTTACGTGTTTATACGCTAATGTAAACATGATTTTATTTATTTAATATGTTACTTACCATTAAGACACAGAATGAAACGCAATTTTTAATTAATATAAAAATATGGATAGAGAATAATAATTAAGAAATCCTAATTTTGATAAATACAAATTATGAAATACATAATAAATTTCTCCCCGTTGCTGCTACTAGTTCGCCTACAGTCATTAGTACGAGTATACGCATTCAACATTCAGAAAATAAGACAGAGTTGATAGGTGCAGTTACTTTTCGCTTCGACTTGACGAATCTATAGACGTGGCTGATGCTGCACAGTAGTAGTAGTTTATTGACATTTTTGGCTTTGAGCCAGAGGCCGTTTTAGATGCGGTACAATTGACCGATTTGGTGATACAATAATGTTTTTTGATGCTCTCACAACGGAAAAAGAGGATCTTGCCTAATATCTTTATGACGTATCCCATATATTTTAAAGCCATAGGATTACCGAGTCAAACTAGTTAAATAACTTTATTTACAATAATTCCAATTCGTCTGAATTAACGGTCTTTACATTTCCCTCTAAGTTACTCTTTACCATAAATAAAAATTAGAATGTGCTGCACTGAACAAAGCACCACCCAATGAGAATCAATTTCATGTAAACAGAGTAGAAATCTATATGGGGAAATTAAAGAATAGAGGAAATCTGCTGGAATAGAGTGCATTAATAAACAATGAATTATTAAAATATGGTGGTCATCACCATAAAGTAAAATTACGCAATTAGTTTCAGACAATTTGTGAAACGGAAGAAATTCCCCAGGATTAGAAACAAAGTACCATATAACATTATAATGTTAGAAAGTGATAAAGATAAAAAAGAGAATTATAGGGAAATTAATTTGCTATGTACCAAACTGAATCTATTAACAGAAATAATATCAGACTAGCTGAACAATACATTTCACAGATGAACAACAAGGATTCAGAAAAGGAAGGCCTTGTACCGATTATATTTATCTATTATATTTAGAAAATTGGTAAATTAGTAGAATTTCATATATCAATATTCCTATGTTTCACAGAACTCAAATAAGTGGTTCATAGGTTACGATTAAAGGATGTACTCAGTACTTGAGAAAGAAGAAGTCTCTCTTGGAACTTCATCAGATCAGAAATATAACAGATGATACATAAACAATTAAGACAAAAAGTATTTAAATATATCTGAATGAAGAAAGGAGTAAGATAGGGAGACTCTTTAAGCACTATCCTCCTTAACCTCATTACTAGGGCTAGGATCTTTCGGTAAATAAAATATTTTAATTGCAATGTAATAGAAACCCGTAATTGTGTTTTAAGTTTCGGGCAAAGTCACCTGAGCGTATACTGTATTTAAAATTTTATTTCACATAAAAACATATTTTGAATTTTTTAAATGTAAACAGGGCTCTCACATCACAAGCGATAAGAAGTGTCACTACCAAATAATTGCACTGTAACTAATACAAATAAACATGAATGTGTTATTTATAAGTTTCTTGTAAGTTGTCATAACTCTGATCCTGTAAGCAATTATAATTTCATAAATATTTGCTGCCTCTGTCTTCGTTTCCAATCATAAATATGTGTCTAGGGAGTACATGTTATTTCTCAATGGCCAGCGTTCTCTCTTTACCATACAAGGTAGTGTTCCGCAATAATCGTCAGTCATTTGTGATGGACCACTTAAGAATGAATCTCATTGTGTATTGTAATTCTTCAGCAGTTGGCAAGACAGCATGATTTATACTTGTGAATACTGCATGTTGTTTATATGCTCATAAAAGTATTGAAACATAATTAAATATTTTCCCTCTTTTATCACATATTTTCCCGATTTTCAGCATATAAAAATGAATATTTTCCAGATTTTTAGCACCTTATAAATCCGATGATCATTACGCATGTAATTACACGGAAATTAAGTAAAGGAATAAAACATGGAATTCAGAAAAATAATATAAATTTGAACCTAACCAGTTATGTAGACGACACCATATTTACAGCGCTTTCTCAGGATAATTTACAAATGCTCCTCCATAAATTTAAACAAATAGTAAGCGAATATAATATGGAGATTTCAGTTAACAAAATAAATGTATCAAATGAACCTAGGAGCATCACGCCTTGCCAGTTCTCTCTTCTCTGGTGTTTGTTCTTAGGCACTGTTCCTGCTCCCATGCATTTCTCATATCTCAATAATAATTTAATGGCCTCATTTCTCTTAAACTTTGGGAAAGCTCTTGACTTGAAATTTCGTTACACCTTTCCTTTATGATTTTACTTATTACCAGGGAACGGATTTATATGGACTAAAAATATATGAAATATGTAAATATATATGTAGTTATTTTTACCAAAATATGGAATTAAATATGGATTTTTACCAAAATATGGAATTAAATATGGACTTAAAATTATAAAAAAATGACTATGTACGTTAAATATTGGTACATTTTAATCAAACTAAACAAAAAATATAATGGACGTACCTTATCTTCCAATGTAGTTTCAACAAAACACAATTTTTATTGTCTGTTACCATAACAATAGGTTACAAACATTTCTTTCAAGTGCTGAAAAGTGAATCTTCTTCTATTGTCTCTGAGGATAGATTTATACTGACTAAAAGAGCGTTCGACGTCACAAGAAGTAACTGGTACATAATTCAATTTCACAATGTCTGCTGGGGATAAGTCCAAGTTAATCTTCACTGTTGATTCACCACTCATCACAGCAACAACCTTTTGTAGTTCTTCATATCCAGGGTTTTTTGAAAGTACAGTGTCCACCTTAGCTCTTACTGCATCTGCAACTTTACCTCTACCACGATTCAGTTGTTCCACAGTACTATTTATAATTTCAAAACTTTCAGATAGTGAAAGGTGCCTATTTTGGAGACTTTTGAGCGTTTTTATGATGCATGAAAATGTATGCTGAATGTGAGCTAAGTCATTCTTCACACTTATGTCACAGGTAACTGTTTTCGCAGTATCAATTGAGACTGCATCTTCAGAGTCCAATGCAAGGAGAACATTGTTAATAGAGTCTATATGTTCGGCATAATATTCAACTGCTTCTAGCCATGTACCCCATCTAGTTAAAATTGGCTTTGGTGGCAATGGAATTTCAGGGTACATTTCTTTCAACACGTTAACTCTACTGGGAGCTTTGAGAAATACTTTTTTCACTGATGAAATCAACAAATCTACTTTAGGGAAATTGTCTCTGACCACTTCTGCCACACGATGAAATGCATGCGCCACACAAGTAAAATGAGTCAATTTAGGATATACAACAGATAATGCTTGTCCAGCTTTGACCATATAAGGGGCAGCATCGCTAATAAAGAATAACACATTATCGTACATAATACCCTTTGGCCACAGGATACCCATAGCTTCGTTGAACAGTTTAACTATAGTTTTGTTATTGCACTTTTCTAGAACATCACAATGTAAAAGAATTCGTTCAGAATATTGTTCACTTAACAAACCGATAACTACATTACCAACAAGTCTACCTTCTTTGTCGGGAGTCTCATCAATGGAAACCCAAATTAAACTATCTTTAATTTCATCTCTTATCTTCTGTATTGTCTCATCGTAGATGGATGGAGCATACGTCTTCCTAAGTGTTGACTCATCCGGGATTGTATGTTGAGTATATTTTTCAAGGAATTCCCTGAAGACCTTATTCTTTAGTTTGTAGAGAGGAATATCAGCAGAGATGAGAGAACGGCACAGGTCGATGTTAAACTCAGATCTTACATTCGATGTTGTTGGTTGTGTTAAAAACAATTGTCTCTGCTTGGAATTTAGTTGTTTGTTGGCCTGATGTTTACTAGTTGTAATGTGTTGTTGCACCAGGAACTTTTGTGTAGATGATACTGCACACTGACACAAATTACAAAATAATATTTTATTGTCAGTTGATAAACCATCTTCTTTAAATTCTGAAATGTAACTTGTTAGTTTTGATTTTAAATTGACTGAATGACGTACTTTTGGCATATTTACCGTCTTTATAGTATGATTTACAAAACTGAACCTATGTGTACTCTGACTGGCATTTAACTGTTGAGCTGCACAACTGAAGTCTGTTAAAAATTTTAAATTAAATTAATACAGTTTTGTAACTTACTTTCCCATTGTTGATAGGACTGCTAATTTTCAAATAACTCTGATGTTAAAGGGATTACTGAACATGTGTTTAAATCTCTATTGTTGAAATGTATTTTTAAAAGTTAATGGAATTTTGTTTTGTTTTATTGTTAAACCTAATATAATATGGACTGTTTTATATGAAATATGGAAAATATATGGAAATTAACGAAAATATGTACTAAACTCTAAAATATGGAAAAATATGGAAAATAAAAGTAGGATTTTTCAACCCTACACATTGTGAAACATAAAGATAATGCAAAATATAAATTATATTAGCTTTATAAGTAAATATGTATTTACATATAAATCCTTTCCCTGCTTATTACATTTAAGTTCATCGTTCCGATTTCCTTCCATAATTTAGCTCTTATTATGTCAATATAATAACTAGATAAGTTATTACTCTATATTTCTGCACCATAGGCCTAAATAAACTCAATTCGACCAACGATCTATAGATAATGAATAAATTTTTAATTTTAATATTCGGTCATTTGTTTAAACATTTCTTAGTTTTAATACTGGAAAGCAGATTGCAAGGGACATTAGAAAGATGAAATTTGAACTTTTCTTCATGTGAAATACGTAGGCTATATGACTAACATTTAATCAATGATTTAGGATTCTTTTAACACCTTAAGACCTGAATTTATATTTTAAAAAAATTGAAAAAAAAAAAACTGGTAACATAATTATTCTGGGGATCCAAAATTCTCAAATCTAAATTTGGGAACAATTTTGACCCCTGGGGCCCCAAAATTTTAAATTTTATTTTTAATTGAGGTATAGAAATGTTTAAAAAATAATATTCTCCATTTCTATCACATTAATTTTTTCAGAATATTTAAAAGTATCAAAGACATTCCAAAAATAGAAATAATGTATACTCTAATGTACGCCAGGCCTGAAGGGGTTAAAGTGGAAATTCATAACTCAGTGATAACTACTCTATTTTATTTTCTGTTTTCTATGGATGATTTTTCATCAACTTACTTCCTATTTTTATAAGCATAGAATGTTTGTCCTACAATAAATTTCTCTTAAGGTTTTCCATGAGTGAAATTACGAAATTCTAATCTATAAAAGTTAGATTTTTCAAATTTGTAACATGGATGTCTACTAATATAACTAAAGAACTTACAAAAATTTATCTTTGTAGCTCTCATCGTTCACAAGTTATGGACAAGTTTACATTTTTGAGAACCAAGTAATTAAGAAAGTCCCTTGCGTAACAGTTTTCTCTCTCTCTCTTTTTTTTTTTTTTTGTAAATTTTATAGGAATTAAAATTCTGAAAATTTAAGGTGTGAGAAAACAGTACAAAACAGAGCGTGTCGCAGCTATAATTTAAAGCACCACAGGACTTTTAAAATTGGCATGGACTTTTAAAATGACGCTGCCGTACTGGTGGAAGGTATGTAGTATTTCATAATGTCAGGAAACAAAATTGTGATATTTTAGATAATTTCTTCAAAATTCACTCATGTACCAAAATTTTTCACATTACTTCTACATAATTCTCCTATAATTTTTACATTACATTGAAGAGCAGAGGGTAAAAACATGTTAAGTCCAAAATTATCAATTTTCTGTTTTAGATGTCATGTAATAGCTTAGGTAGTAAGGTGAATGGTTGGTTTCTCTGTTTCTCAACTATATTTTCGACCACTTCGTTTATTCTCAATCGAAGATCTACATTTCCTTTTTTGAATTGGCTACATTAATGTTCAAGTGATTAATGTCATTCTCATTAACCGAAGTTATCTCTTTTTCCTGGATGGACAGTTTCCGGCTACTTCTTTAGATCTTTTCAATTTTTTGGATAGGAGTTTGTTTCCTTTAACTGCTATAGGGTATAGAAGGGTAATTCGGATAGGTGAACAAAAATTTTCAAACTCAGAAAAAGCTTGATCTTGTACAGAGAAAACAAGTAAACATACAAATAGTACATTATTTTGTCGTACTGTGGAATTAATTTCACTAAAGAGAAATTATTATTGACACTGAAATTAAACTATACGAATTACCCGATAAATTGCAAATGAAGAAATTAAGAGGGGCTAATTGGATACTGCTGCGGGGTAATATGGATAGCAATGAAAATGCTATGTAATATTGGCATTTTCATCCATTGAAACAAATTTATTAATTACATGATTATTTTATAAGCATTTACTACAAATGAATTGTTTTCTTCCTTGTGCTCCCACGCACTTTTCATGAAACCATACCTTACATTTCTGGAAGCGAATCCATTCACCTTTCTGAGTTGATGACTTGAAGTAGTAACTGATCATGCAAAACACACATTTATAATCATTATTCTCTTTTAGCTTTTTTATTTTTTCTTCTACTTCCTTTGATATTGTCCTAAGGCCTATCACTGAATTGAAGTCGAGTTTGTTTGCCCTTTAATTGAACCTCTTTCTTTTTCTTAACAGGTGCTACATTGTCTGGTGATGTGCTGTGATAGGCTGTTCGTTTAGCTCGAGAAGATTTTTGCGTTCTTTTCTCTTGAGGGCTAGGAAGAATCTCTCTAAGATTTTCAGAAGCGGTTCGTGCAGGAGGTTGCGAAGTACTAGGCTGTTCTTCAGGCTGATCTACTTCTTCGTTTTGCATGTCTTCGGTAGTGGCAGTATGGAGGGCCTGTATGTCTCAGAAATTGCAAAATGGAAATCCTGGATTGCTTGAGATCTGAAGAGGAAAATTTCTGTACAGGAAAATCCATTTATTTCCAGATGCAGTTGCCTTCCAAGCTTCATTAAACAATGAATAGAATTGGCTCTTAGTTGTATTATATTGTAGATTCCTGTGTAGCCGTGATGTTGCTTCACAATTAGCTTTGAGTGACTTGAAAACACAACGATCGAGGGGCTGCAAAATATGCGTTGTGTGTGAGGGAAGACAAAGGATTTCCACGTCATTTTGCTGGCAGTATTCAAGAGCAGAAAGTGCTGCATGGAATTAATGATCATCTGCAATCACAAGAACTTTTCCTGATGCACAATGTTCCTGGAAATGCTGGAGAAATGTCACAAATATTCATTCGTTAATGAAAGTAATTTTTAGTAACTATGGACGAGACAAAAAAATTTATTTATTATCCGTATAGCCCCACGAAAATGTATCCAAATAGCCCCGTAAATTATCTATAACCAAGGAGAACCTACTTACAGGACAATGCAAGAAATAGCTTCACCATCCAGTCTGACGGACTGTTACATACCATGGACACTATCACAGATAAAAGCGATATAATATTTAGGCCTAGTATTGGAAGACAAATAAAGCTTACGTTCGCTGACCAAAATATTACATGCTGCATATACTAGAGATGTTTGTTACTTACCGTCCGCTAGAATAATTCGTCTTGCTTGTCTCAGGATAGGAGAATTCTCACCAAACTAACCACAAACGTTAACAGCACTCTTTCATTCACTGTGAAGCTAAAAACGACAATATGGCGTCGTGGGTAGACACAGAGCATGCAAAAAACCTTAACATTATCCGTATAGCCCCGCTATCTGATTTACCCCTCTGTACCCTATATTTTAACTTTCTCATTATACGATGTGTGACAAAAATACTACATAAAATGTACTTTGAGAGTCTCACGGAAATGTACGATTTCAGCATCCATAATTACGAAAAAATTATTTTGGACGTTACGTTAGTCTTACTGTGTCCAGAAATTTCTCCTAACCAATTGAATGAATTTTGTTTTTCATTACCGACGACTCAATTTATCCAGAATGACGAGCATGAAATATAATATTTTAGTTAAAAAATTACTGGAAATTTATTTGAAAGAAGAAGCAAAGAACGTAGCTCCACTTGAAGAATCGGCAGACAATGTTTTCGTTCATGATATTTATAATACATGGAATGAACTGATGAATGAGACAGTAGAGTTAGTATAGATGTAAAAATCTACTTCCTAAGAGAAATTAACTAGAGTAAGGGAGGGGATTGTCGGATAGGTCTGGTAATGTCGGATAATGTCGGATGACATAATTCTTGTCCTTCGAATGGCGAAATATGATGTGAAAATAATGAATTACGTTCTCTACAAGTAGACGAACATCAGCATGAATAGCCATTACTGTTGAGTGCTTCACTATGTGTGAATAGCGTGTTTTCAACGTCTGCAAAAAAAAAAAAACTTTTTGAGGGTGAGTAATGTGATTTATTCGTTACAAGTTATTGTTATATTTACTCAACATTGTATGCACTGTTTGATATACCATAGATAAGGCTTCTTAATTCTCTAATTGCAGAAATGCTATCGACAACATATTTCATGCAGCTGGTTTGTTTTATTGTTTGTGAAGAGTCGGCCAATGTCGGATACTATCCGAGGGCAATGTCGGATAGTATCCGACATTAGCGGCTGCCTTTCAATGCTGCTCGCTACATAAATCTGCCTTAAACCCATTTATATGTTTTCTATAACAAACCACCACATTTTTACTCATGGGTATTTTTAATTAATGTAAGTAATTAATTTTCTAATTAATCGAATATTATGAAGTAACGAATTGTTTCTTCTTGTGATATTTTTAGATGCCTAAAATAAAAGAAAAAAGAGATTCACTATAAAAAATGTCATATTGATTGTCATATTGATTTATTGATATAGTTCACAAGTACAAAACTTAATAATATAACAAAAGATCTATAAACAAATGTAATTCTACATACTAAATATAAAATTTACTAGACTCATTATTTTATCGCAAATCTCAATAATTTATTGGTTCAAACTTGCACTTACGTCTGGCTATAAAAAATGGAAGTCTGAAGATATGGTAAATGGCATTGTCGCAGTACGGGCGAAAAGAATGGGCTATCTGGCTGCTTCCAAAAGATTCAGTGTACCTCGATCAACATTATTTGATTATGTACGGTCCAATTCTGAGCCTACCAAAGCCGTTAAATCGAAACTTGGACGAAAACCAACACTCCCAGCTCCACTTGAATAGAAGCTAGTTGACTATGTGCTAATTATGGAGAGAAAATATTTTGGATGTGCCAGAAATGATGTTAAAAGGCTTGCATATCAGTTGACTAAAGAGAACAATATTCCTAATCAGTTTTCCATTGTGAAAGAAGTTGCTGGCAGAGACTGGTTCAAACGCTTCATGCAAAGACATAATCAGAAATTATCACTACGTGCACCGACTGATACATCTGTTGCCAGAGCCAAGGGCTTCAATAGGGAAAGCGTTAACAAATTCTTTTCCCCTTATGAAGAAGCCATAGAAGCCAATAATTACCCACCATCACGTATATTTAACGTAGATGAAACGGGTTTAACTGTAGTCCAGAATAAACTGTCCAAAATCATTGCGTTGAAAGGCAAAAGGCAAGTAGATTTATTGACAGCTGCTGAGAGGTGTTCCTTAATAACAACAGTAGTGTCAATGAGTAATCCAAGTGGGATATTTATTCCTCCACTTATCATATTTCCACGATAGAACTTCAAACTTCTTTTGGCAAGAGGAGCTCCCCCAGGATCTATTTTCAAGTGTCAGCAGCCCGGGTTGACCAGTTCTGAAGCTTTTCTGGACTGGTTTGACCATTTTGTTTCTGCTATAAAACCATCAGAATCGGAACCAGTTCTCCTCATCTTGGATGGACACTTTAGCCACACAAGAAATCTTGAGTTTATCAACCGTGCCCGGGAATGTCATGTCACCATTATTTGCTTACCACCACACACTACTCACAAGCTTCAACCTCTCGACAAAACATTCATGGGACCATTCAAACATTACTACGGCGAATAAATCAGGCTCTGGCAACTGCAAAACAACCGTGCAGTAACGCATTATGAAGTTTCTGAGCTAATTGGTAAGGCGTATTTGAAGCCTCAGACAGGTGAAATAGGTGTGAAAGGTTTCAAGGCTACGGGGTTATATCCTGTAATCAGAAACATTTTTTAGGATATTGATTTTGAAGCAGCCGAAGAAGAGGAAGAAAACAGCCAAGGTTTACAATCTGCCGAACCAAGCACTACAGTCGAACTTTCTCCTACTGCACTCACAACATCCAATAACGATGTCTCTAAGTGTCATTTCCTCCAACACAAGCCACCTGAATTCCTCTTCATCTGATTCTGTATATCACCAGTTCCTACTTTGAAAAAATCAGCTTCCAGACGCGGCAGACCCAAGAGCTCAGCAACTTTAATTACAGGATCGCCATACAAGCAGCACTTGCAAGAATCCATTAATAAGGGAGCTAAACGCAAGTTGCTTCAAAATGCACAGATGTACAAGAAAGCGGCTAAAAAAGATCGAAAACTAAAAATAAGAGCAGCACTACATCAACTAATGCCCGTATTGCTGACAAACAAGCTGAAGATTCAACATGTGCATATTGCTCGGGGAAATTCTCTCACGATGTACGAGGTGAACAGTGGGTTCGATGTGCCATCTGTGAAGACTGGAACCACGCAGATTGTGCAGGAGCATACAGTGATCAATTTGTGTGTGATTTTTGTTAGAAACTGATGGAAACAATAGAAAACACTATTGTAATAGTTTCTGATGCGCAATATATTATTTTTAATGCATTATCATACCTCTTACATAATAATGTCTAATGTATCCGACATTAGCGTCCCATTCTCTCAGTGATGATATTATTTCTGTTTTGTCTTTGCAAGTTATACAGCAAATACATATTATGCAAATTACCTAATACTTATGTACAATTTGCAGGTACCCCAGGAGGTTATTATAATACTAAGTAATTCCAGTTCTAACTTTTTTCAATTACCTTTATTTTGAAACATCAAAATGGTATCCGACAATACCCTCCCTTACTCTATTATATATATATATACATATATATACATACATACATACATACATATAATTACTCCTACATTTTGTAAAAAACTAGTTCAAGTAACTTTTCCCTTCCGAACCCGAACCTAAATTCTGGAAGCAAACAGAAAAGAGCACTTTAGTGTTCAACGATTTTCTTGATTGCACTGGTTGAGTGGAAGAGAAGGCTTTATGGTCTTAACTCTGCCAGTAGAAATAAATAAATAAATAAATAAATTAATTAATTAATAAATATATAAATGAAATTTAAATCCATTTCTTACGAGTGAGTGATCAATTGAAGCACGGTCTAATTCATTTTAACATTAGTTTTTATGTTGCGATGGTAGTGAAATAATATTTATAACTAATTACAATAATTTTTTTTTGCAATTCATTTTCATTAATTTTCAGAAAAGTCTATTATATATAATACCAATATTTATTTTCAGTCAATGGCATTACATCAATATATGTAAGGTGCGAGTCCTTACATTACATGATTTAATATTGTATGAACGTTTTCGTCGGTTTCATACCAACATCATCAGATACAACATTCTATATAGCAATATCAACGCTAACTGTCTCTACAACCAAAATACAATATATATTAATAAGCATACAATATAATAAAACATGATAAAAACCAACATAAATAGGACGTAAATATGTATTTCTTGTGTGACTACACCCTTCTGTCAAATGATTAAAAAGCACACGTGTGATTACAATACTTGTACAAATGTGTTTGCAGGTATTCACTGATAAAATAATAAAAAAATAAAATGAAATCTGTATACTATGTTATATGAAGAGATTCATTACAGTCTTTGAACTATGTTAACCCTCTGCAGCATAGTGGTTGTTCAGAAGAACCACAGTTTTCTTTCTTTGTAAATTTAATGGCACAGATATTCCACCAAGGAACCACCTCTTGAATGTATAGAGGTGCCATCTATGTTTTGAAATTGTGTGCAGAGTTAAAATGTTGAAAAAAAAAATTGATCGAAGTTGTATTATGATCCAAGAAGTGAAAAACATCAAAAATTAATTTGTGCTGCAAAGGGTTAACTGATTTGTTTGTGCCCGTATTCTTGTTGTCTCATTACTACACGTCTTTTCACCTTCCAAATGCATGTACGTCATAATATATAGACTGAGGTTGTGCTTTGAGTCTAATTATTCAAAGTTGTTATGGATATCATTTGTATCCGACGATATATTTCAATTTTAGGTTGTCTTATGATGTTGATTTGCGGCATGTACTTGAACGTGCATTATGAGCGGTGATGCTCTTCAATATGGTTAATTTACGGACGGCATCCAAATACTGTAGTTGTTGTAGACTATTATAGTGAGGTGAATGTCAGCGTTCAAGTTTAGTTGTATATGAGCGTGTGTATTCGTTGGATGTTGGTTGTATGGAGGCTATGTGAAGACTGTACCGTGTGTTTGTATCGCCTTTGCCAAGTGATTTAGAGGAGCTAAAAACCAGAATTCGAGAAGCTGCCGCCAAGGTCACAGAGGATATGTAGAAAAGGGTATGGGAAGAGTTTGATTATCGTTTGGACATCTACCGAGTCACTCGTGGTTCACACATTGAATCTCTGTAAGGTGTGAACAGAACTTTGAGAGTTTGACTTTAAACTGACGTGTGTTTGAAAGTGCTATCATTAATAGTTTTTGTGTAATAAAATATTGCAAGTGTTACCGGACTTTTGATATGCCCTGTATATTTGTTATGGTAACAATGGCTATTAGAGGAGAAAAATTCGCTCCGCCCCCGGGGATCTAACCCGAGAGAAATATTGCCTCCGGCGCCGGGGATCGAACCAGGGAAAAATTCGCTCCGGTGCTGTGGATTGCACGGCGTAGCTCAGTGGTTAGAGAGCTTGGTACATAGAACCAAGGACCCGGGTTCGATTCACGCCACCGCACCGGAGCGAATTTTTCTCCTCTAATAATAACCAGGTCTATGTTAAGATGAAAATTAACTTCAAAAATTTTACCAATACAATCATATTTTGAGATGATCTTAATCTTAAAACACAATAAACTCCGCACAAGGCATTTAAAAAAGTCAATTTCATCCCTATTACAGACCATGGAGGCCCATGTGGTAGCGGGAGGCTGAGGCATCTACCTGTACAGACAATCGGTATTAATGGCAGAGAGGATGTTATTCCTACATGCCGGCCACCTTTACCCGCAAGGAAATACCCTTGTTACAAATTTCTGTTAGATGCTAAGTAAACCTCAGGGCCATAGGGCGGCCAGAAAGATTATATCAATTGGACCCATTGGGAATCGAACCTTCGACTTTCAGCTTGCAGCTATCGCGCGCTTCAGAGAAATATTTTAAATTCTAAATATCATTGCAAGTCTTTGTACAATCAAATTATTAACTCCAAAGACCTATTTTATATTTAGTATAGTGAGACGTTTACGATTTTGGAATAGTAGTCAGCGTGTGAATCTAGTTGACCCTGGATCGAAGCCTAGTTGCGACAAGTTACCTGTTTGATTCTTTAAAATAAATGTTAGATAACTTTTGGCGCCGGATCCTGGGTCATTTCGCCGTCATTATCTCCTTCATGTTCATCAATTCTACCTACTTTCATGCTCAAGTTATCTTATCATACGGAGCGAGCAGAATCTGACCTAATGGACGCTCTAACCTTAGAATACGATTCTTAAACATAACCGCCAAAACGTAGGCAGAGGTATTAATGGCAGCGTGGCGTAAAAAGGATGATGTGGTTATTGCTATCGAAACAAAATAATAGTAAATATTGTAGACCAGGTCAACTCAGGAAAAGTCTTTACCATTTATTTAATTATAAAAGTATAATAATTTAAAGATTGCATTGAAATTCAAAGTTCGCTTATGCATATGCGTCTAGTTTTTATTATTTTGAATTGTGTTTCGGTAAAGTTTCTCCAAGGCTAAAACGTAATTCATTTCAATCATCTTAAAACTCAGCACGCCATTATTATAAGAAAGCGTGACCTTTGGTATGAAAAGTCACTTTAATTAATTGCGGAACGATGAAACTGACGCCGAGTGAAAATGTTGCAAATTACAAGGTTTTAATTTAATACTGCTAGGTCAACCACATCGAAGGAAACTTTTCTTCTTGGTTAATGCATCTTATTGCTCTTCCCCCCCCCCTTCCTCAGTAAATCCCATGCAAACACACAAATGTATTCTAATTTCCGCTATACTTGGATTATTTTTTACTCCAGTATTTTGTGAAAATTGTACAAGAGATTAATGGTGTAGTGGTGCAGTAGCCAGAACAGGAGTTTTATCACCTCATGCATATTTCTCCCTTCCCTCCTCATCCTCCTCACACATTCTCCCTGTTCAACTCGTTCTAGCTTCCATTTTTGCCGTACGGAGATGGGGTGTTGGTGGTGGTGGTGTGTATGTGTGGAGCTGGGAAACTTCATTACTGTTTTGTTATACCAACTGACCACACACATATATGGAATGTCATGCCAAACTATTATACTACTCTCACTTCCATCTCTACCCCAATACAATTGTTTCTTTTGAGCGGATAGTAAAAAAAAAGCGTTTGATTGAATTTTCAATTTACAGAAATTCACACATAAACTCATCAGAACCATTTCGAAACCATTTCCGTGATCATTTCGACACCGAGTTTAACATTAATTTTTCGTACTCTCTAGCACCGAGTTACAATAAAACAGAGGTGAAAAGCTACTGAACTGTATTCCGCCATCTTCTACTACGTGACTTGAAACAGATTTTTCATTTGCCATCTATACAATAAGCTATTTTGCATAGATTTATAAGTCTAACGTTTCTGTAAAATAAGTTTAACTTTTCCATAATATAAAATACAAATGATTGTACATCTATTTTACTTGTTAAAGTTCTTTTTTTAGTTTTTAAAGCTGTTCTATTTTTATAAAATCTTCTAGCGCTTACCTTATAATACCAATTGCAAGTTTCTGCGTTCTTCCTACTAGCCTACATCTAGTCTTCATTCAGTCATTAATATGTCAACGCATCACCGTCATATCATTCGAGAATATCTTCTTGTCCTTCTACCGGATGGAAACTACAGCATGCTTTGGTTTGTCCATCTGTCTTGAGGCACACATTGAACATATCCATAACATTGAAGTGTTCTTCTTTGATACATTTGGTCGCAGATCCTTGTACGTTCATTCCCCACAGGATTATCTCATTCATAAAATCCTGCAGTCGATAAATACGCAGTGTCTTCGAAGATCATCCATCTCTCTGCACTTGTCCACAAAATTATTCTTCTTATCTTTTTTTTTTTAATCATACCTGCACTGTTTTTGGAAAAGTAGCCTAGAAATTTACGAGAATGTATAGGCCTATACATAAAACTAATTTAGGCGCTGTGACGCACTTATATATTCTATCTGCAGCAATTGTTTTAATCGCGTGGCGCTGCTGGAATGTTTAGCAATGCATACTTTTTTTATTGAAACTCCAACCTTAGCGCACAAGTTATATATTCTTCTTGATTTTCCCCGCGCAAAGACATTCATGTGAAACCATGCGTCGTATTGTTGAGGTTTCCTTTATAACATTTTCACGTGAATAGAATAAATCAGACGGAGTCCAAAATGTAAATTAATGTTGTCCGACAAGACATAACATGTCTTCCAATATGCGTCTCCGCGCAAAGGGAATCGAGTAGAACCCAAACCACCATACACCACTGATCTGGATCTCTTGGTTTAACTTATTCTTGGTAGGAAAATGGGTGTTACGAAAAGATTATTTCTACCAATAAGGAATGTTCTACGTGCTTGTGCGTTTTTGCTTCTGCGACGTCGGATGAAATTTAAACCCAAAAACAATTTTGAACTCTTGGAAATGTAACAGTAATGCTGTAGATAGGGTAGATTTTACGGGGATGCAACAAAGAAGAAGGCTTCTCTCGTACGAATAATTTTTATACTGTACATAGGTTAAGTATCTTCTTCCTGAATCGTGAATTTAATGTGTATAAGATTTTTGGTGCGTTCGTCATTGATGAGAATAAGTTTCTGTAATCATTAGACATCGGATTTTTAGGCAAAAAAATTGCAGTTTTAGGCGCCTAAAATAAGCTCAAAATTTGTAAAATTAGGCTCTATTTTAATGAAAATAGGCATTTTAGGCACATCAAGGTATCATACTTATTTCTTTCACTGAAAGTTTTAGTTATACACTAAAATACGCACAAAAAAGTATGTTTAAACATTAGAAAAGAATACTATATTATATTTATAAACAGAGCTGCACAAATTTAATATATTGAAACTAATGAAATAATGATTATTGATATCAAGATTACTCATTTTAAGTTATTGAAATTCAGTTCCATGCTCAGACTTTATTATAATTATCTGCACAGTACACCACCAGAATTTTTTTCTAAATTCTCCACAGTTAACCTTTGCCTTTTGTCACTGAGAATCATTTTGAAAGCAGAAAAACTTCTTTCAACCGAAACTGATGTGAGAGGCGCAAATTTTAAATTAGGTACAATAGAAACATCAATACTTACTGGAACATTTACACTTTCCCCCGATATCACTCTCGATACTTTTTCCAACAATGAAAATCCTACATTCTTATTTAATACATTGTCCCACTTATTTTTAACTTTTTTCCCAGTTTCGCCCAAAGCAGAATGTATGTTCACTTGAGCTTCCTTTACTATTGCTATTTGGCTACAAAGAGATTGTTTTTCACGTTCTAATTGTTCAATGCTTGCAGGTATGAAAGAAAAGTTTGATGTTATGTAGGCAATATCGTTTTTCACTCGTGAGTCATTCAGACAATCTTTCACTGCTTTCACACACGCTGCACTATCAGTTTCAGGTAATTTATCAATAACTGTGACCACTTCTTTAAAATACTTAGAATAATACACCACTGACTGAATCCAGGTTCCCCATCGTGTAACAACCGGCTGAGGTGGGAGTGGGATATCTGGAAAGTTCTCTCTGAATATTGAAATCCTGGATGGGGCTTTACAAAAACATTTTTTTGTGTTAGAAATAAACGAATTGACAAGAGGAAATTCATTCCGGATTGTTTCAGAAACCCTGTGAAGGCCATGTGCTAGACAGGTTACATGCGTGAGGTTAGGATAAAATGTTTTAAGAAGTGGAGCTGCAGCAACCATGTATGAGGCAGCATCAGTACAAAACAACAGAACTTTAGAATCGTCTATATTACCTGAGTATAAAGACTGTAGGCCTTTATTTACAAAATAAGCAATGGCTTGGCTATTCACTTTCGAAAGTTCCTTAACACATACGAGGTGTGGAATCGAAGGTCCATCAGGACTAAGTTTTCCTACTACCATATTTGCTATATACCTATTCATAGGATCTGAGGTTTCACCCACAGAGACCCATATGTAAGAATCACCTATATCCTCCCGAATGGAAGCTAAAGTTTCATTGTATATTCTGTCTAAGTAATTTTTTCTTAGGGTCGACTCAGATGGGATATTTTGTTTGCAGTATTTTTGTAAAAACTGTCTTAAAACCGGATTTTCAATTGCATTCCAGTGAATGTTAGCAGCAACAAACGCTCTGGTTAAATGAGCATAGAAATTGCTGCTGAGATTGGATGAAGTAGGCAGTGTTAGTAAAGTTTGTTGCAGTTGATTTTTCTGCTGATCTTTAGCCTTATGAGCCGCTCCTTGCACATGCTGCTTTAGGTGGCACTTCTTTTTTATTGCGAAATCTAAAAATGTAAAGTAAACTGAATTAAAATAAAATCCTAATTGTTGTATTGCCGTATTTCTATCACAAAGTTAGTGGGTTCGAACAATCAAAATTTTAATGACCTGCAAATACTTTAACTATCGGAATTTAAAAGGTTAAAGTGTAGTGGTCTTAAAAAGAATTATACCTCAGTCAATGTATAAATATTATAGGCCTACTCATTAAAATTAATAGAATTTATATATTTCAACTATTGTTACATACCTGTTTGCTACAAATCTTGCAGAATATTATTTTTCCATCATAAGTGAATTCTGAATATTCTGTTAGCCATTGCCGGATCAATGTAGATTTTGCACTTATATTTTTCGGCATTATCGCGTTAAACTTCACAGGAAAACGTCCTACCGCTCAAAACTTCTCAACACAAATAAGGTGAGGGAAAGAGCAACTGTTAACGAGCATTCAAATGAACCGTTGTTATTGAGATTCAATTGGACAAAAATACAAAGTTCCACTTATTGTTGCATTTCCTGGTAGTGTTAACACTAGGAGGGCCATTCTTTTAAATATTTTGTAACGGTTTACCCTACTAATTCGCAGTTGTACGACTTTTCATAAATATTTCAAAAACACTCTTTCTCCAAAAATTGTGATTTTATGACACTCTGAAGGGCAGTACAGCTAATCGGTTTCAGACCGAAAACAGTCATTTTTATAGTATAGTATATCTCTGAATCGGTAGCAGCACATGTTGTGATTGTTGCCTGCTTCAAAACTAAGGTTAGTTCTTTGTCGGCATTTATGCCTCCAAACATGTTAAATTCGGTGAAATCTATTGCGAGTGTCGTGAGATTCAAAACATTTTGTTTCCTTTATCAGTGGTTTCATGGCCGGTGTGAAGCAAACTTTCCACTTTTTAAATGCCTTAAATTTCGCAGTGAATGCACGTATAAATTATAAAAAGTAAGAGTAAAATGCGAAACTTTACAGTGAGTTAGGAATTTTTAGGCAAATATTAACAAATTAGGCTCTATTAACCGTTTTAGGGCATTTTAGGGCACTATAAAACTCTTTGAATAGGTACCTTTCAATTTCCATGAAACACAAATATTAATAATTACTTTTACTTTTCTCCTAAAGAAACAAAATAGGCATTTGCCCTAGAATCCGATGTCTGGTAATCATGCTAATAATCACCGTCGTCGTTATCGTTGTCGTTGTCGTCGTCGTCATCATCATCATCATCATCATCATCATCATCATTATCGTCATCAATAATCCCCACAATGATATTCTCTTTGCTTTATCTTGTTTGGAATAATTTATAGGCATTAAAAATCAGAGACGTACTATCATGTAGTGAGTTTGTCAATACCAACGCTTTATTCAACCGAAAACAAATATTTACTGTATGTAAAAAGGAAATTAAATCAATTAATGGACCTCATAACTCTGAAGTGTTAGAAATCGTATTCCTGACCGAATAGAACAGAAATAACCTGGAAGCAGATTTAATTACGAAAACTGTGAGAATAATTAACGATAGTAGATGCCAACCTATGCGTGGTGTGGACCAAAGGCTGGGGGGACAAAGTCCTATGGGATAGTCCACCGTTGTGGCTGAAGGTTTAGCGAGTCTAACTCCGAACACAGCGGGCCCGGGTTCTATCCCCGGTCGGGTCGAGTTGCCTGGGTGAGGTTTTTTCGGGTTATTCCCTCACTACTATGGATGAATATTAGGTAATTTTATCAGGCGATTGGAATCCCACTCATCTTTGCCATTTCCTTTCCTCCCCTATCATCCTTCCATTCATCATCCCTTTACTTCTAGTATTCAGATTGCTCTATAGGCGGCATTTCGAAGCTGCTGGCTCTCTAGACCGGCCTCCGTGGATTGTAGTCAAGTGATGGATAGATTCTGCAAAGGCACCCTGGGCAGACCTTCTCGGGGGAGGACTTCCGCCTCGGACCGTTAAGGGAGGCTTGGGGAAGGGTTGCCGAAGCAGGAGTGGTACATGGACTCTGTTGGCTGTAGGGACCGGTCGTTAAGGGGGTCAAGTGGTTAGTTCGGTGTGCATAGAGGATGGGTGGGCACGCAACTCATCCCATATCGGAGAGTGTACAATAGACCTCAGGTCGTAGTGCGTGGGATGTTCCCTCCCTCCCTCCTAACAAGGAAAAAAAAAAGTCGTCGGGGATAGTTTCCACTCATTTTGAAAAATAACGGGAAATCCAGTGGTGAGAGAATTTAAAACCTTATCCATATACCAATGTGGCTCTCTCGACATCTTACGCCAACGATGACAATTATTTTATGTCACAGTTCCATACATATTAATCCAGCTTTATCGTTTTTGTATAGGGTGTACTTTTGTCCGTACTACAAAATATGCTATCAGTTAGTAGCCAATTTCCCTTTAACGAATTTGTCAACGAAATAACTTTTTTAAATGTTAAAACAGATTATTGTTTATTTTTGTACTGTCATAATACAGTAGCCTACATAAATTCATAACCAATTGCGGCTCACAGACTGAAAGAAATTAACTAGACAGGGAAATGTGAATGAATTTTCCTCACATGCAGCTGCAGGTTATTTTCTACGTTTCCGACATATCAATAGCAACAGATAACTAACTTAACTAACGTTACATGTAAATTACAGGCGTAATAGAAGCTTGTCGCATGAATTGAATGAGTGCTGTGCTTCATTGCGTGAGAAAAGCTACCGTTCCCATTAGAAGTTTACAAGAGAGAGAGACACACACAGACACCCAGACAGACAGACAGACAGATAGACTGGCACGCACGAATAATTCGCAAACATAGAAATCCGCATACGGATAATGTGCTTGTTTAGTGGTTCGTTCTTCGCCTTCAGTGGGACATAAAAAACTGGGCTGAGAGGAGTAGTATACGCGGCTGGAACCAACACAACTTTTAATATTGATTCCATTATTTTTCATTCACTAACTTATCTATTCTATTCTCTTCAATTCTGTTCGCGAGATCTCAACTCTCCTTGCCAGCAATCGAACCTGGGAGTGCAATGGCAGATGCGTCCAATTTAAAATGGTGTCCAAGATAATAGATCTGAGAAAAATAAACTACTAATCAGTTTCCAACGTAACGTCACTATTGGTGTAGCCTATATAGGCCTGCTACATCAGTAGCAGTATGAAAAATTAAGCGACTTTAAAAAGAATAAAATTAACATGTTATCATAAGGAGAGCACTATTTAATAATAATAATAATAATAATAATAATAATAATAATAATAATAATAGTAATAATAATAATAATAGTAATAATAATAATAATAATAGTAGTAATAATAGTAATAGTAATAATAATATTAATAATAATAATAATAATAATAATAATAATAATAATAATAATAAAACTCTTAATATGTTGTCAGTATTCCGTTTTGGTATCGATAACAATATTATTCGTAATTATACGAGGGCGTGCATATTTCAGTCCATGTGACCAAGCTCTTTATTATTTAATTTCAGAGTCAGGCGTCGAAACTCTCCCAACGGACATCACATACTTTTAAAGTATAAATATCTTGTTTACTGATAACCAGGGAAAGGATTTATATGTAAATACATATTTACTTATAAAGCTAATATAATTTATATTTTGCATTATCTTTATGTTTCACAATGTGTAGGGTTGAAAAATCCTACTTTTATTTTCCATATTTTTCCATATTTTAGAGTTTAGTACATATTTTCGTTAATTTCCATATATTTTCCATATTTCATATAAAACAGTCCATATTATATTAGGTTTAACAATAAAACAAAACAAAATTCCATTAACTTTTAAAAATACATTTCAACAATAGAGATTTAAACACATGTTCAGTAATCCCTTTAACATCAGAGTTATTTGAAAATTAGCAGTCCTATCAACAATGGGAAAGTAAGTTACAAAACTGTATTAATTTAATTTAAAATTTTTAACAGACTTCAGTTGTGCAGCTCAACAGTTAAATGCCAGTCAGAGTACACATAGGTTCAGTTTTGTAAATCATACTATAAAGACGGTAAATATGCCAAAAGTACGTCATTCAGTCAATTTAAAATCAAAACTAACAAGTTACATTTCAGAATTTAAAGAAGATGGTTTATCAACTGACAATAAAATATTATTTTGTAATTTGTGTCAGTGTGCAGTATCATCTACACAAAAGTTCCTGGTGCAACAACACATTACAACTAGTAAACATCAGGCCAACAAACAACTAAATTCCAAGCAGAGACAATTGTTTTTAACACAACCAACAACATCGAATGTAAGATCTGAGTTTAACATCGACCTGTGCCGTTCTCTCATCTCTGCTGATATTCCTCTCTACAAACTAAAGAATAAGGTCTTCAGGGAATTCCTTGAAAAATATACTCAACATACAATCCCGGATGAGTCAACACTTAGGAAGACGTATGCTCCATCCATCTACGATGAGACAATACAGAAGATAAGAGATGAAATTAAAGATAGTTCAATTTGGGTTTCCATTGATGAGACTCCCGACAAAGAAGGTAGACTTGTTGGTAATGTAGTTATCGGTTTGTTAAGTGAACAATATTCTGAACGAATTCTTTTACATTGTGATGTTCTAGAAAAGTGCAATAACAAAACTATAGTTAAACTGTTCAACGAAGCTATGGGTATCCTGTGGCCAAAGGGTATTATGTACGATAATGTGTTATTCTTTATTAGCGATGCTGCCCCTTATATGGTCAAAGCTGGACAAGCATTATCTGTTGTATATCCTAAATTGACTCATTTTACTTGTGTGGCGCATGCATTTCATCGTGTGGCAGAAGTGGTCAGAGACAATTTCCCTAAAGTAGATTTGTTGATTTCATCAGTGAAAAAAGTATTTCTCAAAGCTCCCAGTAGAGTTAACGTGTTGAAAGAAATGTACCCTGAAATTCCATTGCCACCAAAGCCAATTTTAACTAGATGGGGTACATGGCTAGAAGCAGTTGAATATTATGCCGAACATATAGACTCTATTAACAATGTTCTCCTTGCATTGGACTCTGAAGATGCAGTCTCAATTGATACTGCGAAAACAGTTACCTGTGACATAAGTGTGAAGAATGACTTAGCTCACATTCAGCATACATTTTCATGCATCATAAAAACGCTCAAAAGTCTCCAAAATAGGCACCTTTCACTATCTGAAAGTTTTGAAATTATAAATAGTACTGTGGAACAACTGAATCGTGGTAGAGGTAAAGTTGCAGATGCAGTAAGAGCTAAGGTGGACACTGTACTTTCAAAAAACCCTGGATATGAAGAACTACAAAAGGTTGTTGCTGTGATGAGTGGTGAATCAACAGTGAAGATTAACTTGGACTTATCCCCAGCAGACATTGTGAAATTGAATTATGTACCAGTTACTTCTTGTGACGTCGAACGCTCTTTTAGTCAGTATAAATCTATCCTCAGAGACAATAGAAGAAGATTCACTTTTCAGCACTTGAAAGAAATGTTTGTAACCTATTGTTATGGTAACAGACAATAAAAATTGTGTTTTGTTGAAACTACATTGGAAGATAAGGTACGTCCATTATATTTTTTGTTTAGTTTGATTAAAATGTACCAATATTTAACGTACATAGTCATTTTATAATAATTTTAAGTCCATATTTAATTCCATATTTTGGTAAAAATCCATATTTAATTCCATATTTTGGTAAAAATAACTACATATATATTTACATATTTCATATATTTTTAGTCCATATAAATCCGTTCCCTGCTGATAACTATGGCCGTCTTTAGTATTAATGTTTGATACGGGGGGTTTTGAGATTCAACATTCATCAGCCAGCTCCCTGCAGGTTTTTGCAGTCCCTAAACATTTCAAGACTTCTTTTTCCTTTCCTGTAGTCACTTCCATTAACTTTAGTTTTGTAATTTATATACATAGGCTACGTACATGCTTTCAAGTTAAGGCTACTGAAATTTCTAAAATCCAAAATTTTTGAGCTAAATAGTTTTAATTGAATATAATCACAAATTGTAAATTTCAATTTTTTTGCCATTAACACTTTTTAAAAAATTAAACTTATTTTATTTAATTTAATGTACTTGACCTCAAAAGCTCAGAATATAAATCGTCCATCACAAAAACAATGGTGTGTCTAATTTCCATGCGAAACTGCGCATCTTATCACGAGAGACATTTGAATGATCATCACACAGAGCATTTTCGTTCCCGAAAAAGGTAGAGAAGTTATCGGTTAGTACATCCTGGCCGTTCAGAATTGAAAATCTGACGCTAAATGCTTACGTCAGGACGCTACGAAAGTCATAGTTCAGTACATGAAATAATAATAATGGATTATGACAACTGTAAGTGGGATTGCTACTAAATTGAAATGGTCACTCCAGCTACTTTTTAACTACATAAACTCTACAAAATATTAGTGCTACATATGATAGAAAATATAATTATATAATAATACTGAACTGCTATATAGAATATATATTATATAACATAATAGTAAACATGATACACATTAACCGTATATACTCTATATACAATATATGCAATTCATTCATGTAACAAAATCAGTACCGTTACCGTGAAGAAAACATATTCTGAAATTATAAAATTCATTTATTTTACCTTAATAATAAATATTGTCAGTAAAAAATTTGTTTAAGTTAAGAAAATGTTCTTCCTACGTTACATGAAGTTACAGGGGCACAATTATAATAATAATTATAATACGACAATATTTATATTTTACACAATATATGAATGGTGAATTTGCAAAACGACTTAAGTCCACATTTTGGGGGTTCTGAGTTGAGAGCATGATTATGTTACTCTGTGCAAGGGGCATCGTTTAATAGCATAATGACTTTAATCCACGACTTCTGTGTAGATTTTCTTAGCAGCAGAATATTTGGTTAAGGGGTAAAACGACTTTAGTCCTGGACTTAAGTTGTTTTGCCTGTCAACTACTGAAGAAACTTACATAATATGTCATTTTAATCATACAATCAGATGACAATTTTTTTTTTTTTGTCTGTTGTCATTGATAATTTTTTAGTTGAGAAAATTTATTACGATTGAAGAACAGAGCATGAAAATGAAAAGCAATATGCTCAGGAACCGTGCTAAACTTGTAGCTGAAGTAAAAGGTATTGCAAAATGGATCCAAGTTAAGCATCGAGAGAGAGGATTTCCTTGCTGTCACATTTGACTACATGAAAATAATAAATGATATGCGTAAATCACGAAGTGATTTAAGACGGCGCTTATTCCGTCGGATCCCGGCCAACTAGTCACTCATAACGAGTGCACCTGAGCACATGTGTGGACTTCGGTCCTATGTTCATAGACTTCTATGACGTAGTGCAAAGGGCGGCCACTAGAGGGAACCCAAGAGTTGGAACTCAATCAGAGACGATTCTGTCCGGCGTCGGGGTTGTATCCGGTGTGGCTTAGTGGATAAAGCATCAGCACGTAGAGCTGAAAACCCGGGTTCAAATCCCGGCGCCGGAGAGAATTTTTCTCCGTTCCATTACTCTTTCATCGTATGATGACGCAGAATATCTACATGGAAATATCATATGTACTTCGGTACATTGAAATAATACATGAAAAATGTTTGTTTGCCTAAACACCAGTTCAGGATATGTACTACTATCGCCAGCTTACCGTCCCAGTTTTCTCTGTCCATAACAATAAAACTAGTGAAATTTCCTTCTTTTCTACCACGAGGGACAGGCCAAGAAAAGTCTTAATGAGGTATGTAATTTTCTACTGCACACTACTTCAATAACTGTATTCCATCCAGTATACTAAGAACTTACTGTGGTTGTTTTGCGACAGTTGTTCGGGACTAAATAAGAACAACACATTAATCAAATTCTTAATGGCAATAAGTGCTCAGAAACATTTCTTCAACATCATACTTTTCTCCATCAGAGGTCTGTGCCCTTGTGATTAACAAATTGTTCAAAATAATATTGTTCAACAATTGCAATAAGGTTATTTTATGATTGTGGTATAAATATATTTTGTTAAAGATGTTTATGTGTCAGTAACATAAAAATTATGATCCACGATTGAAGTTAATTTGCAGAACAACTTAAAGTCCAGAAGATAATTAAATTTTTACGACCTGAAGAAGTATGAATTTTATACTACAAATCTTTGTCTTACATATCTCTTATATATAAAAATTATATTGTAACAATATATGGTTCAGCGAGGCCAAAACAAGTTTTCTTTAATTTTCTCAAAACTACTTCTAGGGACTTAAGTAGTTTAGCAAATTCACCATTCATATACAAATAATTCATTTATCAAAACCTAAACTCGTTGCAATGAACGGAAACATACATTCTGAGGTTATGAAATGCAAATCTTTCATGAACGTCACATAACTCCACCAGAATAAATAAATAAATAAATAAATAAATAAATAAATAAATAAATAA
This sequence comes from Periplaneta americana, assembly GCF_040183065.1. Classification (NCBI taxonomy): domain Eukaryota; kingdom Metazoa; phylum Arthropoda; class Insecta; order Blattodea; family Blattidae; genus Periplaneta; species Periplaneta americana. The sequence goes on from NC_091123.1 coordinate 100,235,527, forward strand.
ATAAATAAATAAATAAATAAATAAATAAATAAATAAATAAATAAATAAATAAATAAATAAATAAATAAATAAATAAATAAATAAAATTTGTTTAAACTGAGAGAATATTCTTCCTACGTCACATGATATTACAGGGGCATATTTATAATAGCCTACATTACATCACAGTATAGATCATCATTTCACATAAATCACAGTATGTTTGTGATAACGGTTTCCGCAAACAACAACCAGGTAAAATGGCCACCTTGTAGAAGCAAGGCATACTAACATGAACAGCGCATTCAATTTACAGCTTTCTCCAAATTGTTGGCACTTCACGATATCGCAGCACTGCGCCAAGGGTCGGGATAGGAAACCCTACATTCGCATACAGAACACAGAACCTACAAGTAGCCTTTGATCTTTAACATTAGGGTGCTAGTTAACAGCTCGATTGATAGGACAATACGAATGGTAGGTAATACGTATGTATGCCAATTGCAATTAATGTACATTATCGTGAATTAAACACAAATAACTAGAGATGTACATTACATGATTAATTTATAGCAGTTGTAGGATAAAGTTGCCTAATTCCGTGATACTCCTAATTTCGTGATACGTTTTTTCACTGAATGTTACGGGATTGGGTATCTTGCTAGGAAGTTCACCGAGTCTCAAAAGTAGGCGAAAGATGCACTCTTTCGAGAAAGATTCCTGGCACTATGGTCGAACGTCAAAGCTTTGTTTGACATTGAATTTTAAAAAAGTATCACGGGATTAGGGTTATCACGGAAATAAGCAACTTTAACTCTACTCATTATGCGACCTGCGTTGAGACATTCATTGCTATTCAGTGTTTGAAACTACTCGATCTGCTGTACGTTTGGGAACACAATACTAATTTTACACTAACGGAGTAATACTTCCATTTAGAACATACCATATCTGGAAACACACCATTGTCGTTTATAGATTCCTTTTTCAAATCTTACTACACGATGCTGGTGTGAACTGTACAGGAGTTGGTATTTTGGCGGGATGAATTAAAGGATTAATCATGGTATCACCTGACATTCGCTTTACTGTTGGGAAAAATCTCAGAAGAAATCCAACTAGATAGTTCGAGCAGGATGCGAACACGTGCCCAAGCACAGACTCGTATTGCGGGTCTCTCCCTCCACCCTTAGAACTCAGTGTCCGACAAGGAGACTGTTACGTTACGTCACGTGGCTAGACCTATACGAATACTTCAAGGAGAGCAGACCACGAGGCTGGAAAACGATTTTCATGTGATCATGTTTCGTCAAATTTAAAATCAAATTAGACGAAATATTTTCCATTAATTTTCCATGCATGTTCTGACAATTTACAACAGCTGTTGTCCACATCTGTAGAAGAACGGTTAGCGTGTCTAGCCGCGAAACCAGGTGGACCGGGTTCGAATCCCAGTCTGGACAAGTTACCTGGTTACGGTATTTTCCGGTGTTTTCCCTCAACCCAATGTGAGAAAATGCTGGGTAACTATCGGTGCTGGACCCCGGACTCATTTCACCGGCATTATCACATTTATCTCATTCAGATGCTAAATAACCTAAGATTTTGATACAGCGTCGTAAAATAACCTACTTAAAAAACAACAGCTGTTAAAATTACAAATCCTGTTACAGTGCCACATTACATTTTTCACATCTTAGCAGCATTCATTATACAATTCTGTTAAGGATGACAGAGTTATGTTATCTTGTTGGATGGTAGGACGGATTGAAGATGCACCAGACAGACCAATAACAAACTACAGTACTATAACAGAGATGATAAGAACTTAAGGCAAACACTTATGCAGAATACGTGATGCGGAATGCGCTCCTAAAAAGGATGCATAACTCATGAGGGACGTGTCATCGAGCATATGTTCTTTAACAAAAATTAACCTTCTCTGTGTGATCTATCATTCATCAGAGTTTGTCGGTGAGGTCTTGTTACACGCTATATAATTAATACCACTAATGTGATGTTAAGTTATTTAAATAAACAACTTTTCAACTTTGCTTTGTTAATATTAACATGTGATAATATTTTACCTTAATTGACTAGTTTCGACGTGTTGTTGGTCATCTTTTGAATTCTAGTGAAGTCCGCCGCTATCATTTACTTTCCTAGTTGTATCTTGCTGGGGTGTGTTTAAAATTGGTAATGTTTTGTCGAAAAGGGTGTGTGTTCTGGAACTCTGTTGTGTGTGTGTTTCCTTTTTACAAATTATATTTCATAATGCATTGCACGCTTCTGAGAACCCAGATAGATTATCATTTTACACTTAATAAAGATATAGTAATCTGAGATTTAACAACTTATAAGGAAAACATTTCCCTAATACACATACACTAGTTGATATGGTGCAATTTGGTGTTTTTATTAAAAGTCATTTAGTATACTATGTGAAAATTCCTTGCACCGCAAATTCACACATTTGTTTAGGTTCTCACTAACAATAATTAGAAAGTATGTTCGCTTATTAATAACAGTGAAGCGCAAACACGTAACGAGTCATGTTTATATTTTCGTGGTTGGTATTTTCTCACGCTGACCGTCTCTAAGCAATAATTAAATACATCATACACTTACTGTAAGTATGAACATTAACTTAGGGGATTGCATCTTACATACATAAACTACAGTACGTATTATTTCACATCATAAACAGTAGCTTTGGTTAATCAAAGAAATATGTTTGATTACCGAATAATAATAACGACTATCTGTCTTAAAAAAAACAATCAAGGCAAAAATAATATATTTGAAATATGTACCAAGTTTCCGCGTTTGTCTATCGATCAGCCGTGTATAATGTATCACAATCCAAAGTCAGTATTACCACAGTCTACTATATACAGTCACGAAGATGATTTTTTGCAATTCTCGTGATAGTTGATAGCCGCTTGGAGCGCTGTGAGTACTAGTACTAGGACTGTGCCACAGTCATCGTGATCTAATATAGGCCGTAAGGCAGACCATGTAACTCGCTTACCCCCATCACGAAGGGCGGCGTTTCAACCATATAAATTAGTTGTAATGCATAAACATTAACATATGTTTCTCTAAAATGCAGTGTAATTCCATTAATAAAATTTAAAACACTGATTATGAGACACTTCAGACATAATTCACTTGCGAGTTGAGGTGTAATATTATTTATGGTGTGAAAATTACGTTGTTCGTATGTGTAATACCTGCCTTTGTTTCGATTAAATATTGCGAAATTCTTGTACATTCATTTATGCACGATTCAATAATTTTTAAATTGCACCGCATTGATATTTAGATATGTGGAAATTATAGGTTATGTTTACTGTACCAGTTGCCCCTTTCTGTCTAAATTTAGTGAACTCCATTACCTTGCCATTCATATGAAAATTATAGGTTATGTTTACTATATTTAACTTATATTCCTTAATTCGCAATTAAGTACTGAATTGTTGTTTTTTTATCTACTACTTAAGAGACGAAGTAACACAATTGTACGTAGGCCTACACTAATTTCATAGGAGTGATATGGCAAATGTTTTGTCTAAAATTAAGGAAGGTAGATGTGCTAAATTGAAATCACAATATAAATTCTTTTTTATTAAACCTCAAAATAGCTTCAATTCTAAACTTAAAATTTTGACGCGAACAGATTATGTTAACATGTAAAATTCTCTTCACATTAAAATAACACAGTTTTGTAATTATTTCTGCAACATATTATGCAACAAGAAGCAACCGGAACCTATGGACACATTACACTAAATAAAGCTTACCAATGATGCGCAATAAAGTTATAATATAATATTTCACTGAACTCCTTACATTGAAATAGGAAACCCGACCAAACATTACGGCCTGGTCTAGATCGAAAAGGCATTGACTGTGCCGTATTTCGCATTTTTGTGAAAAGCTATGTAAACTGTGAAATGTTCGTTATCGGTTGTAATAACTGTAAATGGCTAAAATACAATAATTTGAATAATAATATGGGACAAGAAGACGTTTGTAGTACTATAAATTGTAAGAAAAATAGATTAGAGTTAGGCCTACCCTTCTTCCGAAAGACCCAGGAAGGTCAGTTTATAGAATATAATATATATTTTATGAAAATAATATATAAACCTTAGGTATTTCATATTTCAATAGTGGAAGGAAGGTGTTATTTTTTTTTCAAAAGGACACGATATCGAAAGTACAATACATTTTATCGTCTGCTAGGGAAGGAGTCTGTGATGAGGTGATAGTAGCGATCCTGGTGGTGAGGAACTATCTATGTTTGCATATTTAGTAAGTATTGAGCTTCGTGTCTGTATATACTAGACTGTGGTATTACTTTATGCTAATATAATAGATAGTGGATATTGTATGCCACTGTCCTACTCTTATTTGTGGCTTATAGCTATCTCCGAAAATGTTCAACACTTGTGACATTCTTCGGACAGATTGTCAACCTTAGGATTCTTATATTAAACATGACCTGAGAACTATATTATTCCGATAATAGCCTTACTATTACAGTAAACTTCTGTATTTTGATTAGTAAGCAGTGGGAATCTTGCGATAATTTTAACTTGTTGCAGTTTCTGTAGACTTTACACCTGGGCGAATGCTCTAAGCTTAGATGCTTTACCATGTTATCAGTAGGCTTATCTCCAATTTTCAAGAATTTCTGTAGGCTTTACTTCTGACCAGATATCCCATCAGAGATATCTTGGTAGGAGTTTTACCAGGTTTCCACCGGACCGGATGTCCTCGTTCGAAGAAATAGCAATGGTAATCTTTTCAACGGCCAAGGAACTATCAACAGTCTGTTCTTAAGAAGCTTTACTAGCAACACATTTCCTTTGCCAGACTATCTGCAATGTCGTTCTCAGGTATTTCCTAATATCCATATTTAGATAACCCTTTCGGATCTACTTAGTTTAACTAACGTCTGCATGAAATTTATATCCAGAAACGATTCTTTAGTTGTCTTCGAAAGAGGCGAACATTTCCTCGAACTTTCCGGATAGTTATACTTCACTGTATAAATACCAGCATTAGAGAAGTCATTATAAACTAAACTAACCTCAGTTAGATATCCATCTTTTATTATCGAAAATTTCAAGTTGCAGAAAATCACAACCAATGAAATGACTATGATATATTTCTGTAGAACTACATATGTCTGGCAACAGACAACGACCGGTTTAAATACGATTTTGTGATCAACAGAGTTACTTATAACATCCATCAAGTGATGCTGTTATAATAGCAGGTAAAGAAAGTAATTTACGAAAAAAAAATAAAACATAAAGGGAGAACATTCCAATACTTCAACCTCAGAGATAGAGCAACATGGACATTTCAGAGAAAGAAATGAAGCTAGATAATTTTTACTTGACTGAGTATCGTTAAATAACTAATAGGTACATAGACAAGTAAAATATAAAAATAAGCGTAAAACCATTTGTTGTAGTTAAAAAAATAATCGCAAATGGAATGAATATTAAGTATCAGGACATTGAAGACCAAGTTGGAGAATATGAAATACCAGGAACGAAGCAGTAAAGGGGGCTTGCATGTTAAATCTCAATGTGATGAAGTAAAGTTGGTACTACAAACACTAATTAAAGTTATAGTATAACCATTCAGACGACTTGTCTTGAATTTTTTAACAAAACGTGAAAAATATAACGAAAATCCCGGAATGTATTAACGGAATCAGAAATGAGAACATATGGAGTAATGTAGGCTACTGTACGAGAGATTCCCTCAAAGTAATGGGCCTAATTTTTTGCTCAGTAAATATTTATTTCATCGTCTTGGAAATTATACCTCATATTAAGGCGATCCGAATCATGTCATCGACATCAAATCTCGCACCAAGAAAAGAATCTTTCTGCGGGACTGAAAAATAAAAATCAGCTAGATTAAAGCTAGCCTATATGTTGGATGGAGTAAAATTATTGTTGTACAATTGTTGTTTTATGGTTTTGTGATGACTTTTCGAATATTAAAACTCTGTGAGGGCATCAGCTGTTATGTTAAAGTGGAATTTCAGCAAATACTTGTGATGTCGAATTCGCAGATAAACCTCTTGTTTCAGCGCCTTAAAAGAGACTTCCGCTGAATATCCCTTTCGAAATTTCATTGATATAAATTTGGTCTTCGCAGTCCCAAGATACTGCTATTATCACTTTCGCGGGGAAGATGGAATTTTTTCTTTCGAAGAGATTGTGAATACCATTCCACATTTTTAAATAGTTTCAAATTATGGACCTAGATTTCATCGGCTGTAACAATATGGGACAAAAACGCCTATCTATCAGTTTAACAACGCTATTAACACCTTAAGAGAATGCTTCTTCTCTGAATTTTATGTTCAAATGTGAGGCTTCGCGAAATTCATCTTCCGTAGACTTTCGAATATCAAGAGACCGCAAAATATCTATAAAAAGGCTTATTAAAAGATCTAGCAACAGTTGAAGGCTTTCTGAATTGCGACTTCAGCGTGCTGCAACATGTCTGGTGTCGCGGCTTTGAAAGAATGACCAGTGCGTGGCAAATCATAAAGATCGGTTTCTATTTCTGATATGTCATATTCTTCCTGCCCCATCAAATGATGCTTCTGTCTATTACAGAGTTTCCATAGATTTTACAAACACGTTTGTCGCTGTTTCTAACAGTTTCATTTTCAGCAACAAGGAATTTCATCACGGAGCGTTGTTTATGACAAATGTAATTTAAAGACGCAATTTTGATACATGTCGTAAACTAAAATGCGTTGTTGTACATTAGTGACATATCACATAAGGAATTTGTAATCTGTGGTGATATAAACTTAGATAATCTCTCAGAACTTTTCGTAAAAATAAATTAAACTCTCTTCCTGAAACTTATAGCATTAGTCATGTAGTAAATTTTCGAACCAGAATAAAACATGCAAGTAAGCCTACTATAGCAATTGAAAATATTTATAGATAAAAGTAAATTGAATTCCTATTTGATGGAAACCTTAATCACTGCTGTTTAATAATGATGCACAAATTCAAAGTGTTTACAGTTTTACTGTGTCCAAAATATCCATTCAAAAACTGAAAACAGCACGCCATACATTCACTGTCTCTTCTGTTTAGAATCATGCATACTTCTGCTCCGAATTATCTGTTATCGCGCTTTCAATTTCTTACAACTCTTCGAAACCGGCATCAAGCACTTTTTTCTATCCCTCATCATAGAACGTCTTTATACTCATCTTCCTATACTGTAGAAATACCTCGCCTCTGGAATTCGTTACCTAATGACGTCAGGGACTGCCGGACTTTATCACAATTCAAAATTAAATTAGAAAATTTTGTCTTAGTTAATGTTTTTAGGTATTGCTAGAAATAATGATTTGTGTTTTTTTCCTTTTTTAATCTAGATTAAAATTGCAAGTTTCTTGTTTATGTTAGTTAATTAGTTAGGATACAATTAATTATGATACTTAATCACTCATTAAAAGTTTGTGTGACTGCGACCTGTGTATATTTTTTTGTGGCTTTACTTTGTTTATAGTGTTTTTTTTCTCTCTCTCTCTTTATTTCTTGTGTAGCTTTACTTGGTATATAGTGTATTTTTTCAGTTTATTTCTATTATTGTATGTATTCCTAGAGTTGTGGAAGAGAAGGTCTGATGGCCTTAACTACACCAGAATAAATAAATAAATAAACAAATAAATAAATAAATAAATAAATAAATAAATAAATAAATAAATAAATAAATAAATAGGTGATTAATCTTTCAGTAATTTTAATTATTACCTACAAAACGAATCTTGGGGAAATATATAAAGTACCACTGATATTAATAGCAAATTTAATGTAATTAATTATTATCATGAACTATTTTCTCATGTTTATAAAGAGAAATCTGTTTGATGTTTAAGAGCACTGTAAGAAAATTAACGAATGATTCTGATATTCACAACTACACTATAAGAACTAGAGGATGATTTTGTAAAATATTATAACATAGGCACATAGGGAAACGTAATGCGTTTAAGTATAAAAGTAAATAATTAAGATATAAAAATAAAAACTATATTTGGATATTGTTAAAATTGAAACTATTTTTACCCAAAGAATAAAAAAACCTCTTTTCTTAAGTTCAAAGATCATAAAGTAGAGGATCCAATTTCTGTTGTAAATTCTTCGAACAAAAGTTTATATACATTTCATTGACAACTTAATTATTCTAAACTGTAGAGATGCTGTAATTATTGATTGGTTATTTAACACATGCATAGTCGGAAAGCCTAAAATTCTAAATGAATACTTGAAATAATTAAAAAAAAAGGTGGACGGACATAATCTAATCCAAATCAAATACAACATGATTAATGTCTGCATAGTCAATGTTCGTTTCCGTGTATCGAGAATCTGGTAACAGGAGTAGTCCTGTATATGTAACAGTACTGATAATAAAATGTCTAATTTCAACTTAATTTTATTTTTCTTGTGGTTAATAGGCCTATGAGATATACGGTCATAAGTGAAGGCAATATGGAATACCAGTATTCCATATTATTCGCATAGCCATTTTGTAAAATTAATAATTCTACCACATGATCACGGAGAAACGTAAACACGTAAAACCACTGAAATAGCAAACATTAACTACTGTACGTCATTACATGGTGCATTTCATTAAATTGTATATGACAGGTAATTTAGTAGCCATCTACTAATATCAAATTGCCTGCAAAGGTTTTAAAATACAACAGAACATATTCGTACAATTGATTACTAGCAAGTTGTCACTACAACTCAAGAGAGACTGCAATCGTAGAGGCAGGAAGATCGTATGAAATAGTACGTGGTTTCCGGTAGGTTGTGACATTTTGCAGATATTAAACATCTCTATCCCATATTATCCGAATATTCCATAATTTCTGAAGTCCTTGAACACAGTGTTGCCTGCCTACATAAGCCAAGAGCCAAATGAATATATATTTTGTTGCTGATTCAACTACCTATTGAAATATCTACAACATATCATTGGCAATACTAAATAAACATAATGAATGGGTATGAGGATTTTCCAGCCAGACTGTCACATTTTTACATAAATTTCTACCTTTTCCATACCTGCCAGTTATAATGCTGATGTAAGATATATAGAACTAAATTAAAATGAAGTTGAAAAAAAAAACGACAAGTTAACAGAAATTATTTGCATTAGTAGGACCTGTTGTTCGATTTGAGGGCAAAATATTCCTGTAAAAATTTAGTTCCGACTTTATTTATGGATAAAACAGATAATAAAATTACTGAAAAGAAAATAAAAGAAAAGTACAGTATTTGAAAGATGTCCTGAACTGAGTTGGGAACGGAGCTTATTAATAGTGCAGAAACAGGCCGCTTGTTACTTCGGAACAAAAAGTTTTATTAAGTGAGAGAAAGAATGAAATGGTGAAACTGACTCGAAAGTTGCGTGTAAAAATTATTTCCTGCGTGATGCATAAAATTCGTAATTCCTGTCATAAATGTAAATAATGTAATAAATTCAAAACTTCTTCAGATGCAATAAATAAACAGAGTGTAACAATGTTACTGGAATTCCGAGACTATCAGCGCAAGTGCGTGATTACTTTCGGCAAATAAAACTAACTCTCCTAGTTATATTTTTCTCTTCCTGAAACTTATAGCATTAGTCATGTAGTAAATTTTCGAACCAGAATAAAACATGCAAGTAAGCCTACTATAGCAATTGAAAATATTTATAGATAAAAGTAAATTGAATTCCTATTTGATTGTTTAATAATGATGCACAAATTCAAAGTGTTTACAGTTTTACTGTGTCCAAAATATCCATTCAAAAACTGATCACTTTCAGCATCTTTCTTTCTCATCCATTCTTTCCAACACAGCTTCGTTTCTACCTCTGTCCATTTCACATGCTCCATCCTTCTCCATATCCACATTTCAAGTGCTTCTATTCACTTCTTTTCACTTCGTCGTATTGTCCATGTTTCTGCCCTCATACAAAGCTACACTCCACACAAAGCACTTCACTAGTCTCTTCCTTAGTTCTTTCTCCAGAGGTCCGCAGAAGATGCTCCTTTTTCTATTAAAACCTTCCTTTGCCATTGCTATTCTCCTTTTGACTTCTCGGCAGCAGCTCAAGTTACTGTTTATAATACACCCTAAGTATTTGAAGCTGTCCCCTTCCTCTACTGCTTCATTTACAATTCGTAAGTTTACCTTCTTTATTTTTCTTCCTATGACCATGGTCTTCGTCTTGTTGACATTTAGGCCTATCTACAATCCATACTGCTCACAGCTGTTATTTAGATCCAGTAGCATAGGCCTATACCTTAGTATCATCTCTTCTTCTGCTAATATCGCCATATCATTAGCAAATCTTACATACTTTATTCTTCTTTCTCCTACTATCACTCCTCCCATGTTCTGAAAACAATTCCTCACTAAATCCTCCAAATAGATGTTGAACAGGGTAGGTGATAAAGGATATCCTTGTTGTACTCCTCTCCCTATTTAACTTCCTTCAGACATTTCTTCTCCTATCCTGACTTTGACTCGTTTCATATAAAGGTTACTGAACAGTCTCCTCTCTTTTCAATCCACGCCAATTTTCTTTAGGATCCCCATCAATTTGTTCCAAGCCACTCCACAGTGTTTCCAAGAGGCTCAAAAGCTGGCCAAAAATGATTTTTTCACTTTTAATTTTATGGTGTTTGCAATATACCCCAACTATCTCCAAGGTCTGGCGGTCATAAAACAGCCACCCTTGTAGCAGGTCTAATTCTACGCAGTTGTATTCGAACCTTTGAAGTAGTGCATGAAGTGTCGTTTTTGCTATGTTGTGATTGTGTGTTCTTCAATTAGAATTTCAATTATTATTTTTTGTACTTCTGTGGTTGATTTTCAGGTAAATGTTATTGTGGATTGTTAGAGTTATATTTCTGAATTGAGAATACGTTATTATTATTATAATGATTAAGTATATTATGCTTCGCTGAGGAATCATAATCATATTATGTAAAATTTTATTTTGTGATTCCTTATGTTCGGTCTTTATGCAGACGAGCAAAAATTGCCTCACGTTGCCCCGTGTTATTTCCTTGACTAATGTGTAGTCTGACATGTTTACTTGATGATCTTGAAAGGTAAAATTGCCCATGTTTGCCCCTTTTGATAACATTTAGATAAATATATGTATTGGCGTATTTCAAATTAATCGTCTAAAATACGAATATTATTAGTATCAGTTAATTTCTTCTCTACAACAAAACTATGTCCAATTTGGCTGTCAAATAGTTATAAAAGTAAAAAATAACAAATTTTAGTCATTTATTTCAGTTTCAGACTGGAGTACCGTTGCAAAAAGAAAGAATTGTTTGATACTTTACAGAAGTAAAAAAGTGGTAGTAAGAAACAGAAAGACGTAGTGTTGCAGTTTCTTATTACAAAAATCGGTCTAGAAGTCTCCCATGATCAAATTAAATTGTTAGAAAGACATGTTTCTCGTTTTTGCATTAATTTGTTTCGCAGAATCGATAAATCTAACAGGATGAGTGATAGATAAAAAAAAAAACGAGCAGTGGTTAGATAAAGAGTTTGTATGTGATTTAAATGCTATAAAACCTACCCTACAGAAAAGAGGAGGACCACAGGCAAAGTTTGGGGAGAGCAGTAGTAGGTCTAAGCGTAGAAAAACTCAAAATGTAAGAAAATCTGCAGAGTTTGAGAAAAATTTAACATTCGTTGCAAAAATAAAGTGCAGTAATAATCGCCATTGACAGGAATCTCATACACAGATGTGGAATTATACTTAAAACCATATCCTGTGGATCTGAAATAAACACAAATGAACTTGAAAAATATGCAACTGAGACTGCCAGATTATTTGTCTCACTGTACTCTTTGTATCCCATGCCTGTCACTATACATAAAATACACATTCATGGTTCGACTATTATTTGTGAGGCATTACTTCCAATCGAATGGTGAATTTACAAAACGACTTATGTCCCTAGAAGTAGTTTTGAGAAAATTAAAGAAAACTGGTTTTGACTTCGCTGAACCATATATTGTTACAATATAATTTTTTATATGTAAGAGAAAAAATTTTAGTATAAAAATTCATACTTTTGTACTCTTCTTCAGGTTGTAAAAAATTTAATTATCTTCAGGACTTAAGTTGTTTGCAAATTATCTTCAATTCTGCATCATAATTATATTAAACATGTTTCACTAAATGTATTTAGCCTATACCAAAATCATAAAATAACCTTATTGCATTTGTTGAACAACACTATTTTGAACAATTTTTTAATCACAAGAGTACAGACCTCTGATGGAGAAAAGTATGATGTTGAAGAAATGTTTCTGAGCACTTATTGCCATTAAGAATTGGATTAGTGGGCTGTTCTTATTTTGTCCCTGACAGTTCTTTAATATACTGGATGTGACACAGTTATCGAAGTAGTGCGCAGGAGAAAATTACATACCTCATTAAGACGTTTCTTGGCCTGTCCCTCATGGTAGACACAAAAGGACATTTCACTGGTTTTCATATTGTGCACAGAGAAAACTGAGACGGTGAGCTGGTGATAGTAGTACGTATCCTGAACTGGTGTTAGGCAAGCATACATTTTTCATGTAGTCAAATGTGACAGCAAGAAAATCCTCTCTCTCTCTAGGTACTTAACTTCGCTCCATTTTGCAATACTTTTTACTTCAGCTACAAGTTCAGCACGATTACTGAACATATTGCTTTTCATTTTCATGCTGTTTTTCAAACGTAATAAATTTTCTCAACTGAAGAATTACCAATGACAACAGACAAAAAACATTTTGTCAGCTGATTGTATAATTAAAATTACATATTATGTAAGTTTCTTCAGTACTCGACAGGCAAAACAACTTAAGACCAGGACTAAATTCGTTTTACCCCTTGACCAAACATTCTGATGTTAAGGAAAACTATACAAAAGTCGTAGATTAAAGTCATTCTGTTACTAAACGATGAGCCTTGCACATAGTAACATAATCATGCTCTCAACTCAAAACCCCCAAAATGTGGACTTAAGTCCTTTTGCAAATTTACCATTCAATTGGACAAATGTCGGAAGAAGCACTAGAAGCAAGGTATAAACACCTTAAGCAATTTCGTGAACAGTATGCCAGAAAGATTTCAAGAGAGGACACTAATCGGGATGTATTCAATGGACTCCTTGCCACCTCTAATCCTTTTATAAAATCCTTCCGCCAAGAGAACCGAACAAAATACAAGAAAAGGATACTACATGTGGAAGTCATAAACCTATTGAGTTCTGAAACAAACAAGGGACGGCTCAGGCCTACTGCAAGCGCAGTCACAACTTTCGGAAGGGAGGACAGTATACTAGTAACAGTGATCACTGTACATTCTTTACCCTACTAAAGTGCTGAAAGTGTTTCTGAATCTGTATTGTGTACGTGCTCACTTAGAATTTATTATTTATTAAGTGCCTCCGTAATAAATATAATAAACAGTGTAGTTACTTTAACGTGTAATAACCATTAAAAAGTTACTATTAAACAGTCATGAACATAATCGTAAAATGTTTGTAATACTTAATGCACAAATTAATTCAATGAATACTAATAATATAGGCCTATATAGTGTTAAATTAAGCGCCTTTATTATGGAGAAAAAAAACTGGGTCTACCACTTCACTGTTCAAGTATACCCAGCGGAACGCGAGCCATCAGTTGAGAAACACTGTCCTAAGATAAGCAAGTAGAACTGATATATTGTTAATATGATATTATCTTTCAGTTGGTACCAAAAATTGGTAAAAAAAAGTGTTAAAGTGGCTTTTAGTATTTTTGGCCAGCTTTTATGCCTCTAGGAATCACTGTGCACTCTGTCAAAAGCTGCTTCTAGGTCCACAAATACTACATACACATCTTTATTCTTCTCTAGGTATCTTTCACAGCAGTCTAATTGCATCTCTCGTACCTTTTCCCTTCCTGAAGCCTAACTGCTCTTCTTCCGTTCTTCCATCTTAGAATATAAACACGGATTCAGTATTCGCAAGAGAATCTTCGCCTAGTGCGATATGAGATGATAGTCCTGAACTCCTTACATTTCTTTGTATTATATTTCTTCGGTATTGGAATCAACACTGTCTCCGTAAAATCTTCAGGCAATTCGCCTTTCTAATATATTTCGTTGCACAATGACAAAATTTGCTTTTTGTCTTCACCCAAGCATTTCAATAATTCAATGGGGATTCCATCAACTCCTGTTGCTTTCCCATTCTTCATTTCCTTAAGCGCTAGTTCAACTTCTTCCCTTAAAATAGAAAATCCTTTTTCATCTTATGATACGGATCTTCCTCTTCTATAGCCAAGTCATCTGAACGATTCCCTGTCTCGTATAACTCTTCTACATATTTCGTTCATCTGTTCAGTATTAATATATAACAAATGAAATGTATATCAAATTAAAGTGTTAGGATTTAAAATAAAGTTAATAGCCTCATTCAAAATTATCAAGAAATTTTTTATTATGCCTATAATAATTTTTCCACAGTTTGGTGTTGAAACTGAACGTTTTTAATATGCGCCATGTAAATTTGGATATACTACCTCTCTCACCAAGAAGTAATCCCATGACTGACCAGTTTTTAAGAAGTACACCGTAACTGATGCTCAATTCAGGAATACCTGGTTCATAAATATTCTTCTTTTCCAAGTCAATTTCCTTTACCTGGTCAAATGTTGTTTCGAAACAAACTGTAGGATCGAGAACTACAGCTTTGTTTTTCTTCTGATGAACGGCTATAATATCAGCTCTTCTGATGAGTCCTGTCGAAGAGGTGCATTGTCTTCTTCGTAGGCGTGCCATTTTTTATCTCGCAAAGCAGAAGCTAGCATTAATCTTACTTGATGGCGAGTGTTTCTTAGTAGTTCTCCTTTATGGCAGAAGCTCAATACATGGCCAAGGGTTTAATACTCGCTACAGTCAATATGATGGCAGCGGATTGTGCTGGGACATCTACCAGGGACTGCTCGAACCGCCACGATGTTAGAAGATATTTTCAGAGCGTTGATCCATTCCGAAATTGATAAGCGTTTCCTATTACTGACCCGAAAATTTGCCTTAGGGTGATCTGCAAAAGCCTCAATGCCTCTGCCTCTTAATGTATGCGCTTACCATGTAGTAAAATCTCGTTCTCGTAATGTTTTTTTCTTATTTTCCTACCTGTCCATTAAGTACCACCATTACCATCGGTTACGTTCATTACAATATCCTTTTTGGCAGGAATGTCTCTTACACCTTAAAGATATGCATCATCACCTTGAAAAAATCTACTACATATGTTAAAATGTTGGACGAGTGCCTCCTATTTGGCTTGCGTAGGCTAGGTGTGGGGTATATATATATATATATATATATATATATATATATATATATATATATATATATATATATATATATATTGGTTGATTATGGATAATTTTTGGTCAGGCTTTAATAATGGGGATTGACTGAATTTAAATATATTCCAACTCAAATTTGAAATTACTTTCACCTCATCAAAGACTGTTTCATCATTAAAATTTACCTCCAGATATTGAATACTTTCATCACTGTTAGTCAGTGATTCGATTACAGAACCGTTGTTTGTAATTATTGATGAAGAAGCCAGGCTTCTCTCTTCAATACGTTGCAATTACTTTTTATGGGATTTATTTTTAAACAAATCATAGATAAACAATTTTATACTATAGACATGAGAGAAGTTATAATTACTTAATTGGTCTTTTCCCACAAGAGCAATATCGTGTGCAAAAGCAATACATGATAATTTATTCAAACCATTAACAATTGGAAAACTATGTTCCTCTGCTACCTCATGATCAGAGAGCTCTTTAATTATATGACCAATTGCCAAATTGAACAAGGATGGCGATAGGGGACTGCCCTGAAGAACTCCACTATTTAATGAAATACTCTTTGTTTTATTAATACCCACTCGATTTGAATACAGTTGCACATTAGTAGGTTAGTGATGAGGTTCCGCAAATTATCAGGTAATTTACATGAAGTAAGGGATTTACTAATATGCCTGTGTCCTACGGTATCAACGACTTTACTAACATTAATAAAAGCAATGCCACAATAAAATTTTCTTAATTTAGCCGAATGCTAACATCCATTAATTAAGGATGTATTTATATTTGTGCCTGGTGAAGAAACAAATCCTCTTTGATGACAAGAAAAGGTAAAATAATTTCGATTTTTTTTTGTCTAAAAGACTTTCGATTATTCTCCTAATAACTGAAAAAATTGTGATAGGCCTCCAATTTTTTATATTCTGTGAATCATCACCTTTGTGAAGTAAAACTGTTCTTCCTTTTCTGAAATTTTTAGGAACAACCCCAAAACGGAGCATACATTTCCCTAATAAAGCTATAGATTTTCCTACTTTTAAGTATTTCAAAACTCTTGTTATTTTATGAGGTCCTGGTATAGTGTCTAGACGGATTTTAGATAGAGCTTGATTAAAGTCTTTGACGGAAATCTCTGATAAATTGCACGTAGTATTAGCATTATTAATACAATTTGAAGCTATATTTGTCATATCATT
Source organism: Periplaneta americana (assembly GCF_040183065.1). Taxonomy (NCBI): domain Eukaryota; kingdom Metazoa; phylum Arthropoda; class Insecta; order Blattodea; family Blattidae; genus Periplaneta; species Periplaneta americana. Next base: position 100,252,166 of record NC_091123.1, read on the forward strand.
ACGAAATACGAAAAGCCTGAAATCCCTTAAGGGCAACGGCCTCCTACAGGAGTGTAGGGTGAGCTGAAGGTCTACTACACTTGGGGAGCCAGTCCAAGAGAGCTTACACTATACACTTACAACCTAAACACATAAACAAATTATACCAACTAAACACGAAAAACCGTATAGACTAAACACATAAATTATGCAAACTAAACATCCGCAAAAAACTATGCAAACTAAACACATAAATTATAATCTGAACACATAACTATCCACACTAAACACACGATAAAAAAAGAAACATTTACACTAACTGAACACATACATAGTCTTAACTCACACACAAACTAAATAAACAAAAACCTATACAAATTGCAACATAAATTGTACAGCCTAAACACACAAACTATCTAAACTAAATGCACAGAAACGATACAATTGAACACAAAAATTTTACTAACTAAATACATGAACTATGCCAACTATACACGGAATCAAACTATCCAAACCAAAACACACAAAACCATAAAATTGAACACAAAAATTATATTAACTAAATACATGAACTATACCAACTATACACGGGATCAAACTATCCAAACTAAAACACACAGAACCATACAATTCATTAGGATGACCAAAAACATTGAAATAATATTCTTCAATTTCAAATATTCGAATGGTACAAAAAGATTGAGGGCCAGTGTTCATTATCTACCTAACTACTTTCTTCTTGTTATTGAAATAATTATACTGAGCAACATCATAAGCATATTTCTGCTGCTTAGCAACTTTTTCCCTTTTGGAGCGTCTTGCTGGATTGGTGCTTTGTGAATATGTAAAATCCAAATTGTCTCTACCTATTTTGCACATGTTATAATATTTAACAGAGGGATGTTGCTGTTCAAGAAGTTTATCCATTTGTGATTAAAAAAATAATATTACTCCAGAGACAATGTTATCATTGGGCCGTGATCATAGACAGTTTTAGCGCGAGTTTTCGGTGGATGATCAGCGTTTTTCGTATTCATAAACCAGAGTTAGCGATAGGATATGATCTGAATTCTGTACAAGTAACCAGTGGATAGCCGGGGCTAGCTTAGTACGCTCGTAGCGCGTGCTGCGAAATGTCTATGAATAGCACCCTATATCATTAAGTGTTTGATTAATTTTATTAACACATTCTCAATTCTGGATGGATCCTGTGAAAATGCAAGGTGCTGGTAAAATAATAGTTTGGTGTGGAATTTTGGGAAATCGTATTGTTGGAAAGTATTTTATTGAGGAGAACCAGAGTGCCATTTTTATTTGAACATGTCGCAAGAAAACATCTTTCCTGGTTTACTAAAGGAAGGAGGTGAATTCCCATTTTTTATCAACCAGATGGCGCTCCACCCCACTATGTTCTTGCTGTTCGAAACTATCTGTATTCTATAACTGATGAAAACAAGAAATAATTATTAATTCCAGGAAATCTAGACGCAATTTTCAAGGAACGTCCCCTCACAAAGAACGAGGGAAAGAAAACAGGGCACAGACATTGGAAAGTTTTCTTTTCTCAATCGTAGCCTACTATCAGGGACTAAAATGTTCTACGCGTACATGCAAACTTTCTGAAGGGTTCTACCAATAACCACAAATGTTTTTAAAAATAGGCTTAAAGGCTTCACTAATAGACGGTAGTATAAAATGCTCGTTATTTCTTGGATTTATAGTTATAGAGGGTGTGCAGAGCGTAAGAGATAGTGCAGTAAGTGACAGTGTGTGCATTATGTGTTGAAGTGAAAGTGCAATGAGCTACAGACCAATCCAGAGGGTTATAGTCATCAAGTAGTGAGTTAGATTTACAAGGAAAGTGAGTGAATTATAGTGAATGAGTAGTTCATAGTTGTGTGAGTTATAAAATGCATGCAATGTTTTTGTAATGAAAGTACAGTGAGCTACAGAGCCAGTTATGGTGAGTGCAGTTAAGTTAATTTGTAGAGACTAGTGAATTGAGAGGGGGGGGGTGTTGAAAATGTTGATAGTGAAGAATGTATATAGTAATATCACTTATCATTTGATAGACTTTCGATTCTATATTTTGTTGTTCTTTCTCGTATTTGTTATCCTTGATTTGTGTTCTATGGGAAATATTAAAAAAAAAGAGGAATTCCATCTCATCTAATAAGAGCTATACAGAGCCTTTATAGAAATAATAATACAATACAAATAGCAAAAATAAATCAAGGAGTCTGACACCTTTTATATTTTATTTGGATGAGGTCATAGAAATTTGGCTGAATGATTAATAGATTTGAAAATAAATTAAATAAATCTTACAACTGTACTATTTGCTGATGATCTGTTGCCATTAGTGAAAATGAAAATACTTTACAAAACACCATTTTCAAGTTGAATCAAATAGCGACTAGTTTTAACATGACAATATCTGTAAACAAAACAAAAACAATTATTTTTCTAGGACCTCACCCAATTAGAGCAAAACTAGTTATAGATGGTAAAATAACAGAACAAGTTAATACATTTAAATATGTGGGTTGCTCTATAATTTATGGGGAAAAGCTTGAAATTGATAATAAACTTAATATACTGTATTTAACTATTTTTGTGGTACAATTCGCCGTATTCTGGGTGAAAAGGCGCGAAAGGAAACTTTATTGAAGTTTTATTAACCATCGCAATTTCTGTTTCCTTGTACTGTTGTGAATGCTGGACTCTAACATAAGACCATGAACGAAGAATCTAAGCAGGAGAAATGAAGTTTTTTAGGTACGTAGCTGGCTATACTTTCTTGGACAGAAAGAGGAATGAAGATATAAGAAAATAACTAAATACACGAAGTATAATAGAAATAATTAGAACAAAACAATAGGATTAAAAAGAACATATGCATCGAATGCCAACAACACGTATTGATAGAGTATCAATGGATTATAATCCAAGAGGAGGGAGGTCACTAGGAAGAGCAGTTAAAAGATGGCGAGACCAATTCTGATGGAGGCGGAACAGGTCGAAAGGTCTAACCTTGAATGAGATAGTGGTGATGATGATTTGTGTTGTTTTTCTTTCTACTCAGTATTTATTTAGTTTTTCTGTCGATATCTTGTCTTTATACAGGTTGGAAGTGATATAATCAATTGTGCAGATTGAGGGGATAATAGAATACATTGAATTAAGTGTAAAATCTTTTATGGATCTTGTATTAAAGTCTACGGTTATTAAAAAAATTAGGCTAAAAGTCAGCGTAGCTTGGCAACGGCAAGAGTGCATCGCCTGCTCACCTAAACACACGAACTCAGGTCTCAATAGCAGCATTCCGCACCTTAGTTACTGCATTAGGATCGGGAGATATCCTAATGGGAGGAAACAATGATGTGTGAATATTTTTATTTAATTTGCGAGAAAACCGTCCAAATTATTGAAAAACTGCAAAGTGATAAATCATTTCTTATCAATTTATTCATCTGACGATAAGAGTAAAAGTCAGAAATTTACGAATGATTATTGAATAAAACAATGATAACATTTAGGTGAAAATTATTTTTTTTTTCTGAAAACAGTATTAATTTGGGACTAATATGGTATTAGAATTTTTTTGTAATCTATCCAAGGAAAATGTTGTTAAAATCTGCAGTTACATTACTTTGACTCTATATTTTATTGTTTTTCTTTTAACTACCATTAGGTGAAAACCCATTTGTTGTTAATAAATATGAATTTATTCATTCAATAACTTAAAATGGATAGATAATACAAATACTATTTGTCTATGAATCAGTTGGTTCGCCAATACAATCTAGTTGAAAAATTGACATGTAATTTCTAAATCCTATAGATTGCCTGATTAAGTTGCAATTCTAGCTGATATCTCTTAAATTATTAGAATTCTTCACTCGTATGAGATGAACTCGTCCTATTTTTTCATTTGTTTTTGACGATACTCCCCTCGTATAAGTTGGACACGTCTAAAGCTTTAGTTTTTCTGAACCGACGCATGCAAGTTGCGAATTGCGAAGCCCTCCTCTCACAAATCCGGACTATACGAAATATAGTGAGTGGTTTCTGTAACTGCAAGGTGCGAGGTCCGAACAAATCCGGACTATACGAGAGATGTGAGTGGTTTCTATAACTGCGAGTTGCGAGGTCTGTGCACTTCGCAGTTATAGAAACCACTCACTATCTCTCGTAGAGTCCGGATTTGTGCGAGACGGGCTTCGCACCTCAAAACTCGCATGCGTCATTTCAGAAAAATCAATGCTTAATGCTTTTATTTGTTTATTCTGCATATTACGTCATTGCCTCCAGTTACGTATTGCGGGTGAGCAGATATTTTATTATTGCATGACGTCACTGCTTCTTGTTACACTTAAAATGTGATATTATTGACATTTTTAATTGCATGTAATAAAGACCCTACTCACGTCAGAAATGTATCAGAAGTTATAGGACGAGTGCTGCATTTAGAGAAGACAGGACTGCATCATGTTAGACATAAAAATGTGTTTACCAGCTTCTACTTCCAATAAACATGTAGCCACGCGAAAAATTTTGTCACCTTAAAAATTAAAGCCATATGGAATGAAGGGAGGTTAAAATCATATGTGGATGTATAAAAAATGAAATTAGTTTAAAGAAGAAAACAAATATAAATTATTCGAAGAAATTAATGTGTATGAATGGTAAGTTTAAAATGGTGCAACCTAAACAGTATTAATTTAATAAATTGTTATTTCCGACGAGACAAATTTTCAAAGTTCACCAAAATTTCACTCGAATTATCAATATTTGAACTCGGCTCTCTAACATAGGAATCCGACGCTCTCCACAGAAGCTTATATCCACATTAAAACAAATTTATATATGTGAAAAGGCCGGACAATTCCTGTAGCGACCGTATAAATGTGCTGCAAATTAACATCACGAACATCACGGAGGTGAATGGAGATCGCCTGTGGCGTCCAAACACTTTGCACAGATATTACGGCCTCACTACCGAATTAATTCAGCCGGTGCCCAGCAGCTCTCGCCAACATGCCTAAACTCGTACCCGTAGTAGATGACTAGAGGGGAGGGGAGTGTAGATTCAGCATGGCCCAGCGGGCTTTTCCATTATCTCTTTATTCAAAAAACCACCTTATCATCGAAAAGTGTAGCGCGCCGTAACAAATAGGATAGTATATTTGGAGGGGTAATCTGGTTCCATTAGTCGGCTGCACACCCTCCTCCCCCCTAACTTTCTCTCCCCTTGTTCGGGGCCAGTGTACTAAAGAGAGACTTTACCACGTAAAGCATCTAAACATCTCCCTCACAAACCCACATGAGTGCCAACGGTGATAACAACAAGGGGGGGGGGCAGTTTCGTAAGAGGCCTTGAAATTAACGCTCCCTTTACCAGAAATTATTCTGTTTACCCTAAGCTGATTTTCTTTATAATTTTGGTTATGTTTAACGACGACAATATGGTGATAAACAGTATCGGATAAAAATAGCGTTGTTGCAAGAATGTTTAATTGTTTATTATATCACCCGACCTTTATTGTGATTTCTTATCTTAAATCTGGTTATAAGATAAAAGAGAGATGTTCACCCTTCCAACATAGAAGCCGCATTGAACATAAGTCTATAATTATGAGTAACATTCCTCATGAGAAAAGGTACTTTCCTGGAGTGTGTGTCTGGCTTACATGAGGTGATAGCATTTAATTTGTGTTGGATGACATTCATATCGTACTAAGTGAATTTACTACTACAAATCACAAACCGTTGTTGAACAGCCACGTTGTTGTAGCTTCATTTCTTTATACATGTAAAGTAATATTGATTTCCATTCCACACGAACTGAGCGTATGTTCTCGACATATTTATTTTTTTTTTAAGTTGGAAACAGGATCCAGGAATCTTACCATTTGTGAGTGCCCGATGTTGATCGAAAATCTTTTCGCCAGTGAACAGCACTAATCGAAGAAACTAACAATAATTACTGAGTAGGAAGATGGAGATAGTCATTGTCCTATCGATCAGCTCACCGATACATAAAATTTTATTTAAAAGTTGCATAATATTGGATAGGCCTATAGTAAGTACTTCTGAACTAGTTAGCTAAATATTGATTTCAATACAACTACTACATGATCAGTTTAAAATAATTCTTATTATATAACATAAATTGTTACTTTTATAATAATAATAATAATAATAATAATAATAATAATAATAATAATAATAATAATGGTTTATTTAACCTGGCAGAGTAAAGACCATACGGCCTTCTCTAACACTCAACCTGAAGTAAAACTGCGTTACAAAAACCACCACAAATTTACAAAGTACACTACAATTTTACAGACAAAACTGAATAAGATAATAATATAATGTAAACAACAAGTAAAAATCAAACATAACATATAGAAAGAAATGAAAAAGCATAATAAAATGTGAACAGCAGGTCAAAATAAATGAGACATACAAAGTATAGAAAAATAAGACAATTATTGGTAATAATAATAATAATAATAATAATAATAATAATAATAAAATAATAATAGTAGTAGTATTAGTAGTAGTAGTAGTAGTAGTAGTAGTAGTAGTAGTAGTAGTAGTAGTAGTAGTAGTAGTAAAATAGTGAAGTAGAAAGCATACAATGAATATAATATTTTTAGATACATACAGTAAGGGAAATTATGATTATAGATAACTCAAGTTATCACATTATACAACTATCGGGAAACATGAAAACAAAAAGATACAATAAGTTAAATATCAGTAGAATATAAAAAAATATGTGAATGCGTGGAAACATGCAATACAACACTTGTTATAATAGTAAGTTAGTTTGACAACTCGTCATAAGATAATTTTCTAACTTGGATTTGAAAGATGTCAATGTTCGGCAGCCCTTGACTTCAGGCGACAGAGAGTTCCAGTGACGAAAGGTAGCAACAATGAAAGATGGGGAATACAAAGATGATGTGTGAAGTGGAATTTCTAGTTGTTATCGTTTATATGTTCGGAAAGGTGTGCTTATCGCTGTATAATGCACTTTACATATAATACCGTGAATTCATTTTTTTCAGCACTTACTTCATTTTTTAATAGCATAGAAAACTTCGCTGATGATACACTACCAGCATTTTGCTTAAATATTAGTAGGCCTACTTCACATTTCTTTACAAAGCTTCTCCACACTCGAAGTTTGTGGTTAAAATCTCCCTGTATGTTTTCGATGATAACAGCAAGATAATGTGAGTGGGAATCCAAAAATGAATGCACGAATTGAATATTAATTACATTAGAACGTTAATCCGATTCTTTTATTTTGGTCTTTTCACGATTTTTAACAATTGTACTGATAAAATACTCCATATATTTTTAATGCTATGACAGTCTCCAATCCCACTTCACTTATATAAAGTAGAATGGAATGCTGTGTCTTGTGCCAGTTTCCTTCTTTCGGAATCGAAGAAATTCCCTTTCTATTTCTTTTTACTTTCCTCAAATGAAGGAATATTTTCTGTAGATAAAAATCTAGGGCTGTCTTTCTTCACACTATTTTAAAAATATTTAACTTTATCCACTTTTTATGAAGATAAATTAGTTTTAATTAATTCGTTTCAATTCACAGTTAATAATTCTTCAAATGAGGGCTAAATTACTGGAACTTATTTTTTAATAATTCAGTTTGAACTGCTTACCCTTCTTCCTATTGTTTCCCACGGAGGAAAACATGACATGTAGGCCTACTGGCCCTAACACTAATTTCTACATCACTCTGTAACAAGCATAGGTAGGAAGTTCGTAACAAAACAGTAGATTTCAGTTGAAGCAAGGAGAATAGATGTCACCCGCGCCTCGCCCTACTACTGCTAGCTACAGACGATAAGCAGTTCACATAAACGCATAGTATCATTCTGTGCGAGCTATGTAGAGTCGTGAATAGATTGAAGAATATTGTTAATTTAAATTAATATTTTACATTTTCAACAAGGTGAACTATGTTGTTATTATTTTATTATTTACGTAATGTTACTATTATGCATGATTCCCAAAAAGTAAACTCATCTGTTATTAAATGATTATGCAAACAGGAGTGTGTAACACGTTTATTTTTTTCTCGAGTTATTTTTCGTTAAGTGGATGACGTCTTGTGCTGCTATGTATTCGGTTGCGTTACTGTCCAAGTTCAACATCGGAATTATGATACGAACTTCCTAGCTGTCATTAAAATAGAAATTAAAAATATCCTTGAAAACAAATATGGGTTTAATATTTTGTGCCACATAAAAGATACACTATTGGATTCACAAAGTAGTTGTTCAGCTGGTGATAATAAGAAATACGTATCATATTTCAGATTTCCTCCAGTAACGTATTACGACGTAGAACGAATGTTTTCAGAATACAAATATCGTTTTCTTTTCTGAAAATAAAAGGAGTATTTCTTTTGATAAAATAAAAATATTAATTGTTATTTGTTATAATGAGGCTAGAATCATAATTGCATACTTTGTATGTTATTTTTATAACTTATTTTAGATTGAGAGTTACTAAGTTCATAATTACTTTTTTTTACATTAGCCCATTCGTTTATTACTTTGTTGTTCTAAGACTGTGGACGATTGGAGCACACCTTTATTTACCACTCGGCTATACATGTGATTTACGATTGATGAAGCAAATCTTGTCCCTGAAAGAAAGCCCCGGGCAAAATTTTGTCCCCTATTTTTTGTCGACGTTGAATTTGAACGCTAAATAACTTCTGAAATTCAAGACGTCGTCAGTTACTATTACTAACATTACTACTATTCCTACCCATACTATTAATATTTTTCTATTACTACCACAACAACAACCACCATTACTACTATTACAGCTACTACTACGCCTAGTATTACTACTCTTCTATCACAAATACCCCTACCGCTACACATGTTGTTTCTTCCAATCTACCACTACTCATGCTATTACTACTTTTCTACCACTGTTACTACCACCAATAGACCTCCTACTACTATTACCATTCAATTACTATTCCTACTATTACTACTACTATGATTACTACTCTTGTACTACTACTATGATTACTATACTACTGCTTCCTCTATTACTACTTTTCTGTTACTACTACTACTACTGCAAACACTACTTTTCTACTACTGCTACCACTCCTATTATTACAACTCTCCTATTACTACTACTTGCACCACAATTGTTTTTATTATATCCACTCTTACTATTCCTACTATTGCTACTCTTCTACCAAGGCCACACCAACACGGCTCCCGTTTTCTTTCGGGCCTTTTTTTACATTGGGGAATTTAATTGAAGTGAATTTTATTATGGCAGGCAGAGTAACTATCTCATGCTCCCATGTTATATTGCTACCTATGCACTTCATTAGAACCAGGTACCCAGCTTCGAAGCCGTTACCCCTCTGAACTTACAGTATATTTATTTTCCTCTATTATTATATTACAGGATTATCTAAGAAAATAGCAATTTCTTTGTGATAGAAGAAGAGAAAGAGTGGGGGAAGGGAAGTGGTCCGTGGCCCATTTCTTTTAGGACTCATCTCGACATTTGTCTTATTACTCAAGGGAAACCATGGAAAAACCTTGAGCAGGATGAGGTGTCGTGCTGACAACAAGCCAATTGGCTTCAGTGGGGTCTGTATATATTGAGGTGGAAGGCTGTCTTTTAATCATGATTTAAAATACAAATACATTAGAAATCCATAAACAATTTTTTACAAGAAAATAGTATAATACAGCTATGTGATGACCCTGAAACAGAGAAAAACATTATTAGTGCATTAGTAGAATTATGTCTGTCTGTCGAGTCATGTGATTGTTTAGTGTTCAATTTGATTTGCGTCTTGTTCGTTGTCATTCCAAGGTTGAGGGTGGAGTACGCTCTTACGTCTTTTGTGTTTATCTAAAGCGGGGTTGTAAATATCCAGGGTAGAAATTAATGGGTTGTTGCTGCTGTACGACTTGGTGTACGTGCAGAAGGCTTGATTTGAAATATATTCTTGAATTGTCAAAATTTCGAGTTCTTTATGAATCAATCTAACAGGTGTTACTCTAGGAAGTCCTGTAATGAATCTTAAAAGTTTGTTTTGGAAAACCTGTAATTTTTAAGAACTGTAATAGATGCATGTTCCCAAGCAGGACAAGCATATAAAATTACTGACCTAATTAATGTTTTGTACAAAATCAAGGCTGTATGTGTGTTTAAATGTCTGCTTTTATTTAGAATTGGGTACAGCTCCACCATTCTAGAATTGGCAAGTCTGAGTTTCTGTAGTACGTGTTCGGAAAAAGTGAGCCTTCTGTCTAGTGTTACTCCGAGATACTTAACTGAAGTTTTCCACTCGATTTGTGATCCATTTATAGCTAATTTTGTATGATTTATTCCGGTCTACTGAATTATTTCTTCTGCTAAATAAGATGGCTTGTGTTTTTTATATATTTAATTTAATTCTCCACAGTCTTTTACATAATTACTCCCTTCCATGCAGACCTCAACCAGATTGGACAACGAAGAACCAATCATATGCCAGAAGGAGAACCTACGACCTATCATTTGAAGTTCTCTCCCATTGAGACTCCTTATATATATATAAGCTCACACACTCTGAGGATGACCACACCACAGCTGTCGAAACGTCAGCCACTAACACCAAGACAACGCGGTATAAGCCCGGAAGTTTCTTCACTGACCATGGACACCGGCCGCGGAAGCCTACGTCAACACTTCTACTATTACTACTATTATTTCCTTCTCTTACTCCTACTAACTTATTACTACCCTACTGCAAGTACCGGTACTACAACTATTGCTGCTCTTCTATTACTACTATTACTATACTGCTCTTATTCTATCACAACTCTAATATTATTACTACTGCTATTATTACCGGTATCACTAGTATTCCTCCCACTCCTACTAACTTATTACTCTACTACTACAACTATTACTATAAATACTATTATTACTGCTGTTATACTACTACTGTTACTCCTATTATTACTAGTGCACTAAGGCCCGATTGCATAAAACTTAAGATATCTACTACATAGCTATCCATTTTATATCTTTTTTCTAATGGAAAAACTCACGTCCGTTTCTGAAAGCAAATCTTGAGGCCGCCGCCATGTCTCGTCGTCTGCGTTGCGTTAGGTGACTAGGCTGGACACGTGTTGTTGTTGTTGTTGTTGGGCGCCAGCCCCCTCGAATCAACTGCAGTAGAGCTGAGTTCTCAGGTTGCCAAGGGAACGGTTGGGGACGAGGAGTTCAGGAGACCGTAGCGTAACGTGTGAAATGATGTGTTTGAAACGTGTATGAGTTTGTATCCACAATCCCAACGGGACGTTTATTCTCAATTATATGATGCTATTTAATATAGCTGAACGCGTATCCAAGAGTGTTAATTTCACTTGTAATATCAACTGACAAATTTACGGTGACGTAGCTAGACGGGTAATAATTATGGTCGTACTCGGCGAGTTATCAAAGATGCTAATAATTGAATATTACTCGTATGATTCACGAACAATATTAATAATATTTCGGTGGCGGCTACTATGATTATTCGAGTATATTCCTGAACTTATATAACGTTGATCCTTCTTCCAAATAAACTTCTGAGTTCGTACTTGATATTGTACGGAGCCTGCAGATTCTCTAAATACACTAATTACTCGACGTTATAGTTAGCTTGTATTCCATCTCCCCGTATGCACTATTCACTGTTCCCGTTAGATATCGCACGCGTATGTATGTCTTCCTACCACCGAATGAATAACACGAGTGATGTATTCACTCACCGACCAGTGGCGGTTCCTCGGGGGAGGGAAGGGAGGAACGTCCTCCTCACATTTTTCTTCTTTTGAATGTAAATACCAAATGAAATATATGCTTTGAAATTCGAGGAAGATCCGATAATTTTTAAGTTCACAGCTATAAGAAAACCTCGGGTTGATCGAGTTTTTAACGACGCGCGCTCGTGTGCTACTAGAAAACTGTAAGAAGGATGCGAGATTGTTTGTCTGGAGGAATGTCAATCCATTCCTCCTTTACTGCAGTTAATACACATAGACAACAGCGCGCTAGCGGCCAAAGAAAGAAGCAGAGTTTTAAAGCAAGTAAATGAACGGAGAGGGAGGAGATCCTCCTCTGAATCAGCGCATGGGCGGGAAATAGAAACCGACTGGTCTTGCAGCAAGCTCGCTACCGCTGCCATCTAACGATGCTGCATTCAACCAGACTATAACACATCTAGGAGGAGACACAATAAAAACAGTTTTAACGCAAAGCTATGAAAGACACCATATATATATATATATATATATATATATATATATATATATATATATATATATATATTTTAATTATAGATCAAAATACATTATTCATTGCACTTTATAAAAGCTACTATTCATGGTTTGAAACTTTCGAGGATATCTGAAAGTTGAAGTTGGATTTATATAAAACAAAGGCGAAGTAGTTCTACATTAGCATCGCAGATCTTTTTGGGCCCTGAAATTCACTTCCATTCATTGTCTACTAGACAGGACAACAGCCAAGTTGTCAGTTTTGCACAAATATCTTTGAAATTGAAAGTACTGCAAACTACATTATTTTTAACATAAAAAATTAATCGGCCACCGTCAGCTTTGAACAATAATGGTAGTATGACTTTACAAGAACTGACATTCTTCAAAAGCATTTGATACTGAACTTGTAAAATGTACATGTGACAACACAGACTACGTAGGTGGGTGCAATTTTTTCGCTTTTCTAACAGGTTATTTCTCATTCTCATTTCCGTAAAACGGTTCCGGTTACGTGTTAGTAGCTGGTCTCTTCCAACACGTGTGATGCTGTAGTGTGCGTGAAAAATGCTGCGAGGTTGTGAATTTCCTTGTAATTGTTAATTTGTGCAATTATTCAACAATGAATGGAAGTGAAAACATATTATATTTTTGACAATTTGGGAAACTCAGTTTACAAAAACAGATTATTGCTATACAAAAGGGAGGAAGACCAACCCCAACACTACCTGGTCCTACATGTATGCATGTAGGCTAATTTGTAGCATGTTTCCCTCAAGAAGGTATAATTTTGCGCTGTTAACTTCTTTCCTCCTCTTCAGAAATATGCAGGAGCCGCCATTGCCGACGACTGTTCCAAGATTGCTTCTACACCCCACCGATGACTTTACCTGAGTGATTCTACACCCCGCCGACGACTTTTCGAGAATGTTGTATTCACCCGCCGATAAATTTCTGAGACTGACTCTACACACGATGCAGAGACCATCGAAAAAAAAAAATCGAAAAATCGAAAGAGAATTGGGAGGACAAATTTAAAAGGTACGCAAACCGCGTCCTTGCAAGGAGTTGGGGGCTATACAAAACTAAATATGTGAGCTCCTAGCCTGTTGGCCACTAGTCTCACTCCGCGTTACGCTGCTCCATGGAAGGAGCTCTAGAAAATTTTGAAGGGGATGCCGAAATTGGACGTAACCTCTTAGGTACCATATACGCGAGGGGGACGGAGATTTGATCAAGTGATCACGGGAGGGGGCGAGGAGGAGTTGGATGTTGTTTGCCGTTAGGATGGCAAAACGCTGTCATCTGTTGTTCCATGATAAGGCATGTGAAGGCCGTCGGAAGAGGCGCCGTGAATTCTAAATCTGCAATTTGAGAGGTCCCTGTCCTTTCAAATTGCGACTAATTGAGTGTCCTCGTACATTTAATAGACAATTTAGAGGTTCTGAACTAGGGCATACGTCGTTTACAAGAAAAGGGGAATATATATGGGGAAGGGCATAGAGGTCCGTGGCTCATTTCTTATAGGGCTCATCCCGACATTTGTCTTACGCCTTAGGAAAACCACGGAATACCTAAGGCAGGATGAGTTGTCTCATATAAGAGACTAGCCAATTTGGCTATTATGTAGGAGGTGATTGTTGTCATGAGCCTTGTTGAATCGTCTCAATTTAGAGACCAGCCATTTGGCTTTATGGTGGCTCAATTACGAAGAGAGGGGAGAGATGTAATTATTAATTAATTTAGAGTAATTAGGGAGATTCATGGGGATATGAGAGCAGGTCCGTAGCCCATTCCTTTTAGAGCTCATCCCGACATTTGTCTTAGCGCCTTAGGAAAACCACGGAAAAACCTTAGGCAGGATGAGTTGTCTCAATTTCAGAGACTAGCCAGTTGGCTCTTAGGTAGGATGACCCTATGAATCGATGGATATATACTAGCCCATTGGCTCTATGATAGTTCCATCGATCAACAAATGTAGATATTGTTAGGGAGGGAATTTGTTTACCCCAGTTAAGACAAGGTCATTTTAAAGCGGTTGCACTATCCAAGGAGTCTCATGGAGTTTAGTCGTGGCTACCAAAACCTGGGAGTAACGCCAGCCTCCCTGTCCTCCTGTCTCAAGAGTATAGCTAATGGACCTGTCTGGTGCCTACGCCGTAACCTAGGATCATACTGGCCGAGGCCAGATATGAGCGGGTTGGGGTTAGCACGAGCTTCCGCATACAGGTTCCTAGCCAGTCGAGCAATGAACTCGTCTATGGTTGGCAAATCTAGTTCATCATGGAACTTTCTTCTCGAGGCGACTCGGGGGAGATGGGTAATGAGTCGAATCACCTGGTTTTGGATAACTTGGAGTTTACGGAGATGGGACACTGCCGCAAACCTCCATGCGGGTGCGGCATAGGTAATGACAGAGCGAATGAGGGCCTTATACATGGTAAGTCCTACCCCCAGGTTGTCAGGAGTTAAGGTCGCCAGAATGGGATAGTGTCTAACTATCAGTCCGTTGGCCTTACGAAGAAGGGATTGGATGTGATCTCGGAAGGTGAGATGATCCCTAAATATTTAATTTGGTTCATCCACGTAATTTTTCTTGTCCGAAAAGTGTGGGTGGTGGTGGTATGTCTTCGAGCCTCTCTCTCTTAGTGAAAAGAGTATGGCCTGACATTTATCTACATTGACCTTGATTCTCCAGTCGTGGAACCACGGCTGGAGGTGATCTAAAATCGACTGCAATGTACGGGACGCTAATCTATAGGTTTTGCCCATCGCCAAGAGGGCAGTGTCGTTTGCATAGATATACAGATGACTACTTCTGCCGTGGATATAGCGAAACGGGAGGCCATTAATGAATATATTGAAAAGTATGGGCCCGATAATGGAACCCTGTGGGACTCCTGCGTGAATTTCACGGGGGGGGGGGGTGGAGAAACTAGTGCCTACACGGGTTTTGAATGTACGGCCTCGGAGGTAGTTAGAAATGAGGCGTATCCCCCGTCTAGCAGCCCTCAATATAACAAAATCACCCACGCTATCTCTAGATCACCTGATCTGTCTATAGGCTACCATTGGCTTACAAGAGCCCTACGTCACCTAGACGCTTACTCAAAGAAAAATATACGTGGTAGTGACGCTACAACTCTACTAATGGCTTTTCTATAAATTCCAAGAACTATGAAATTCCCCCGCTCGCACAAAGACAGCCGCTTCGTACTCTATAGATGCTGTCGGAAGGTTACTTGAGGACACTTCAGCTCAAAAGCCGATTTCATGCTTGATTACATTGGCTCCACAAGTCTGCCTATAACAATAGATTCACACTTAACTCCCTTTGTCCTATGTCCTCATAGCGCTGCTACTATGCTAAAACTATCGCTCTGAGTTTAACTTAACACATTCTCAATCTAAGCTACATATGCAAAACTAATATGATACAATATCCTATCATTAAATGAACACCTAATCCTACATATATAAAACTAATTGAATCAATAAACAAACAATATTTACACTAAGTAGAAGGAACCGTCTCAATCTACAGATGAAATAACAATGAATTGGATAAGAAGTTACTTCTGCTGCTAATAGATATCAATACCTGTATTTGCATGGTTGTATCATGGTTTAATATCCATGGTTAGATTCTCTCTGATCACGTGGTCAGGGGCATTACATATTACTATTGCACGAAATGTAAAATAAAAGTATTGCTGTCGATATTAATTACACAATGGCTACTAAACGTGTAAAGAATTTCGACGATTTTGAAAAGAACTTTCTGGTTGAATTAATCGTCGAATACAAGCACATAATCGAAAATAAAAGACCGATTCTGTAACCAAAAAAAAAAAAAAAAAAAGCACGGGGAGAGATCACTATTAAATACAATGCGTCCTGCCGTATAGGGCCATGCTCTGCTAAGCAGCTTCATGCTTTGCACAACTGCATGAAAAAAGCAGCTAGAAAAGATTTAAACAGAGACAAGGTAAGAATAATTTTAAACATAGACTACAATGCTCGTCGAAAATGGTGAGTGTGTATCTCTTATGACAACTGTATAAAATATTCGTTTCTGTTTAATTAATTGCAGATGGAGATGTACAAAACTGGTTGCAGGGTATTCATTCCTAACCTGAGTGAAACGGGTTCAAAAATAATAAACTTGCTTCAGTCTCAGTTTGAACCACTAGAAACGGCATATAATTCAAGTGCACAATACTTTGGTAATGGTAAGTCACTGTAAATGTATGTAGAAAATCAGTACTAAATATATGAACATCCCAGTAATTTTACACGTTCAAGTTTTATGATATTACGTTTACGTTTAACTATCATTGTGAACGGGCCTTAAATTTCAATACTTTTTATTTTTAGACGATGTGATATGCGAAGTAGAGGTGGATACAGCCGATTATCCAGGAAGATCTGGAGCACAAGACAATCAAGTAGACCTATGTGTATTAGAAGATGCATCGTTTCGTATACTGCAGTACATCAACCTTCAACAGCCTGTACCACACAATCAACAGTATCATCAATCCCTCATCTTGCAACTATTTCAATACAAACAACACTAGACACAATACCACACCCTTCAACTGACACATCACAGTCAACACCAACTACCACACAGTCTCATCCTAGAGCCGGAACTTCACAAAAGAAAAGTTCCGTACGAAAGTGCATAAACAAAACCAGTACGATCGAAATAAAACTGAAAAAAGCAGAAAAAGAAATTCGTTTAATTCAAGAAGATCATAAGGCAAAATTACAGCATATGGAAATGGAACATAAAGTGGAACTGCAATTAACTGAGTATGAAATTAAATTAAAAAAACTAGAGATAGAATACAAGAGAGCTGAATATAGGCCTGAAGCAAAATGTTTGGATTAGGTTATAATTTGTAATTTGTGTCCAATAAGTCCAATTTATATTATAGGTATTAATTGAAAAATGTGTTAATTATTTCCATTCGTACTGGATTCCCTTCAGCATTATTGTTATGAGCAGCATGGTCATAATCCACGTCATGTAATTGTTCATGTAACTCATCACGAAGGTCATCTCTCTTCGCCACGTTATGTAGTACAGCTGTTGCTACTATTACAGCTGCTGTAGTTTGCAATTTTGTCCTCATTCCTAAAGACAAGCAAGGAAACCTCCTCTTCCATATTCCAATTATTGTTCTCTCCACACAATTCCTCGTCTTTGTGTGAGCTGCATTTTACCTGATTTCAGCCGCCGTTCCTGGATTAATAATAGGTGTCATAAGATACCTTCGGCAATGATAGGCACTGTCACCAAGAATGTAACTGCTAACTATTTCTCCTGTCTCTATACGGACAGGAAGATGTGAAGAATCGAAAACAGTACTGTCATGAGTTGAGCCTTGCCACCGGGAAACACATATTTCTAGCTTTGGATTACACACTATTTGCACATTAAAAAAATCTTTTTCTGTGTCTATACACTTCGGCATTGTCTCCACCAGTAGACTGAATTCGCACACATCCGAGCACACCGGAAACCCCGCAATATTAAAAAACTGTGTTTTAGTGTTAGTCACCTCTGCATCAGTTTCTGGTATTTTTACATAATTGGGTCGAAGTAGGGCGATATAATGTGTCACTTTCCTAATGATCCTGCTAGCTGTAAAATTTCCTCAGTCACAATCTGAAAACTGCCACACGCATAGAAACGAATACATAAAAGCAGTTGGTTCATTCCTGATATCGCATTATTTCTTCTTGTTCTTGGTTTCATATGTGGGCGGATTTCATGAAGGAGATTCATTACAAGCAGTGGCGAAGCTACATTCATGTAACTGGGTATTCTAAAATTCATACCTTATATTTTTTGTAGATAAATTCCAGTCGGCGTGTTTTTCGCTCTGGAAAGATGTCAATGATGCGTTCTTTGAAGATGTCGTCCCTGGAAAGACTGTTCTACAAACCCTTCTCAATAGCCAGAGTACTCAAATTGCTCAGTCTAGAATCTAACATGGAGTTCCTTAAAAATGTTTTAATTCTCTTCAATGCACTCATACTTCGTTCACTCGACGCAGCAGATACAGGGAAGGTGAGAATCAGTCTTATGAGCCGCACTGTTTCTTGATATATTTTTTCTGGGCCATTGTTCAAAAAATATTTCAGCAAAAAACCTGCAGGCAAATGCTTTGTTTGGTCAGAATGAACGTTCATTCATTTTGAAGCTGTTCACTGTTCACTGGATACTTTTTTTTACCAATGCGACGGAAACAGTGATCTGTAAGCAGGGAACTGTTTTTCATCGAGTAATTCAACAAAATTAAAGTTTTTAAGATCTTCAAATCTCGATTCCATCCGTATTACTATGGTATCAATTATTTCAAAAGCTAGGACTTGTAGTGTCATAAATTATCCTGATCCTGCCTGAGTGCCTTGGCATCTTTGATACACTCCTCAACAGTTTCCTGATTTCTAAGAGATTTTACATTTGTTACATACAGCAAGTTTTACTTCATGATTGCAAATGCTGATATTTGATGTACACATTATTTGCAGTAATATGTATAAGCGGTCCATGTAAACAATGTTTTCCGCAATAGCGAGCGTCGTTAAATAAACCATAATTTAATTTTCTACGGGGAAGATAACTATATACATAGAAGTCACAATCATAAGAGTATAGATAGGATGGAGATCATAGTAATAACAAATTACAATGAAAGCAGTAGTGATGGTGTAGTGGCAAAATTTTCTAACAATAACAATAAACGTTTAATTAGAATTGGTTTTCTTAACTTATCGGCATTATAGGTCTATATACACGAGTTCTGAGTGTACTTCTACTGTCATGACGTTTAGCAGGATGATATCTGTAGGGGGCTGCAGCTGGTTGGGAGATATACAAGTTGGATAGTGACTCGCTTCTTTGCTTAACATTTAACATTTCAGGGGCCAAAAAGATCTGCGATACTTTTTTTAATTATGTAGCGTTTAGCAGAATGGTCGTAGTCGAATGGCAAAGTGTAGCCGAATGAGATTCGATCGAATGACCACTTGTGAATACTCAATTTTATGTGTAAACACGTTCTTATATCAAATTTTATTTTCTCACACTCTAATAACCATAAGAAGTTTCTCGCTTCCTCAAAAATTTTACGAAAACATAATAGAAAATTTAAGGTAGAACTGAATTCCGGACACTGCGACCATTATTTATAGCAAGGAAAACTTTATTATTTTCAGTTTTGTTTTCCTGTTATGTGAATTGCGCCCATTGTTTAACGGTCAATTCCTGGATTCGTGAATTCGCCAACACCTGACAATGTCTTTATTGGGAGTCGTCTATGCAAACAATTTATTTCTTGAACCGGTAGTAATAACTGGTCCGTTGACATGTTCGCTCATAAGCCATTAACATACTGTTTTTACGTTGTGCTCATTACAAACAATACAGTAGAACTAAAGCAGAACACACCGCCATGACACAACAGTGCACTATGTCATTCGTCTGCTAATTCTCATCCTATACAAGAACCAATCAGATTCACTGATGGCGGCTGATGGAGACTGCCACCACCTCTGCAAGCTGATGGCACCGGTGCGACACCGGTGGAGCATTGGTATCGCCATCGGTGAAATTCGGAACACCGTGATGCCATCAGATTGCTCTCCGCTGAGATTCGGAATACGCTCTTCGCTAGCAGACAGTTTATGACGTGTATGCACCAACGAGTTAGATACTATAGAGAGGCCAAAGACCTCAGAAAGTTGAAGACAATTGAACATTGATCCGCCATGTTTCGGTTAGTCAAAACAAAGGGGCGTGGCTCGGATGTTGTAGGAAATGACTGTGATGAAGTTAGTATTATTGTGAATTGAGATACATATTAAGACTATGTTAATAAGTAAAAAGTAAAATACACACAAAACTTTACGTTTTATAACAGCTGTAGGCCTATGTTTTATTAGTTTCACTAAATATAGCCCAGATATTAAATGACAAGCTATACTCGATGCAACCAAAGCACCTAAAGAATTTAATCGGCAGAAGAAAAATAAATAATTTTTTGACTTTGTCACAAATTTAATTATCTTACAGCTAATCTAACCTAATATGAAATTATGCAATTCAGTGCTCACCAGCTGATTTGAAGAGAGACGACGTATGTAACTAATAGGAGTAAAATATAGGAAAGGTAGTGGCGAAAATTAAAATATAAATATATATATATATATATATATATATATATATATATATATATATATCCAGTAATTAAGTTATTGAGAAGAATTCATTTGAAATTGGAATTAACACAGACAACTTTTGAAAACTGCAATTGTTAAAACTACAAATAACCTCTTAGCATGCAACATAATAATTAAAGAATTACACTAATAGAAAGTTACTCACGATCATAACTCACCACATTTATTGAAACGATAAGAGACTTAATGATTAACATTGTTATCAGAAACAACAGGAGCCACAGCTAGGTACACTTCTTTTCGCGTGATGGAGACATCGTGTAGTCTAATATAATTTGAAACAAACATTGATCTCACACGTGTCTCGCAACTAGGCAGAGGCTTTTGCAGAATGAAACTGATCTTACATTATTTTGAACAATAATGACAAATTGTGTGTGATGCAAGTGCTAACTTTCCTCTTTGTTAACAAAAAGAGCCCTACGCATTAATAAAAAGAAAATTGGAGTAGGCCCTATAAACACAATAAATACTAAACTCTTGATGGTACAAACTTATTAGTACAGATATTTCTCTTATGCTCAGTCCGTCTTATCTTATAATTCTCTGCGGCAATGGTACCTGTATTGAGAGGGTTTAATTATCCAGCAACGAATATTATGATTTACGGTACATTTCATTTAAATCCGAGGGAATGAGACATTTTTGAAAATTTTAAAGTCTTAATTATTACTTCTTCATTTATAAATCAGCTTTTTACAAAACCTATAGCGAAATGTTTAAATTAAATATTGATGTATCTGAAAAATATAATACATGTACCAACTCATTGCAGCGTACCTTTGATAAGCACTCCTTGCGGAAGCTGGCGGTACTATAGACCGCCATGTTTTTTAGGGAACAATCCATAGTACTCTTGGCCTCCGCAGGGAGCGCTTATCATAGGTCTTCAGCCTCTCTATAGTATCTAACTCGTTGGTATACACACGTCGTTTGACGCAAGGCTTCGCGCTTTGAAATCACTGCCTTCTTGATCATATTGCTGTATAGTACGTTATACCGCGTTTTATGCTTCGGGTGTTCTGTGAGTTTTTGTTGTCTTGAAAGCAAGTCCCCACCAACGAGCACAGAATGCATAGAGTAGACATGAACAGCTTGAAGATGAAGCCGATTTTGTGGACAGTCGCCATTATGATGCCCCCAAAACACTGGGCTCCCAGTTAGCACATGGGCAGTTGATTGTGATGTTGCATCGTTGTTTTAATTAATAAATGAACTAATTTCAATATGCCTACATGTGCTGCGTAGGGCTGCACAAACAGGTTTTCAAAAAAAAAAAAAAAATTCCGGGAATAACTTTTCACAGGTAAATATGCATGTGTGAAATGTATTTATTACCCGGTAGATGATGAATGATTTAGCCTAGGTTAGTCGGTTAGATTCATACTGTTCACGTGTTAGTTTGATTACGAGAAAGGATTAGTGTATTGATATTATTTAATTAATTTTTATAATCACTAAAACAGACTTACGTTTTGTAGACTTTGCATTTACGAGCGAAGCTAACCTAACAACCCAAGTTGGAAATTTGTGTTGCGTGCTATAGAAAATGGGTGTACCGAGGTTTCTCTTCAACCGAATACACGTATTCGTTTCATGAAGAAAAAGAAATATTGTATTAATATTATTATAATTAATTTTTATAATCACGAAATCAGATGATAATGAGGTTGCTGATAGCTGCTGTCTTAAAGCAATCAGAAAGGTACATCACACAACTTATATTTTTTTTTCAAGATTATAATCCTAACAGTCCCTGAAAAAAAATTATATGTACGCACTTTTAACATTGGTAATGTTGGACCTATCCGGAAACTCGTACAAAAGTAGCTTCATTAACTCGGTCGCGATCTAGCTTGACCCACTTGGTAATAGAACTTCACTTTTGTTCGCCGTTATAATCTAATTATATACTATAAACGAAGAGCCTATCAAATATTATATGGTTAAGATTATTCCACTTTTTCTCTAAACAAAATCGGGACACCTACACGAAATACTAGCAAAAGGAAAAGAATGATCATTTGCGTTAAGAAGCAAGTTGAATTATTAAATCGAAGCAAATGGATCAACCTATAAAAGTAATTATTATAGGTTAACATTTTTATTGGACTAGTAGTAAAATAAGTTCAAAATATTATATCCCTTCTTTTATCTTTATTGTTTGTTTAACCTTCCAGGTACCTATTAAATACCATACTGCAATTTGAAGAGCTGTCAATTTAAATACCTGTATATATGTGATTTATTGATGACAGTTTTGCAATTTTTGATAAAAATACGTGCCTAGCGATTCTGTATTACGAAACAAACAAGAAAGTATGAGTCCTTCAGGAAATTAGGGACATATGCAATTCCTATTATCATAAGATCTTCTATAACGTAATAGCTATTTTGCAATGTTTTGGTAGCAACAAGATGGCGTCAGGCCCATCAAACCGGCTTCACTCCTTCCAATGCATAGACAAATAACAGATAGATATGCAGCTCAATGCTAAAACAATGCCAACATAGGCTGCCAGGACGACCGTAGAGCCATCTGTAGTCTTTTGTAAACAAAACGGTAACAGCATTTTTACCACCCACCTCTACTGCTGTGTCGGTAACTACGTTCACTACTATACCAAGCCATTCTATTTACTAGTACAGAATGAATTATTTCTTTTAAAACATTTCACTTTTGGTGGAAATGTTTGAATGCAATTTTTTTTTATTGTATAATATACAATATTGCATATATATCCTGTAAAAGGCGAAGGTCTATTTGAAAAAAAATCACTACAATGTACAGAACTATTTATATTGCATTTTGATTATAATTTTATCTTCCTTTCCCAGCCCACCTGCCTGTAACAACAATCAATAGTTCTCAGCTTGGTATTTCAGTTTGGGAAGGAATGGAAAGGGAACTTTTAGGGATTTATATTTCCTTCTCCATTTTTTAAGCTAGCGACTTAATTTCTGTATTCAGGAACCTCTTGTTATTAGTATTAATGTCCGTAAGTTCCAGCAGTACCAGGTGAAAACTTTAGAGTTTATTATTATTTTATTTTCACCTATTTTAAAACATATCTATTCCCACAAAATATGTTACTGGACATGCATATGTCTATGATGCATATAATTTAACAGCAGATCCATAATTTGAATTTCGAATGCAGAGAGTTAAAAATCTTTAATTCAATTTTTGTGTCTGACTAAATATTTCACATGTTAATTTTGAAAATATTTACTTTACCCAAAAAAAGTCTCAGCAGTTTTGTTAACCATACTTGTCAGAATATGCTGTAAAAATGTCAACTTTTTAGCATGAAATCTGTTGAAGCTTATATTATTTGAATCAGGAAATGGAGTAAAAGTAAAATGCGAGAATGACTACCATCACAAAAATCTGTTTGTAATTGTGAAACTAAACTAAACCATGAATTTTGAGAAAGATGATGGTTATAAACTTGCCCCACATAAAAATGAAAAGTCACGGATAATTTTAATTCTGCAAATTGCATTTTTCTCGAAACCTAACCAAAATTTCACTCATCTCCCTCCACACATCCATAATACCCTCATATTTCACACAGCCGCCTCCTCCTCTACAGCACAATATGGATCGAGCAGAGCAAGCATAGTTACAAATGAACACAATAGACACAATAGTGTTCCAGAAATATTTATTTGTAAAGTAACATAAAAGAATGTGGACGAAGCACAAAGAACACAAAATATATTGTACAGGTATTATTACTAAATTATCAAAATAATAAGGAACAACTCTCAGTGATCATTATTACTATTATTATGCATTCGTCTGGCTTTTAAAAGCCACTTTATTCATGCACTAACAGGGCACACTCTGTGAGTCTCCGTAATGATTCTTTTACATTTACATACTTCTATTAATATCAGAAATACGCAGTACATTGCCATTTGTAAGTAAAAATTGTTTAAATTCGTATACTATGCAAGTGTTCAAGATTATAAACCATTTTAACACATTTTTCTCAGCAAAGTACAATGTTTATTGTGAGGAAATGAGATATTTATGTTGAAGAATGTTTATTTATGTGCTACTTCTGTAATTTCACTAGAAAACAAACTGATACAATGACATGCTATATGAAAACAGTAATATATGTCTGGTGTTGGTGGGACTGCAATGTGTTCTTTGGCAAAGGAGGAGGGACACAGGCCTGTGGACTTTCTTTGATAGGTTTTTGAGGGTTGTAGGAATTTGAGGTCTTTTGGAGGAGACAATTGGGTAAGTTCATTTTCTGGTAAAAGTCGTATAGTTGATAGAATGGATGAAGGATAAGAAAGTTGTGCGGATGAAGGGTAATTCGATTGTGAGTCTGAATGTGCGCTTGTGATTGATCCATCCAAAGATGGAACTGCCGACCAGTTGAGACCTTTTCTCTCTTTTGTTTTAAAATCAGTCTCTGAAAAGTGACGACTGCATACTACTCTGTTAAACAGTATCGTAGCAGTATGTTCGGTATAGGTTACACCTATATTTCTGCCCAATGTACAGCCCTGTAAAATGTAGAAGTATTAATTAGAATTACCAGTAAATAGAATAGGCCTACTCTAGTATCATACAACCTTGGGTCTATTGTATATTCTGGGGCATTTAAGAACTACGAATTTTATGATACTGTTCGAAACTCTAAGCTCGTATATCATACAGATCGAGTCTCTTTCTAGTTCTATGATTATGTAACTAGCAAAATATGCAATTAGGTAGTTACTTTGTAGAATTTCTAGGCATTTTTGACAATGCCGGCTTTCTTTTCAACAACAATTTGTGAAACGGGAGTAGTCCAAGTTTGTACATGCAAATGCAAAAACTGTTGTGCATTCTCAGATACTTTCATTTCAAGTAGGGTTGTCTAGTGACAGTACTAAATAAGAACCTCTTCTTTTGATCCATTTTTATATTTAATATGGTATTTTTCCTGAAAAGCTACACCAAAAGAGACACAGTTTCCTCTTGTTTCACTGGATTCTGTGTGATTTATATAGTCATAAACATGTGATTTTAGTTTCCACGCACAAATAATTTCAAAATAAAAATCCTATGAGATCTCTTTATACTTATGTATTGTTGTAGCTCCTCCCGTATTTGTTACAATGTTACTAATTTATTACCAACATAACATGTGAGAGGCCAATCTTAATTAGGTTACTAGGGAAATTGTCTATTTCTCTAGTACTGCGTTCTTAAACTCTCTAGTGTTATACTTGTAAGAAGTGGAGAGACGGGCTATAACAATGCATCAGAATATATCGTACAGGTAAGCATTAAACGATTTTTATGCTAAAAGTATTTGTGGCTGCAAAATAAAACTACGTGTTTTACATTATACTGTATAAATCTCACAGAAACCTGTGAAGCAATAGAAGATTGCACTTTATTTGGTGTAGCTGATCTGGGCAACTACTACTGATATTTTTATTATTACAAAACATGTTTGGCTACTGCAATATTGCACAGCTAATCACGTGCTTAAATGTTAAGTTAGGTTTTAGCATATAAAAATGGACTCGCCTAAAAAAACATTGCTGTATTACTCTCTGTAGGTACAAATACAAGAGTAATTTAAAGGAATATAGATTAAGTAATCAATATTACTAACCTCAACATTTTTCGGGAAGTGGAAAAATGGTAAGTCCGAATCTCTTCTATTTGACCCCAGACAACCAGGCACAGAGCAAGTTTTTACTCAGGTTTTCTGGGACATGCTGGAATGACAGACAATACTAGTGATTTTTCTTACATCCCTAATAAGTAATTAAATAATAAATGTACATTATGTTAATCAATCAATTAAGTTAATTAAACATATTATGTGTTTAATTCTTGCATTGTTTGCTTGAAACGTATCAATCATGTCATCTCACAATAACTTCAATCACAATGTGTTAAAACTACATCACAATAATTATTCACTTATAGTTATAATTTCAGCAAATAAATCTCCATTTGTAAAATAATAAGTACTAAATATCACCTCCTCAGAATAGCATAGGTGAACACATGTAACACACGTTAACAAAAGACACGAATACATAAATAAACAACACAATAAGTGCTCATTATGTTTCATTTATAATCTCAGATCTCCAATGCAAAATAAGTACGTAAATATCATCTTACCTCAATAGAAGAAAACACGTGTAGCACAAAACTTCTGAGTAATATTACCCAAAACACGTTGAAATACGAATGAAAACACATACCGGTACGCAAAACATCGACACAGAATTCGATTTGTTGATTTGTTTGCCATCTATTGAGGAATTATTGAAGGAACGAGGACTTATTGCTTACCAATGTCGGTAGATGTCTCTCAGTTCACGTTGTAAATAACTCAAATCAAGTTGCACCCCCCTGGTACAATGGTAGGCCTATTAAGATGCTAGTGTCTAGTCTATGTAGTCTGTGCTCGTTGGTCCCCACACTGCCAGCTGCGCAGAAGATACGACTGGACCCAAATTGAAGCGATCGCTCGCCGCCATCTTGAGGCGGACGGAAAGCAATGCTGATAGAACGCAATCGTAAAACAAACTAAGATTTATTACAATACAACATAAAAACAACCAAACATGAGCCTAAGAGTAACAAGGATAAAGACAAATATAAATAGCAAAACGTAATTACCTGCATTCTTGTGGTATAACATCAAATAATCAAAGATATTAATCCTACAACTGTCAGTCTATAATCTTCATCGTCTTTGTGACTTGGGTGTATTTATATTTACATAATTCATCATATCCATAGGATGGGCTTCCTGAAATATATTTCAATAACCGAGCGAGAACATTAACTTAATCTTGTACATTGTGTGCATCCTGCGGTCGTGAAAAATAGCGGACGAAAAGTAATGCTGATAGAACGCAAACGCAAAAGACACTAAGATTTATTACTATACCATAAAAAACAACCAAATATAAGCTAAAAGAGTAGCAAGGATAAAAACAAATATAAACAGTGAAACGTAATCACCTGCATTCCTGTAGTAGTCTACAACAGCAAATAATTGAAGAAACTGGAACTGTCAGTAAGTAATCGTCATCTTTGTGAACAACAAATATTAAGCTGTTATGCTAAAACTGTCAATTAAAAATTCTTGTCTTCGTGATTAGGCCTATTCATATTTACACAATTCATCAAATCTCTACCGATGGAGTTCCTGAAATATTTAATTAATCGAGTTAGGACATTAACTTAATCTTGCACACTGTGTGCATTTTGCTTAGGCCTAATAATAAATGTTTAAATAAACAAGGAAATGCATCAACTGTTATTATTAAATCGAATATGTGCAAGAATGTCAAAATATTGTTACTAGGCCATATCTAGATAGTATGAAAATACTTAACCAGATTTATTTTGGACTCACCTATTGATTCATAAATAAAATTGATTTAGAGAGATGCTGTCGAACTATCTTTTTGTGCAAAGTAATACTGGTGGTGAATGGATGGTATAAATTTATCGCGTTTAACAGCAGATAACCATTTACTGAGAAGCTCAGGCTTTTGCAATGGAAACCTAAAAAGAAAGTTTGCGCATACTCCTATAAAACATTCTCTTCTATTAATACAATAAATATGTACTAATGTTCTCGTCATTTTACAATATCCTAATACAATATATGTAACTAACTTACTTGTGAAAAGAAATTTCCGAATCCTTCTTACGTCGATTCGTACAGTTGTATGCGGCACAACTATGCACCATGATTCCACTTACGGAATTTATATAGGAGTACGATGAAAATAAATGATAAAAGAACACTATTTGTACAGTTGTATGCAGCACAAGAGCACACGATGGTTTCACTTATAACAAAGAAATATGATTAAAATTCTGTATAAACACTATTTTTATAGGCCTCATATGTAGCACAGTAGTAGGCCTACACTGTAATTCCACGTATATCACAGGAGAATGATTCATTTAAACTATATAAACACTATATACACACACTATTGATTAAATTAATACGCACTTACTCCTAACACATTGAGTAATACTGAATAACCTTCTATGTTATTTCAAATTAGGCGGAATCGTGATGTAAACATATTGTAGTCACATGGCACTCACCCTCAAGATGGAGACGCGCGAAAGTGTTCAATTTTTGGTCGAGGAACAGCGCTCGTAGTGAGTCTAGGTTAAACTATAAAACGTCTTTGGTTGAAAGTGTTAATTATAAGAGAGTAAGTAATTAATAGTATACAAAAATGAATTCCATTAATAGTTTTCAATCACAACCATTTTCATCTAGGTCATTAGAGGCGAAAATATAAATAAAAAGGCTTGGTAGACGAACCTGCTATTAAGCTTTCGCAAATAATTTGTACGAAGGGTAAGACTTTTAACAGAATTTTTAATGCTAATATGTTCGAAAAACATGACTGGTTGTGCATCTGCAATGTCAAGAATGCTCTATTTTGTTTTCCGTGTGTGTTATTTGGTGGCGAAAAAATGTGGACTAAAACATGAATGATTGATGTGCATCTTCTAAATGAAAGGGTTAAGAATCACGAAGCATCGTCAACCCACATAAAAAATGTCCTTAGTTTAGCCTTCATGGGAATTGTAAATATTGCTGCTCAGGTAGACGGTGCCTATAAAAGAAATATTAAACTTGATAAATATCATCATTAATTGTATTAGATTCTGTGACTCCTTTGAATTAGCACTGAGAAGTCAGGATGAAACGGATTCGTCTTCTAATCTAGGCATATTTCGTGGTCTCATAAATTTCAGTGCTGAGCTAGACAACGCTCTAAAGACCCACCTAGAAAATTCAACAGTTTTCAAGGGGACGTCAAAAATCATTCAAAACGAGCTTTTGGCGTTTATGCTAGAAGTCAGTCATGAAGAGATTTCACGGCAGATAAAAACTGTGGATTTTCTAGCTGTTACTGCAGATGAAACAGGTGATGTCTCCAACAAATTTCAGATGGTGGTTATTTACAGACATATCCACAACAACAAACCTGTTGAAAGATTCTGGGACTTCATTGTTCCTACTGGTCAAGATGCATCATCTTTGGCTAAAAGCATAACACATGAGCTTGATCGTCATTTAGGAACTTGTCCTAAGAAACTGATCGCTCACACATATGATGGTGCTTCAGTCATGAGTGGCTCATTATGTGGTGCTCAAGCATGGTCTAGCAAACTTACACAGACGCAGCTTATGTTCATTATTATGCGCATCAGCTTAATCTGATCATGCAAAGTGCCGCATCAGCTAAAGAGTATAAAAGTACTGTCACCGACAATATGCAACCCACTATATTTCAAGTTACCAACCGCCCCTGATGCCAAAGCGCAATTTGTGATGTTTAAGTCTTAATATTGATGACAGAGAAGACAAAGAATATATTGAAAGAGCATGGAAAACATAAATACGTTTTTCTTATGTTGAACATTTTTGGAATCATTTAGCGCTATATCCATCCAGGATGGTTGTATCATTATTGGAAATTGCACTTCACTCCACACGAATGTGAATTTTCCTAGCTATTAATCATAATCTACGTGAACGCTAGTGAAAGATTGGAGACAAGTACCTCGTGGCAATGTACCAATGATAAATAGACTCAATTTAGGTACTAATTAATATGGCGATGAGGAGGCATTGATTGCGAACCCTGAACGTGACAAACAATTATTGTTACATAACCAGCCTAAATTTATAGTATGGTAATTTTATTAGAGAAAACTAAAGCGCTTGCCTTGAAAAAGGAAAAAATAAAGAAAATGTCCGTAACCATCAATTATTTTATTGTGGTTTATTTAACGACGCTCGCAACTGTAGAGTTTATATCAGCGTCGCCGGTGTGCCGGAATTTTGTCCTGCAGGAGTTCTTTTACATCCCAGTAAATCTACTGAAATGAGCCTGTCACATTTATACATATTTAAATGCCACCGACATGCGCCGGGATCGACCCCGCAAACTTGAGCATAGAAGGCCAGCACTGTACCGACTACGCTACCCAGGCATAAACAAAAATTTATTACAAAGATACAACAATTTTAACTATCTTGTGGATATTCATTGTATATGATTGTAAATTGCAGAAACCTCACGACCATTTGAGTAAATATTTCAGGAGACACAAAAAATTGTTTATCTTCAAAAGCGTTCGATATTTTGAAATTACCATTTTTTCATTAAAGCATAATAACAAGATGTAGTCTTTCACATAAATGAACTTGAATGTTTTTCTTTAGTGCTTTCTGGAAAACAATTGAATTTCTCTGACATGTGGGGTTTCTGCAATTCATGACTGGTAATAATTATTTTATTATTTTAATAGTATATTATGAAATAAGTTTATAATGTAATAATTGTATAACATTATAAACGTGTTTCATACGTTATTGTTTGTACGACAGCATTATAAAATCTATACTTATAATAAATCCCGACATTTTTCTGGTAATTTTCGCTTTTCTAAAAATAATTAGTGTTAACAGGTATAATTTATCATACTGAAACCGAAAATCGCTTTTTGAAAATTTTGTTTGTCTGTCTGTCTGTCTGTCTGTATGTTTGTTACCTTTTCAAGCGATAATGGCTGAACGGATTTCGTTGAAAATTGGAATATAAATTACGTTCGTTGTAACTTAGATTTTAGGCTGTATGACATTCAAAATACTTTATTTAAAAGGGGGGTTATAAGGGGGCTTGAATTAAATAAATCGAAATATCTCGCTTATTATTGAGTTTTTTGAAAAATGTTACATAACAAAAGTATCTTTAAAAATGATTTACGATAAGGTTTATTCCAGCCAAAATTTTCATAGGACTGATATTTAAGGATATACAAGAGTGTCAAAATAATAATACAATGCATTTTCACCTCCACCTCATGTTATAGCGTCGTTGTTCCGTAACTCCTATGTGCAAAATATACAATATTTCAATAGGAAGAAAAAACATAGGAGATCGTGAATTCTTACATTTTCGAAAGAAAGAAATATAATTACTTTTAGGAGATTATATTATTTTCTATACAACTATTTAAGTTATTTAATAGAGCAAAAATCTGACAAATCAATATGTCACATAGGAGTTATTGCAGGAACGATGTCGATGGCTATAATGAAATAAGAACAAATGATTCCACTCTTTAAGGTGGCCTTGACCAAGAGGACTTAATATATAGTCCTCTTGGCTTTGACGTTTATCATTATATACAGGGAATATTTGTGTGTTTGTATGAAGTAATCTCAGAGGCTAATTTGGACAATTCCTTCACTATTTGAAATTTTTAGTTTCTCTAGATGGATGGAATACTACATATGAGGACTGAGGTAAGGTGAAAATAGATCTTTACTCACAGAAAACTTGATATTCTGTCGAAATACTGTATAACTTGATTATTGCAACTTTATTTGGTCTACATAAAATACTCTAATTTTATAGACTTAAATTTCTTTTTGTTCACAGAACATAATACTTAAGAGTTTTGTCGTAAAGATGAGTATTTTTACTTGACCATACAGCCTATAATAAATAAGCATTTTACCATGGAGCTCACTGGAGCTGAGTTATTTTAAAAGTGTCACGAAATGGCGTTCCTGCGCTCATTATTTACCCATATTCGTTTCCTGTGTTCCTTAAAATAATATTTATGTAGGGTACCTCATTTTTTTATTTGCATAAGCAATGATATACAACCGAGCGAGCTGACTCAGACGGTAGCGTTTGAGACACGCATTCGGGAGGTCCCGGGTACAAACCACGTGGCCGACCAATCTGACTGGGGTTTTTCATGATTTCCCTTAGTCATAAAGGCAAATGCCGGATTGGAAAGATACACGCCATGATTCATCACCGCCTCGATTACCAATACCAAAAACATTAATCAAAGTCTATAATCAGTTACATGAACTCAAGCCATCTACAACACACAATAGAAAGAGGAACTCAACAAGAGTAAAAACGGCCTAATCATATACCCACACATTCTAAACACGCGACATGACCACAGATGTTAAGGCTTGAATAAAATAAACTTAACAAAAAAAAAACAGATGCACAGTAAGGTTAACATAAAAATTATCTTCGTACACAATCAACTCTATTAATTTGGAGTGATTTATTAAAGGATGCATTCAGAATAATTTAGAAAAATGTTAAACGAATTATCCTTGCACCAAAAACGGGTGTTCTCTGAGCCAGATGATCATACTTTAATTATTTGCATGTAATAACAATTAAGAAACATGTTAAAGGAATTATCATTGCACCAAATGAGTGGTCTCTGGATCAAAATGATCGCATTTTAATTATTTAAATACAATTTAAATTAAGTAACATATTAAACGCTTTATACTTCTATCAACCACGAATGTTCCCTGGACCAGATGTCCTATTTTAATTATGTAATTTCTTTTTATTTGTAACAAGTGCAGCGGAGCTCACGGGTACAGCTAGTAATTAATAAAGAAATAACATCAGATTTGTAATGATGGGAATTTTATTTCACAGTCTATGAAGAAAGAGGTAACTATGGCAACAAAGATGTTATAGCAAATCGTTACATAATGTTAACTTTATGAACAAGTCTTGACTGCCTCCGTGGTCTGTTGGTCAGCATGCTGGCTTCTAGATCAGGAGGTCCCGGCTCTTAGTGAATTTTTCTTGATCCTTGAAGAAGAGGAATTCCCTGTGTGTCTAGAGTCTGGAAATTTGTGAGTGTGCCGGGTTAATATTAATTAACCAATCATCACAAATATAAAAATACATCAGGGCGCTGTGCAATAACTGAACACACGTTTCAGCGTCACATTGTTCACTTCACTTCACTTCACTTCACTTCACTTCACTTCACTTCACTTCACTTCACTTCACTTCACTTCACAGTCGGTTTACCGACACTGTTGCCAACGTAGTAGAGCTGCTGTGTAAAGAAGTCTTTAGTATAAATTTCTTTGAGTCACGTAGCATATGCAATACTGAGAAATTGATTACTTAATATTTCATCCTAGTTCTAGTGATAAATCTAAATAAACATTTAGTTATAGAGTGGGAATGTTGATTAAGTAGATCATGTATGCTCCAAGGGCCTTCAATAGGTAGTATGTTATGTATTTCTGATAATAATTTTTTACTGCTGGCTTGGCGAAATGTGCATCCGAAAAAAATATGGTTCAAGGTCCCATTCTCTCCACATTCACATAAATTGTTAGCATGTCTTTTAATGTTGAAAAGATATTGCGGAGTTGCAAAAGTTCCCATAACCAGGCGGTAGTGCATGACAATTGCTTTTCGAGGCAATTTTGCATAGGTTGTTGTGAAGTTTTTAATGATTCGAATTTTATCCTCCTCCTTTTTATAACATCCTTCCATAGGATTAGATAAAAAATGGTGTCCCAAATCTTGTCGAGTAATCAGAAAATTGGTTGCGTCATTTGGGAATGATGTGGCTAGTTGTGCTAGTAGGTCGACTTTCTTATTGCCTCTAATGCCTTTGTGACCGAGTATCCAAAGGAACTGCAGACTCATTTGTGATTGTTTCATTTTATTAATAAGTGATTTTAGTAGGATAACATATATATATATATATATATATATATATATATATATATATATTGTTTGGTATCTGAGTAAGGTTTAAGTAAAGCTTGTAAAGAGCATTTGCTCTCCGTGCATATGATTAATTGCGAATATTTATGTTTTTCAATGTCCTTCAGAGCAGTATAGATAACCAGGACCTCCGCGTTGAAGATTAATGTGTTATTGTGCAGTCGGATGATCTTGAGGTAATAGTTACTGGAATTATAATAGGCTGCTCCAACAAGCTCCTGTTTCTTAGATCCATCGGTGAAGTATATGTGTTTGATTTCAGGATTTGGACAAAAAGTTTTGAGATATTCCTCCCATTCTTGGGGGATGCAATGGGTTGTTTGTGGTGTAAAAGATGTATCAACTATTGATTCGTCTATTTATTTCTGGTCTATAAGGTAACAAGAAAAGATAGGGGTTTTGTAGATGTTAGGTTGTAGTAAGAAAGATGAAAAATGTTTAAAAGCAGTATATTTTGAGTAAAGCCGTTTGCCGGTTGAGCCTGTGCTATTTCGGATAGGAGCTTGAGTTTGTGGAAAAGCGGGGTAGATGTGTGTGAAAACAGTCTGGTAATGAATTTAGTTGCCAAACGGAATTCTCGGTATTTTTTGTCAAAGAACGGAAAAGTTTGTTCCATCTGTGCATATGACGGGTCGCCATTGAAGTAGAAAATATTTTTGAAGGGATGGTAAAAAAGTTGTTTCCTCCAGTTAGTAAAATATGTAGGTATTACCATCATTTTGCAGTAGAGATCCATATTCCAACTTGCCATTATTAAGGGGTATATTAACTTCAATAATATGTTATGTTAAATGCCCCACGATTTGTTAGAAATACATTTTAATAGTCTTTGGATATTTTTCATTTTATGTATGACATGTTCCAGATGCTGTCGGCCCGAGAGACGATAGTCCAGAATTACCCCGAGAAATCTGGCTGTCTTTTGAGATGTAATATAAGCATTCTGTATGCGAATGTTACGTTTGAAGTGTGTGCAACCTTCTTTGAATATTAGAAATTTCGTTTTCGCAGTATTAATCATGAGTTCTTCCGTATGGAGATAGTTAATAATCTGATTGCACTGATCTTCGAATAGTCGCATTCCTTCTGATATGTGTTTATAATGATATGAGCGTCACATTGTTAACAAGTAATTCCATCTGTTAGCACAACCATAAAACATCTAATAGATGCTATAGAGTTACCAACAACGAAAAAAAAAAGTTATTGTCTCCTTAATAGAAGTCATGACGTTTTAGTTTTCATGGTAATATTTTTACGACACTAATGCGATATTGTGGCATATTATGCAACGATTTTCACTAACGATAAAAAAACTGTTTATAATGCTGATGTACTAAAAATATTTTTTTACACAATGTAACTAATTTGTAGTACTTACGCATTTTGTTGATATGCATCGTAAGTTGACATTCCCAAATGTAATCTAGTTGCTCATTAATATTCACATTTTTTCTTTTAACGATTTACAGAATGCAGGATATAGCAACTCATATCTCAGTTGAGATTTGTTCGGCAATAAATCGGCACATCCAGTCATCCAAGCGTATTGGAATTTTATATCATTGCACATGTCATCTATAACTTTTTTCAAAGTTATTAAAAAATAAATAACAAATCGAATTACTTATATATGTTTCAAGACATGGAAACACGAACAACAATACTTATTTACAAATATATTGCTATAACAACTATACGCGATTCATCTTTTAATCGTCGACCTGGTTGGCGAGTTGGTATAGCGCTGACCTTCTATGCCCAGGGTTACTGGTTCGATCCCGGGCCAGGTCGATGGCATTTAAGTGTGCTTAAATGCGACAGGCTTATGTCAGTAGATTTACTGGCATGTAAAAGAACTCCTGCGGGACAAAATTCCGGTACGTCCGGCGACGCTGATATAACCTCTGCAGTTGCGAGCGTCGTTAAATAAATCATAACATTACCATCTTTTAATCTCTATCATTATAGTATAACCCAATTTATATAAATACCCATAAATAGCCTACATATTATATTTTATATTCGTCTCTTCTTTTCAAACTTTTCCTCATTCCCGTCAAAGTCACTTACCCCATCTGTACCGCAATATGCTATATAGCTGAAGACGGTGAAGGTCAATTATTTTGTCTTATAAACTATTTTAATTGTATATTTAAGCAGAGAAATTAAAAAAAAAAAACAGAAATATACAACAATGGAAAATTATGTGACTGGTTATTTAATTTCTCAAATAGCTTTAAATCAATAAGAATAAAATGGAAAGCAAATTAAGACTTTCTTGCTTTCTAAAACATTCCACATATCTCGGACTTGTGATCCTGCAATTCACTCTAACTTATTACCACAGTAAAATTACACCGAGCACAGGGCGTGTGGAATATGAATATTACAACAATATAAAAAACTGAAATTGAGAAAAATGTGACTTGTGAGGTTTCTGCAATTCACCATTCATATGAACTTTACATTTCCAATGAAATTACTAAGTATATAAAAACTTTAGCCATTATAAACTCTGTTATGAAGTCATTATTAATTCAAAAGTGCGCACGAATAATAATTGATATAAAAAACTTCCCCAACTACACTTATCTTACGGAAGTGAAACATGGACAACTAGAACGCTAGACTCTTCAAGAATATGAAATTCATTTGGACAGCAGGAGTGAGAAAATGGGAACATACAGGGAATGGACAAATTCTGAAAGAAATTCAATTCAGTCAATTTTTTAATATGTCGACAATCCAAGAAAACTTGAGAAAGGCATGTTACAAGAATGAAGAGAGGACGCATCCCTAAAAATATTTAAAAATTCGTACAAATATTCGACATTAAATAGTATTCATCACGACGTGAATCTTGACGCATTGAAAATATTTTAAATCGCTCTCACAAATATGTAGAATAAAAAGGAGAAGAATTTTAACATCTTCTTGGATAATAATTAAGTGAACAAAACACTTCGTAACACTTTGTCACTGTGAATAGCCATGACGGACGTCTACCTTTGAACCGAATCCAAGTGCAAATGCTGCGTACTTCGGGCCTAGCCCAGTCTGAGAAACATTCTGAAAACGTGTCCGTACTTTTTTCTGTAAGAAGTTGAAGTCTATACAGAGCGAACCTAAGTCATGTTATTAATTTTAGGGGGTTATCTTTGAGAAAAGTTTAATAATATAATAGGCCTACAATTTTGAACAGATGGATTCTGTGAATAAATAATTGTACGAATTTTAGTTCAGTGTCTTAAATTTGCAGGAAGTTTATTCGAAAAAATGTAAATTTTCCTTAGAGCAATTTTAAATTGCAAAGAATCGTGACAACACTGTACAGGTACAGTTTCCCTGGAAAAGAATGAGACGATTGAATATTCCTAAATCTCAGATGTAAGACACTGCGCATGATCAGAGACCAGAGAACTGATACACAAGATAACGAATATTGAGTTATTTAGATTCAGGCTATTTGGTTTGTTACTAGCATCGTTCCAAAATTCCCTTCAAAAACTGCAAAACATATGATAATATTTATGTAAATAAAAGATAAATATTCACATAAATCGTGTAGTTAAATCGACAATGGACCTTCATGACTAGATCGACACTAAGCACAGAAAGGAAAGCTTTCGTGTCGTTGCAATAGCTCAGACGCTAAAACTTCTGCGTGTTATGTAGAAAAGAGCGAGTTCGATTCTTAGTCCATATCAACGATTTTTTTGTTTAAATAAAGTTGAAATAGCTAAGTAATGTTGAAATAGAGTTATCTACAAAGCTCTCAGATTAAGTGTTAATGATCATAGACAATACAAAATTACAAGTTATAATATTATAAACGTATATATATATATATATATATATATATATATATATATATATATATATATACACACAAATATACAATGTAAATGCATATATATT
Organism: Periplaneta americana; assembly: GCF_040183065.1. Taxonomy (NCBI): domain Eukaryota; kingdom Metazoa; phylum Arthropoda; class Insecta; order Blattodea; family Blattidae; genus Periplaneta; species Periplaneta americana. The sequence goes on from NC_091123.1 coordinate 100,290,280, forward strand.
AAAAACTAACAATTAAAATGAAATTAAAAAATATTCCCAAGCCACACAGACAAACTTTTACAAAGGTTTAGAATCCTTAGGCTATGTCATTTGTTGAGTAATTATTACAATATTTTATTAGTAGCTTTCCAATATCTGTAATAAATGCACTGGCACAAAACAATTTTTGTTAAAAGTGTGGCTTTGGAATATTTCATTCTCACCCCTTCCGTTGATTTTAACTATTTTATCTACGTGTTTGCAATAGTGTTTAATTTAATGTGCATTCAATTTCATTCATGTTATGATTGAATGAAAAAGCACTTGAATGTTTAAGTTGTGAATAATATTTCTGTACTATATACTATAAGACTTTAAAAGAATTTGCAATAGATTTGGGATCCTCTACTTTATAATCACTGGTTTTAAGGTTTTAATGAACAAATATTTTCTTTCTTAGGATATCTACAAGTTTAACTTTAATAATATTCCGAATAGCTTTAATTGCATTATCTGAATTTTGTACTTTTATATTCAAATGTGTTCTATTTCCCGCTTTCGTAATTTGTGAGAAATTACACTGTACTCCTTGCAGTATTTAAGAACAGGAGGATCATTACATTGCAACTCATTACATATAGATTCTTCTTTTTAATACATGAGATTTTTAAGTCCCTGCGTTATCTACATGGTTTTACTTTAGAATTATTTCACAACATTGAGTGGAGAAGATCCACTGAAGGGATTCTGAAATTAAGTGAAAAATACAATACATTTACTTTTAATATCAGTAGTACCAATAGCATATACGTTTTTCCAAGATTAATTTTGTAGACATAAATGTAAATAATCATTAGATACAGTATTTATGACCCTTTTTAGTTTTTAAATTAATATTTTGAAATTGTTCAGTAACATTGGAAACAAGATTTGTTTATCATGTTCATACAAGCCATTGATTATAGGTTCTGTCGAATAGGAATCCAGTCTAATTCTGTGTACAAAACTGTTATGAATGGCTGTGCTACTTCAGCTTGTATGCTGGTTGGAAAATGATTCTACGACTAAGGTTTCCAGTTTCAAGAAGTGAATTTAATTTACCTTTACGGAAACGTTCTGAGAGATAATCTATGTTTATGTCACTACAGATCACAAATTCCATATGAGATTTCTAAAGTCTTTTCTTTACATATTCAATGTTGGCTATAAATATTAATAAATATTAAGAAATATGAATGATTGTACTTAGAAGTCTGATTTACATTATAAAAAGCAAGAAGTTACATTCCACGGCAAGATTCGAAATTTCGATGTTCGGACCTATTCAATGCTAATGTTAATAACCTACAATTTAGCTGTAGGAGTGTGGTGTCATAACTTGGGATTTGTTTACTTAATGCAATTCAATTTAATTTGGTTAGTTTCGCAACAATTGGACTTCCTGTTAGATCCTGTTGTTTAAATATTTAATTTAGGTTTGATTTATTAACTCTTACTGTGCAAGATGGCCCTTATTTCAATAATTCTATATCACGTTAAATAGTCATTGTCTACACTAAAGTATTATCATCGTCCCTCATTTGTCATCTTAATGGCGAACCGACGTGACATGAGACAGCGAGTTATAGCTCTAGTTGAGCCTTGATATGGGGCTAGATCTGCTGGCAGTTTGGTCGGTGTTCCTGGAAGTACAGCCGCGAGGTGGGTTCATCGTTTCCAAAATTCAGGGGAGGTCGAAAATCGCCCTATTCCTGGGCGTCAGCGGATTTCTTCATTGTAAGAGGATGCTCTCTTATTCGAGACAGTTTGACAGGACCCCTTTCGGACTGCTAACGAAATAGGAGCAGCATCTAACTTTCCCGGCTGTTCACAGACTGTGATCAGCAGGTTGAGGAACCGTGGTATTAGGAGCCGGAGGGCTGCGCAAATGGAAATATTGGGGAAAGCACAAGCTGTCGACCGTCTTGCCTTCGCTACCAATCGAGTGGATTTCGATTGGAGAAATGTAACTTTCTCTGACGAAACAACCATCTCGAGTGATTACGAAGGTCCTGTCCGTGTCTATCGCGAGGATGGTCTTCGACATGATCAGCGTTATGTGCACCGACGTGAAAGATCGGGGCGCTTTAGCATATCGTGTTGGGAGTGGATGTCTTACGATAGACCTGGCGTTATAGAACACATCGATGGCCGGTTTAATGCGGGAACTTACGAGCACATTCTTGAAAATATATTCCTTCCTCCCGCCCCTAGAACGTTTTCCCGAAGGAACATTGCTGTTCCAGCAGGTAACCATCCCGTGCAGGATAACCATTCAAAAATGGTTTCAAAGGATACCCGAGATCGAAATCATTAATTGGCCCCCGAAGTCACCTGATTTGAATGACATCGAAAATTTATTCGCGGAATTGAAAAAGAGAAAGATAGCCACCTATGCCCACAGACGCCCTCGAAACCGAGACGAATTTTGGGATCAAGTTGTTGACACCTGGGAAGATCTTGCCGGGGATTAGAACTTATTCCACAATCTCGTGACATCCATGCCGGGCCAACTTAAAGCTGTAATAGAAGCTGATGGCATGTGGACAAGATTTTAAGTTAACAGGTCTCTTTTTGTTTCTCATGATTTTTTTTTGAGGAAGAATACTTTTAACTTCCAAGTAAGATTTATTTTTTGACGAGGTATAGCCCACTTGTAAGACCCAGAAATTGAGGTTAAATTATTCATATTTTTCTACAAATCAGACAGACAAGGGACTCAGAAGAAATTAATTACACCTCAATAAAAAAAAGTTTTACTTGGGATCGAACACGAGACGTTTCGGTTAAGAAGTGGAACCGACACGTTACTAGAGGTAGCTCTGCGCAGACGACCTCTGAGTTAGATTATAAATTTATTTGTGCCCACTATGAAGTATTTGTGGCAGTCGTGGCGGTAAAAAACGGTGTTATTCTGTATGCACTTGGCTTTACGCTACCGTTCGTGAACTGCCTGATCCTATGTCCGTGTTATCTCTCTGTTGTAAATTCACCCATAGAAGGGACCTTTCATCTTATCTTCTCCGCCTTCTTCCCAGATATGCAGAACGCATACAGGTGGTTTCAGAAAAGAAAAGATTTTATTTCGCTATTCCAGTAGCTGAACGAAAATAAAATGTGGCATACATTTATCACTGACAATTTCTAAAGGTAAGGTATAAGTAAGAAGCAAGAAAATCTACCCCAGTAGACTCCTAAATTGCAGTAGGTTGCGGGTTGTTAAACTCTCACCTCACGAAATATTGTCATTGAATAGCATATGCATGTCAGTCCTACGTGCTGACCTTCTCATGAGAGGCTGAGTCGACACACAGCCATCGTTCGGTCGGAAAGATTATATATATATATTCTATCTGGAGCCGAACTCGCGACATTTTTGTTTCCAGCGCAACGACAGAGATGGAAAGTAGAAGTATAAAATTTTGCGAAGTTTCAAGAAATGATTCACCAAAATATTTACCTATTATTCTTCAAAGTTTATTTTATATTGATGACGTTCTGATTACTCACACTAAGACATTTTTCACGAATGATATAAAAGGAAATGTCGACAATAAAATTATTATTATTATTATTAAAAAGAAAAATAATAATTCTTTATCATGACGGATTATTCAAATGAGTTATATTTAGGCTGCCTAGTTTTATCAACAGGAGGTAAAACTCTACCTTGTGTTATACAGTTTTAATTCTAGATTCGACTAAAATTCTATTTCATCAACAGAAGTTAGTTTTAACACGAAGTTAAACTAGGAGTTAAATGAACACCTATTTTCAGTTTGGTTAATTATTTAACTAGTGCAAAAACAAAATGGCTGCTGTAAATCATGTCTTTGGCGCTAATTATTCTATTCTTATATAATCTGTTAAATGAACAATTTGTAAAGAGATATAGATTGTCGAAAGCCGTGGTCAGTAAGATTGTCAATGAAATTCATGAGACGTGAGAATAAATAATGGAGAGTAAAAGGCGTCTCTCTCTCTCTCTCTCTCTCTCTCTCTCTCTCTCTCTCTCTCCTATATTCCAGATATTATTAACATTAAGGTATTATGCTACATAAAATAATTGGAGACAATGTTGGAGTTTCAAAAGCTACTGTCAGTAGAATTGTCTCTAAGGTGTCTGTGTCTATAGTATAATTGAGACAAAGGTACATAAAGTTTCCTTCCTTTCAGTAACGTGCACGTGTTATTTATGACTTCCATCAAATGTAGCATTTTATTATCGTTTTAGTTGTTTCCTGGTTCTGACGGTAACGTGGTCAACTGTATTGAATTCTTCTGCGATTCCTTCCTACGCCTCATCCTATTTCTTTATTTTAATCCGTCTTCTTGTGGTCTAGGAATTCTTGTCACCGGAGACATCATTGTACTACTTCGCCAACTGTTAAATTTTCGTCACCGGGCTTGTGGTCAATGAATAAATTTTTGCCACCGGACTTATGGTCATCGATTACACTTTTGTCACTGGCCACAATAATGTTTGTTTTATTATTTTTTAAACGTAATAGAATTGTTAGGTTGTTTTTCAAAGTTAAGGAAAATGCTTTTCCAAGTGTTCACTTAGCCGGTTGTCTGTTCCATCAAGGCCAAACTTTTTGGATGAGTTTAAAAATGTCGAAGGACTGTCAGGACAATACTCTGAAGAAAATAATACTGAGCTGAAGGCGCAATTTCATTCGTATTTAGCCTGGCAGTTGTGCCCGAGTAAGCTGTCGTTGCTTTTGAAGATTTGGAAATCACTGCTATCTAAGAATTAATTCCAGTCTTTAACTATGTGGAAGACAACTATGTGAGACAGACAGATGCCAATGTTTCCCCCGACTGTGCAGTATGGAATTTTTATGTAAGAAATAGAGAGAATCTTGTTCGAACCATGCATGTGAGACATGGCATAGGCTCATGCACACTCTGCTGGGAAAGCTTCTTCCTTCCTTATATCCTGTCCTGCAGTTACTGCAGAGTGAGACAGAAAGGACACAGTGTGGCAATTTTGAAACACTAATCACATAACATTTTATACAGTATATCCCGGAAAGCCTTCTGGGCGCTAAAGTTTATACTCCTTGACAGGTCCATAAACCTCAGACTCAGACTAGAGGCTCTTAATTCCTGTGTATTCCCGGTGCTAACATACGGTTGCCAAACCTGGGCCCTCACAGAGAGGCAAAAGATGAACATCGAAATATGCCAAAGGAAAATGGAGAGGAAGATAGTAAGCGTTTCACTGAAAGACAAAGTCTCCAACACGGCACTGCAGAAAATTACAGCTTCTGACAACATCACACAAAAAGCCCTCATAACGATGTGGAAGTGGGGTGGTCATGTAGCAAGGCAGCAAGCAACAAGACAGATGGGCGCGGGAAATCATCATGTGGGACTTTTACATAGGAAGGAGAGCACAAGGCAGGCCAAGAAGAAGATGGGCAGATAGACTACATTCAAGCAGCAGCTGGGAATGAACTGGTCAACCATCGCCCGCAACAGGAACAAGTGGAGACAGACAGTGAACAATCTGATATAGAAATAAAATTTGACAAATTTTAGTGCATCTCACATTGTGAATGTGAATATTGTTCACGTGAAATAGCTCATTATGTGAACCACATCAACCGAGCTTCCCCTCCTGTAGGAGGCCCTAGCCCCTCTTGGGACACATTAATTAATTAATTAACTCATTCATTCATTCTCCTAAGGATTATTTACTTGTCAAAATAAATTATTATTTTGAAGAAAATGTGTACTGGTGAGCAAACAGTCGAAGTGACCAAAACACCGGGTGACAAAATTGCAGTGACTAGTTGGTCTAATGACGAGAGTTCCGGTGACGACAATTTTGCTTCCCATCTTCTTGTATTCTACGATGTCTTTATATTTAGTTTCTAATTCAATTAGCAAACACTTGTCTATTGAACTTCTAATCTGTCTATCTTCCTAACCTCTTCCATTCTCTTCTTCACTTTTATGAAAGGAGCTGTGGAAGAAAACAAAAAAAGAAAACGCAACAAGGCGTGTTCATAAAACAAATTCTCGATCACGGCCTTCTAGAGTAGTACTTTTCCTCTTTCCCTCAAGGGTTAAAGTGGTGTTAGCTAACTCTCTGCCGTAAAGGTTTGATGAAATGCATTAGTTGCAAGAAGGAGTTAAAATTTTTACTTCAAGTTAATGAAGTCAGAGTTAATATATATTTAATCCCTGTTTTGAAACCTGACATAAAACTCTGTGAACTCACATCTCATTAAAAATATAAATGTAGGCTACATGTTATGAAAATGCGGATCTTTTCGAAACTATTATAAATCGGTATGGCATAGTTGCGCCCCGCGGTCAATTGGAAGGCCTAGGCATGGCACAGATGCGCCCCGAAGAAATCAGGTAGCAGAATGGACATGGCATAGTTGCGCCCCGATGGGAATAATGCACATGAAAGTGATTGTCATAAAATAAATAAATTACTTAAAATATTATAAATATAAATATAATACATTTAAATCAGGTAGAATAATGGAAAGGACATAGTACACACTGAAGTGATTGTCATAAAATAAATAAATTACTTTAAAATATTATAGAGGTGGCTGCATTGAAATAGGATACCATAATGGATAAGGCATAGTTCACACGGAAGTCATCATCATCATCAGCATCATGGATTAAGCCTTATAAGGCTCGTTCCGGTCTCATTTTTTTAACACTGTTGAGCCCATCTTGTTTTCGGTCTACCAACATTTCTTCTACCTATTGGGTTATAGTTCATCATCAGTTTTGGTATGCGGTCTACTTCCATTCTTTGTATATGTTGTTTCCAATCGTTTCTATATTGTTTTATTCTGTCTATTAATTTTAAAATGCTTAGTTCCCTCCTTATATCATCACTTATTTTCCTATCCAATAAGGTGTAACCTGCTACAGATCTTAGAAATTTCATCTCTGCTGCTTCTATTCTTCTTTCTTCTTTTTTAGTCAGGATCCAAAATTCAGACCCATAAAGCAACATTGGCACTGTCATTACCTTATAAAATTTAATTTTTGTTTCTTTCCTAGTACTTTTTAGGGATCTATTAATGACACCGCATACATAGCTGAATTTATTAATCTTGTTTTGAATATCTTCATTCTTCATATAAGAAATGTTGCACCCAAGATAATTGAAACAATTTATCTGTTCAATAATTTTTCCTTCCAAGACAATTTTGGCTCTTAATGTATCTGGTCCTCTAAATGCTAAAACATTTCTTTTATTAATTGAAATGTTTAAGCTAAAACTTTTACTTATATTATTTAATTGGAATAGAGCCCTCTGTGCCCCATTTTCAGAACTGGATATTAAAACTTGGTCGTCCGCAAAGAGCAATGTATCTACGAATATATTTTTTTTTAAATTTTAAAATGTTCATTTAAATCCATCTGCCAATCCATTACGATTTTGTCAATATAAATATTAAAAAGTGACGGTGAAAGTGGACACCCTTGTCTTACTCCTTTATTTATTATTGCTGCTATATTCTTTCTTTCCATTGATGTTCCAATTACAATTTTATTTTGAACGTATAAACTTTTAATTGCTGATATTAAATGTTATGGAATACCTTTCTCTTTCATTATGATCCATAGTTTGTTTCTGCAAACATTGTCAAATGCTTTTTCATAATCCACAAAAATCATGTATGTTGGTAGATTATGTTCTCTGTGTTTCTCTATTATTTGATTTATGGAGAATATACAATCGGCACAAGATCTACCTTTCCTAAATCCATTTTGACTTTCTGAAAGCATGTTTTCTATTATGATATTAAGTCGAGCTTTTAATATTGACGCATATATTTTATAGCATGTATTCAAAATGCTTATTCCTCTATAATTAGAGCAATTTTTCTTATCTCCTTTCTTATATATTGGACATATTTTCCCTACTCTCCATTCTTCTGGTATGTGTCCGTATTTCCAACATATGTTCATCAAATCTAATACTCTGTATTTCAGTGGTAATGAAGCATATTTTATTAATTCACTATTGATATTGTCTGTTCCTGGGGATTTTTTATTTTTAAAATTGTTAAGGGCTAATAATAATTCATCAAAAGTAATAGGATCTACGTTTTCATCTATTTGTGTTAAAATTTCTTCTTCTGTTTCTTCCTTTTCTGTCCAAAGATCCTGATAATATTGTAGCCATGTTTCTTCTGGTATCAGATTTAGTTGTAGATTATCTCTTTCTTTCTTACATAGATGTGTTAAAATTTTATAAGCTTTATCCTGTCTGCCATGAATATCATATTCTATATCATTTATATATTTATCCCAGGAGTTTCTTTTTATTTTCCTAACTTCTCTACGGACAATTGCACATTTATGTTTATAGTCAATTAAGTTGTTGTTGGTTTTTTGATTAAGATATTTTATGTATGCATCTTTCTTCATTTTGGTCAGGTTTGCCATATCCTCATTCCATATTTTTAGTCCTCTTCGTTTGTAATTTTTCTTCCTTGTTCCTAGCGCTTCTGTTGCTGCTCGTATTATTATTTCTTTTATTTCTGTCCATTCCTGATTTATATTATTGTTTATGGGCGACTTTGTTAAATATAAATTTAGTCGATTTTGATATAACTTTCTAATTGATTCTTCTTGTAATAAATAAATTTTAAACATTTCCGGAATCTCTTTGTATGTTTTGGTACTACTTATATTTCTTTTCCATGTAGATGGAATAGCTAATTTTGAAATTAGTAAGTAATGGTCTGAGTTTATGTCACAGCCTCTAAAAACTCTTGTGTCTAGAACTAATTTTGAGCATTTTGTATTTACTAGGGTATAATCTATTATACTCCTGTAGCCTCTTGCACTCCAAGTGTATTTGTGTACATCTTTGTGGGGGAAAAATGAATTTGTTATTTTTAAGCTATTAAAATTTGCAAAATTGATTAAAAGTTTTCCATTGTTATTTAATGTTCTTTCTCCGTGTTTACCCATTACGTTCTGTATGGGTTTATTTCCAATTCGTTCATTTAGGTCTCCCGCTATTACTAAATAATCGTTGGGATTTATGTTGTTAACTACTGTCTGGAGATCTTCATAGAATTCTGCAGCTTCTTCTGGCCTACCTTCTTCTGGACTATATACCCCTACTATTGTGATGTATCCTCGTACTACTTTTAGACGTAGTTTTATAATTCTTTCATTTATAAATTCATAGTTATCAATTCTATTTCCCCAGTTTCTCTTAATCAATATTGCTATTCCCGCTGAAGCTCTTTTTTCTTGTGGTACTCCATGATAAATTATAAAATATCTTTCTAACTCGTAAGAACCTTTAAGTTTCTTTTTTGTTTCTGGTATAACAGCAATATCTACCTTCATATTCTCAAGTTCTTTCTCCAGTTCTGTTTCTTTGTTTGTGAGTCCTCTAGGGTTCCAAGTTCCAATCTTTATTACTTCCGATCTTCCTATTGCGTTATCCCTTTTCCTAGCCGTAGTCGTCAACAAATGAGCAGCCGTGTTATCCTTTCTGAGACATTTAGTAGTGAAGATGTCCCCTGGGTATGTTCCTAGCATCCCGCAGGGTAAGATGATAGATGGGGCTGCCATCTTTAGGATAATCATCGTATCCTCCAATTGTATTATCCCCAAGTGGAGGGTTGCCTCTTCCGCTCTAATAGGACCGTTGATGACTTTCTCCCTGTATCCCCGGAGATGGGTCTTCACTTTATTCTCTGAAGAATAGGTGCCTCTTCCGCATACAAGTATCCGTTGAGGTCTTCACACTTAACCCTGTGCTGGGGACGTTTCCATCGGTGGCAGTCGCCCAATATGGGTCAGTCACTGCTCGATGTGAGTTACCTTCGCTGTGAGTTACCTGCATTGAAATAGGGTACCATAATGGATAAGGCATAGTTCACACGGAAGTGTTTGTCATAAAATAAATAAATTACTTAAACATATTATAGTGGTAGCTGCATTGAAATCAGGTAGCATAATGGAGAGGGCATAGTACACATGGAAGTGACTGTCATAAAATAAATAAATTACTCAGAATATTATTGTGATACCTGCATTGAAATCGGGTACCATAATGAAGAGGGCATAGTACACACGGAAGTGACTGTCATAAAATAAATAAATTACTCAAAAATATTATAGAGGTAACTGCATTGAAATCGGGTACCATATTGGAGAGGGCATAGTACATACGGAAGTGATTGTCATACAATAAATAAATTACTTATTATTTCATCGGGGCGCAACTATATCATGCCCCTTTTCTCTACTAGAGCGTAACTATGCCCACGAAGCAGGGACTCTTTTTGCTACATCTTACCTGACCGTGGTGTGCAACCATGTCCTGCCCTTATACAACCAAACATTATGGAGTTAGTGACTGGTATGGTTTTGAATTTGTCTTTACTTCGAATAACCGTTTCCTACTTTGTTGTGGATGTGATGGAGCTCATTGCATTATTGCACCCGCCGTTCTTTCTCTCCAGAATTTCGCGATAGCACGAATCGTATTTCTACATAGATATCTATACTCTCAGTCGGGAAGTTAATCCTCAGAGAAATCTCTCCGCAAAGCAAGGAAACTTGGTGGTACGAGGAACAGCTGGTCAATTATTTTGCTTGAAGAGTGTCAACCAGAAATAGAGTTCTTTTACGTGTCGCATATGTACGTTTCTGAATAACTTCCTTAAAAGGAAGTCTTACGAAATATTTTTTCAACTCTCAAAAATTCATTATACTCGTCTGCATTTAAATTGATATTCCTCGGGTAAATTGGTGTAATAATTATTTAGTTAAGGATTTTCTATTGATTTATTGTAAGAAGTTAAATTGTATTAGACCTATAAAAATTAGGCATGGTTTGATTTATTTTTAATTTTTTGGCAGTAAGCTGAATTCGATTTTCATATAATGACTTTCCTATCGTTTTTCATTACTTAAATATATCACATAACTGCAGAGAAATTGTTACAAATAATATTTTTAATACATATGCCACTGAATGAACTAATTACGGGTAGAATAATGGACATTATTGTAGTTACAGTTTTTTTTGTCATAAATATGTATCTGAAAGTTTATGAAATTGACCGATTTGTTGTTAAATTTCGTTGTAATTTTATTAATTTACTGATTTTAATTTTCTACTTTCAGGGTAAAAATTGTCCGAGCATGTACAAGGAAATGTATTATAAAGGTGAGTTACATACATAAAGTACGCATGCGTAGTTATTATTTAGTAACATGTGTATATATGTAGGTCCCCTTGAATCATATAAATTTGAAACTACTCCTATTTCGTCTTTCAGTTGATTTTGTTTTAAGCCTTCGTTTATGTTATTTAACTTCACACTCTTGCGTAGCACTTAACTCTTCTTCCACTTCTTGCACTTTCCAGCTGAAATAGTTTTGAAAAAATGTTCCAGTGTAATTTTTCTTATTTAAATATACCTGTGCTCTACAGCCGCTTTATTTGGGCATCACTGCAAATTTCAAAGTGCATTATAGAAAAAAAAACTGATTGATGCAGGAAGTAAAAATCTCTCCATTAACTTACTACTAACCATAGAATTTATTTCGGTTGCCTGAAAGCAGGTGTCATTCTCCATAATCAACAACTATTTCCGAAAAGCTGGTGTCTTACGGAAAGAGACTGCCTCTGATGATGCTGATGGTAGTGGTGGTGGTAGAAAGTGGACTAGCTTCAAACGATAGTTACAGTGATGGAGATGACTTGGATAATGAAACACCTAAACCGAGTGAAGTGTTAAGTGCAATCGATGTGTGTGGCCGTTACATCTATGCGAAAAGTTGTAGTGAAAAAGCTCTGAATTCGTTAATACATTTTTAAATGCGGTATGTACAATTAATGCAAGAAAAGTGAAACAAGTCTAATTTTCTGATTTCTTTAAAATAGGACCAAATTCAAAATAGTAATAGCGTACAGTATTTTCTCTTTTAAAACAGCGTTATTGTTGTTTCTAAAGTTTTACGCATGTAGGCCCATTGTATCTTTTTAATTAAAAAGCATCTAAATCAGATTTCGAAGTAATTCTTAGTTACCAGTGGAAGTAGTCTTTTCTCTTCCCCGTGATGTATGTGTAAGTCATGTTCTTTCTTTCTTTCTTTCTTTCTTTCTTTCTTTCTTTCTTTCTTTTTTCTTTCCCTTAGTTTAACCTCTCCCTTTTAGGTACTTTTATACGACCTCCGCCATACAGACCTTACAGGGCCGCGACCTGACGGGAAAAGAATTACTGGATCACATACATACTTTTTGACCACACAAGGACATGGAGGGTCTCCCCGGATGAGGGATCAGCTCAATGTCGGGGCCACCTGCGATACAACACAAACATTTAAGACATTACACAGCATTCACTCACACATATGAAAGGATTAAGGGAAGGATCGCCGTCCATGGCCGGATGTCATGTTCAATATTATTTATTTATTTATTCCAATGGCAGGAATTAAACATATGTCATTATCTAGCCATAAACAATATAAAACTTCATTTTTCAAATGAAGGAAAACCTATATTCTTAAGAAATATTTGAACTTAATACCTAAATCCCACCCACAGTCGAAGCATTACATTTACCATGCAGGACATTACAGTCAATAAACTCTTTTCGACACGCACAAAATCAAATTGAAATTAGCAATTATTTAAAATAAATTATTATAGGATTACGATAAAACTAGCATTACATTTACATTGTCGCCCAAGTGATGAGAGACACTTTTTCTAAAATGATTGCAACAACAGTTTTTATTCAATAGTTGATCATAGGAATATCGTTGGTAATTCAATTTCCTATAAAATTGTTCTCCAGTGTAATCTCAATACATTAACAATACATAACGCCACAAAAAGGGCAAGCTCAATCTCCTCTCATGTTGCTCTAAGCTTATCCAATATTTATGGGCATTCTAACGTTAAATTTGACACTAAATAGACAGCTCAGTTGTTACATGGTTTGGAAGTCGAGTTACATGACATGTACTGAAGCAGAATCTCTACGAGCATTTCTCCAAGCATTGAAATAAAATAAATATTTGATAAATTACTTGGAATGTGTTGAATTTAAGTAATATATATTACTTTGGAAAGTATATTTCAATATTAAAACATTTTTTTCAGTTTGAATAATCAAATTTAATCTTCTTTAAATAATGTGATTTTTTCGAGATAATATTGTCATTTACAATAATACTGAACATATTTTCTATTTACACCATTTCCACGCTTTGTTGTCATAAATCAGGAACATATGTTACTGCTTATATAATGATAGAATTCTTGCTAAATTTGATTATATTAAAATTTGGTTAATAGATTAAATATTTATTGCAAATCTATATCATTTACAGAAAATTTAGAATTAAGTGACTTAATTTGGCGCTTTTCCCGTTTATGTATAGATTGTTATCCATGGTTTATCCATTTTCCTAGATAATTTCGTACATATTATCATTCAAATGAATGGCCGTCATGGATAATATGTATTCCCTTTCCAGTCTTTTTTCGTTTTATAGGTCAAAATGCGATTTGAAGTTCATAAACGTATATAAAAAATGAAAAGTTTTATATTTACTCACTTTCGTAATTTATAAGGTTAGGCATCGTTAATAAATTGTCACATCACAGAATTTTTGTACTTAACTAACAAATTAACAAAAATATGTGATTGTAATTTGCAATGTGCCAAGGATCATATTAGTCATCCTATACCATATTGTATTTTTTATTATCATTGCATCATATTAGGATCATATTAGTCATCCTATACCATATTGTATTTTTTATTATCATTGCATGAGTTACAGTTAATAGTTTTGCACTGATAAGACATTTTCTCACCCTTGAGTTTATTTTATACCACTGAATGAATAATGTATTATGTTAAAATATCAATGACACATCTTTCAATACTATTGCATTTTATAGCACTATACAACTAGAGTAAGAGATTTCATTATACTTTGTAGTGTTGCAAAATCGTTCATATAATTTCTCTTGCACTTGAAAATAATTCATTTTCGATTGACCTTTTTCTATTGATGATGAAATATTATAAAACAATGACGTTTGAAATGGGAAATACAGCGGTGTTATTCTCTGATACAGCATCATTAAATAATATCTTTTATTACATAGTCAAAGACACATCTAACATTTTCAAGATAATATAAAACGTGTATCTCGACCGTTTTAATTCCACGTAATATGCTTTGCCTTGATCTCTCTCTCTCTCTCTCTAGAAGAGGTCGGGCATCAAAGACTGCATTTATAATGTACTGATTCAATATGTGGGGTATGCGTGGGCGATAAAAATACACATATTTCGGTAAGACTGAATCAATACAAGTTTAATATGACAAATTACAATTTTAACGATACTTCGATGAAACTGACCATAATATATACTATCTCTATCTTCCAAATAAAATCTTCTTCCAGTTATAGAAAGTACAGAGATGTTCCTCACATGATGTACACATACAAAGTAAACTCATTAGCTATTCGAGTTTAAACTTTTGGGGGGGGGGTATTCATAATAGAATATGAAGTTACGTCAGTTCATACGAAATGAATAGTTAAATAATTCCACCTTCCTATGACCAATCTGGTTTCCTTTCAGTGCGAGAAAAATCTCTAATTGTATCTTGTTTGTCATTCTCCAACATCCAAAGACCTGCACTACCGGTCAAAAGTTTTCGATCAGCTATGAAAACAACTATACACTTTATTTCAATTTACAAACAAATCGGAAAAACTAAATATACCAACAAAATAAATATTTGCTCTCTCTATCATTATGATATGATGGAATATTCGAAACGAAATCTCTGTTTTAACCACAAATCCATAGTTGTGATAGGTGATAGAAAGCTTTTGACCGCAGTGTATGCCATAAGTATCCTTTAAATTTCTGTTACATCTCTCACCTAGGCCTATCTACCAGATATTTTTGCTATCTAGTTTTACCTCATAATTACTTTATCTGTGTACATATATATATATATATATATATATATATATATATATATATAGTCTTGGATTAACCTAGTATTTTTATTTCCTTAATTGTAATAACTTGCTTCCTATTGTCAGTCTGTGGATCCTCACACATACAACATCCTGAATGAGTAAGATACTTCTTGTCTCGCCCCATATCGTCTTGAATAAGAAGAACATTCAATCATAGAAACGTCGTTTGTGATATTACATTTGCCAGCAATGAAAAAATGTCCTACACATACATTTGAAGGAAAACGGATGTTTGGACCTTTAGGTTCACTTTCTTCTATCCTGTTTGTTAAAACCTTTTCAAATATCGAAACTCACTTCACTGATCGACATCTGACAATTAGAAGCGATAAATCTGAAAATCGCAAGAATTAGTACCTCAGATATCAAATATCAACGAAAGAATGCAATTAACATTTCTTCGCTTTTATAGTTTCCTTTCATCTTGTAAAATATATTATAAAATGAAATATCTGATTGTACTTTATATTATCATAAGTGTATTTGAGCAGTCTGTTTCATTTTTCTTTATGCAGCAAACACTTGGAATGATGAGCGGGATCCTTCTTACCAGGAGTAACAGCTTAGATGTCCGTCGGACGACTCAGGGAAGCCATGTGCGGTGAAAGCAATATAACCAGAAGCAGTCTCGTCTGTACACCGAGCTTCCAGCAAGGGCAGGATGGACGAGCTTCATGCGAACAGTGGCGGTGAAGGCGATTAATGCAAAGCGAATGAATGGTTTAGTGCTCAGAGTGCTTACAGATAGCCAATGTAACTTTGTTTCATTATTACCTTGATTATAAAAGAATTATTTCTAATAATTGTGCTTATATAATAAGATTAATATTCATTTTATTTCATTGCAATATTAATTAAATATTACTTTTTTGTGATCCATATATCTATGTGTACTACATTAAACAACATTTAAGTTTCGTGTTATATCTATAAATGTGATAAATTTGTAAATAGTGTTTAACATTTTG
Source organism: Periplaneta americana (assembly GCF_040183065.1). Classification (NCBI taxonomy): domain Eukaryota; kingdom Metazoa; phylum Arthropoda; class Insecta; order Blattodea; family Blattidae; genus Periplaneta; species Periplaneta americana. The sequence goes on from NC_091123.1 coordinate 100,306,315, forward strand.
TTTTTGGGATCATCAAATGGAGAGTTTTCTTTCATCGTCTGCTGCTGCTTCTAAAGAACTGTACTTTTTGAGGACTTGCTATTAGAAAACTGAATAATGCTAAATCAAATATGAGTGTGGTTTACAGTCAGGCGACTTTTAACTGTGAACCGTGCTTTTTATTAGCAAATATCAGATTTTGGAAGAAAGGTACATGGACAAATAAATGTGACTAATTTCTAAACCAAAGAACCCGTTACTTTCTTTAGAGAGTGACATGAAAGGAAAGTCAATAAGTTAAAACATAAGTTTTGGACAAAAAGAAATGCGAAGAAACATCGAAAGAAACTCAAGTCTTGACAACAATAAAATACTGTTATTTCGTCGCTATTGCTGTAGATCAGCCTTCACTTCTGTGACTGCCATTACATTATACCAAGAGCACAGATCCCCCTTACATGTAAAGGAAAGTTAATTTTAGGGTGCAAGAGCGAAAGTTAATTTTAGGGTGCAAGAGCCAATGGCCTGCGACATCATTGCAGTGCATTATGGAAGGACTCTTTCCTTGATTTATCAATGCGAGTTGTGCATTTTTACATTTTTTTTAATTTCTCCTCTAAAACGTTTAGGTTACAACAGTGAATTTCAAATCACTGGGCTATTACATTCGCCTTCATACTTTCTATATATGTTTTTACATTGGTCGTTAGAGGTCTCATAGTAAACTTTGATCTACGAAGACATTTGCTTAGAAAACAGATGTCCGTTTGATCAAGGATTACCGATAGATTCTCGAACACTTACTATTAACTTAAGGAGAGTGCTTATACCCGACTTGTTCTAAGGTACTGCTCTCATTCCAATGATTTAATATGTGGAAAATTGTATGATAAAAATATCTCTGTTCTCTCGAGTATAATCATGACAATAATAAAAATGAAATTGACATGCGAAAGAATTACTATTCCTAATAACCGAAAAATTACATGAATGTAAAAAATGGCACATTCTTTACATGCCGAATGACACCTTAGTTGCTCAGTTGGCAGAGAGCTGGCTTACATCGATCGTAGACCAACTTTCAGTCTAATCCCGGTAAAGGCATAGTTGTCTTTGTTGTGGATAATGCCAAGTCTGTGATAAATTTTTTCTAGGATTTTCTCATTTCTACTTCTAAATTACACTCACACACTCCACAATTTCCCTTTTATCAACTCCTTTTCGAAAAATAAAGCACCTATTTGTGTTTGGTTGGCGTCGTATTGGACCTCCACAATAGCAGGTGTTACTCGGAGTTTGCCTAGAGGTTGGTAAAAAGAGCGGTAGTGGCTTCTAGACGAGTCAGAAATCTACAAAGCAAAGAAATACTCGAAAGGAGAGCGAGAAATTAAGATGACTCATATGCGCGGTGTGTCTCCTTGGGCAGCAGTGCTGAAGGTTACAGTATTCCGTTCCGCTCAGTAAGAGTAGGAGTAGAGGTGGTTATCGTGCGAGACATGGAATAGTCTTAATAATTTCAGTCCAAGTAGGTTGTTTGGTCACTATTATGGAATGAATTGCATACCGATTGTGCTGCCCGTCTAAATTGTCCCCACAGTTTGCCACCCCACACTTTCCCCTCCATTCACCAAATCCATATACCGTTCTTCTGATGATGGTCTGTCGTCCCTCACAGGTCTACCTGAGTTTCGAAAAGAGGCGGAATAACGAGTGATCTGGTTTATTTTTTTTTCTTTTAGATCTATAAGTTTTCTGCAAACTACAATCACTGCCATAAACTAACCTTTAGATAAATCGTGATGAATACAACCATAGCAGAAAATCGATCTGCTCTGCACAAAAGAAAATGGTGCCCCAATCTTCGAGACGGAATTGATAATGAAAGAAATTTTGGGATAGATTATTAGAATGAAGAGGATAAAACGGGAGAACACTGAGAAATCTCTCACAAACTTAGCTCTGTCCACAACAAACACAAACTCCTTTGGCGCCAGAATTTTAAGTCGGTTTTCGAGCGCCCAATAATAATAATAATAATAATAATAATAATAATAATAATAATAATAATAATAATAATAATAATAATATAATAATAATAATATAATCATCATCGTCGACGTCAACATCACTTTCAACACCACCATTTCTAAAATTGATATAATTAATCTTTCCAAACAGAGAACATCCTCTAGTTCTAAATTCTCCAGATATAATTTTATTAAATTCTTTGAGCATCTAACAGGTTCTTTCGTCCATACCGTAATATCTGGCTGTCATTAGCTTTGCTTAGTTTCTTAAAAATATTTTTATTTGCTCTTGCATTATATCATATGTGTTTAATTGTACACAATACATAATTCACACAAAAATTATAATCAGAAAAAGAAAAAAATGGTAACCGATTTCCTTATTTTCTTTTTACAACACTGGTTCTCAAACTCTTAAATCTTCCAACTCGTATGAGATATCGAGGAAACTCGAATTTAATAATAAATCTATGAAACATGAAAATTTCTATCCTGCCTTATTCGTTTATAAAAGTAGTAATTTGTACGGAATCATAATACATTTTTCTTACCTAAATTTAGTTTAAACAAAAACTAACAAATTTAGAAGAAACACTCGGAAATTAGGTGATAATTCTTGCAAAGCTAGAAGCAGATAGGCCTTTACAGTACGAGAAAAGCCGGTCCCTGAATTAGATAGCTCCAGAATATTTAACGGGTCTTTTTCTAATCGAAGTCAAAATGTCATGTCGTGCACACTTTTCAGGTACGAGTCGCGCTCACGTGACGTCAGATGTCCCCATTTGTTCTGCCTAGTGTGTAGATTACATTAACAATGAAAACCTAGATACCCACGGTACGACAGGCAAATTACTTCTGGGTACAGATTTGTGACCACGTAACGAATGCGTAGAATGTGTACAAATATTTTGCGATATAATTCCTACTTCTAATATTGATTATGCCCCTTACTTTCCAGTCTTCCAGGTCTATAGTTTTCGTCTAACCATAGAAAAGGTATTGCCATTGCCACACAAAACAGAAGATTCAGAAATATGTCCGTGCACTCTGGCAACGTTGAGCATGAATGGCCAAATATCACCTTCTTGTTGCAAGAAATCTTCAAAGTTACTACGAAAACTCTGATCCATGCTACAATGAGTTCCCATAATAATTTGTAGTGTTCAAGAGATTTAATGTTACCAAATTAGTCTGAAACCAAAAATGAGCAAACAATAATTACAACCTTAGCAGCGATATAGGCCTACACGACATATATACTAGAAGGTGCCGTTATTTGAATAATCTAGTGACGACATGTGCTTGAACTTCATAAAATGGGCAGTCATCCAACATGACGAAGGAACAGTTGAGCCTACTGTTAATGATAACAAGACATACCACCAGTCTTAAATATCTAATGCATAATACTTGGTTATCTATAACTTGTTTGTTAAAAGTATATTTTTTACTCACATACATACATACATACATACATACATACATACATACATACATACATACATACATACATACATACATACATACATACATACATACATACATACATACATACATACATACATGCATACATACGTACGTACATACACCACTATGCAATATCTCCTAACCTTACTCTTTACATATCTCTATGTTTCTTAAGATCATCTATTTTTTTGTATACTTACATTATGTAATAATCCTTTTTTTTTTTTTTAATGTACAAAATATTGTTTCCCGTGTTCAAGCTTCAGCCTTTTACTACAACTGCTACCAGCATCTTTATCCTCAACATTATTGTCGTTATCATCATCATCATCATCATCATCATCATCATCATCATTATCAATTCTGTGATATACTTTCACTAACTTGTTCAGAATTCATAAAATTTATAATTTTTTTTTTTTTAATTTATCCCACAAACATTTATTTCTTCTGTGAATGTCGCATTTCCTACTAATTAAAATTTAATATTAAATGTGATATAATGTGGTTGTCTTCTTTTATTCTCGCTGAAAACTCATACCATTATAATATATAGTTTTTAATTACATCTGCAAATCTTCTAATAATTGTTAATTAAAAGCGTTCCGTAAGTCTTCATTTTTCAATTCGCCACAAAATGGTAACCGCTCAGTGGAAGTAACGACTTCGTTCTGCTGCGTGTTGCACTTTCATTGTGTTTATGATTATGAGCTTTAGATAAACATAGGGCAGACTATATTCGGTCCGAAATTATGTTATACCTCTGCGTACTTCTTCTAACGACATTTTAAATGATATATTAATCGTTTTCTTTGACAAATAATTTCGTTATTAATACTACTAATCAAGTTTGGAATGACAGCATGCTAAATGAAATTGTAAATTTTGTCTATTGTCATTCATCTCAGACATGTCTTTGTTCTCAATTATGAGAATTAAATTGGGATTTAAATTGTCTGCAAAACCAAATTGTAGGCCTATAGCACATAATTTGCATCTTCCCCTTGTTCCAGATATACTTTGGAGTTTCAAAAGTACTGCGTAGTATATAAAACGCAACAGGTGTAATGTACATAAGAGTTTATTAAACCATATTCTAAATGATGAATATTAAAAAATATATTATCATTTTGGAACTGAACAAATGGCGGAGAATTCTGCAAAAAATGTTGATCTTAATAATATCTTTAGTTAAGACAGTCTTTCTCCCTTATTTGGACTTGTAACGAATCTTATTTTCTAGATAGAACGTGATATATAGGGTAATGGATGTCGTTGAAATGATTGATGAATATAGTTAATTGGCTCTTGTATCCTGAACCTCAGCCAGGACCTGTCCTGTAGCTGCTATGTGACTGCTAGCTGACCACACACTGCCGTTGATCATAGGCCGCATCAAGGTTTCTCCTCTAAAGTACAGGTTGTTTCAGAATTTGACCTACATATTTAATGGTGTGCATGGCTTCTAAAAAATTAGTTGTGATTATTGAAATTAAACAGCTTCCTGTGTCTATTATTTTCACCCACATGTACGATTGATTTGAACTGCACTACATCAAGTTACAGAGATAGCGTGCGAAATATGGTTGTAGCAAACACTATCAGTGTCAAATGCTCCATGTTTCACTGTATGCAGAAAATATTATTGTATAATATGTCACTGGGCGATGGAGTGAAGAGAGTAACGTGCAATGACAAAACTCTCTGCTTGCACATCATTGAACAACAACGTTTATTAAGCTTATTAATCTCAAGACGTATTATGCAGTATGTTATAATTATCTTATAACTGGGCGACATATTTTTGCTTGATATATCGGGGAAGTAATCTTAAAGCCACAATATTTCATATTTTTAATTCACTTTTTTTTTAGCAGATCGTACTTTGAAAATTGCGTGTAAAGTTGTGCAACCGTTTATTTTAATCATTTCTGTTAAAATAATAAAATCTCCAGCTATGGATATTAAATTTAATGATCCGCTTAGGATATTCAATTCATTTTAGGAACAAGAGAGACATATACAAATAATGTATATTATACACACAATGAAGTATATTTTGCATTGCAGCTACGCTCACAGTCGTAAAAAGTCACACTTTGAAATATTCTCTTCGTATGTCCAAAATTTATAATAAACTTATTATTATACACTATTTTTAATAATATGGATTTCCTGATCCACTGCATCAGTAACATTTCACTCGTGACACATTTAATTCGCTTGTGTGGTAGTGTATTTTTTAGAAAGTTTCAAACGGAAATTGTACCATTGTATAACCATAATTAAATCCAAAAATTTCCTAACCTAAGTTTGTACCTGAAAACGATACTCAGGAAGGAATATTGTTTTTAGACATGTCTGTGCATGGCCACTATATGAGTGTGAGCGTATCTATTATAAGATCTTCGAATATTTTTCAGTACACTTGAATATTCTCATGGTACAAGAAGAAAAATAAAAAAAAAAACATAGTCTTTTACTTTATTACAGAATAACTTTGAATGTAATTACTATTACTCTTCCTTCTTATACCCCGACTCTTAATTATAATATATTAATTTTGATGTACTACAGTATAATATCTGAAAGTGGATCCATTGAGTGTGATTCTCCTCTGAAATACGTTCTTGAAGATAAAGTTTCAATGTCTCTCACAATTTATTTCTATTATTACAATTATTAGAGGTACTATAAATTAAAGAGACTATATTGTCTTACAGTTCTTATTGAGTCCCTGTTGCGTGCCTATGAGACAAACCAAATGGCATTCCAAAAAGATATAAAAGGGGTTAAGAAAGTATTGCCTAGTAATACTGGAAACACAGTCAATATAATATAACAACAGCTTCTAGCACAATAACTTGTAATTTGCCAAAAGGAGCAACAAAATGTCATAAATAGCATATTTAATACTATATATTAATAGAATTAAAACAGAAAATTATTATTAACCACACGGTTGGTATTTGATAAATTCTCTTGTTTATTTGATATTATCTTCCCTCTGAACACCTCATTTCTCTTTCAGATGTTTAAAAGCAACACAATGAAATTGAAGAGATCAAGATGAAGTTTATTTACACTATTTGAGGACAGAAATCATTTGAACAGTCAGTCTTCAGTGATTACGTCAATAGGCAAAAGTTATGAATCATGTGGCCCATTAATTACTGTGCACCTGAATTGAAATCAATCAAATGAAATTTACAATAGAGATAAAATTCTTAGCGCGGCAAAATTAGGTCACGGACTCCATTTGTTTCCTTAGCTACAAGTTCTCGCTATTTCTATAAATGGAACATTTTTACGCAATCTGAAAATTGAGCAACAATCTTCAAATGCTTCCAGTTGTGCGCGCCAGCAATTTATTCTCGTCTAAATTTCGTCACCTTTTAATCTTTTTTCTTATTTCAGCACAAACAGTTTTCATTTCGTCGCATGGCAACAATGTAATGATAATTTAAATTTATACTTACCTATTCTCGATGTACGAGTCTCAAATACTGTATACGGGGTATCTCATTCGAAGTGCAGACAAACAGACAGACAGACTTTATGGAATTTGGCTTGTGTCTACAGACAATCAAAATAAGTCAAAATACAATCAAAATAAGCCAAAGTAACACATTCTTGAGCATACCATGAATATCTATATAAAATATAGATGAGTAGTAAAATATTTTCTTAATACGGTCTTATAATGTCTCATATCCAAAATTTTAACATCATTAGACAACAGGTTATAAAACTTTATACTTTGTTTCAAAAAAAAAAAAAAAAAAAATTGAAGTCCAATCAATGGTAACTGAATACTATTACAATATCTGGTAGCGTGCCCATGATAGCCATTACGCACAGAAAGCTGACATTAATTTATTTTAACATATAACAAGCATGCATAAATATACAAAGATGGAAATGTCATAATTTTGATATCTAATAAACAATGGTTTGCAACATGCTACTTCATTACTACCTAATGACTACAGTTTTCTTTTGTAATATAAACATGTCATTAATACGTGGACAATTTCCCCAGAGTCTAATACCGTAATTCACATGACAATGGAATAAGGTATAATATATATTAACTAGCATGTTTTGTGCAATTATAGGTTTGACTTTGAGTCTTTTCGAAGAAGATACGACGTCTCTGATAATTTATTGGATAATTCATCAATATGCTTACTCCAATTTAACTTATTATCAAAAGTAAGACAAAGAAATTTAGCATATTTAATTTCAATACTACACATTTTAAATAATACATTTTGCTTCCTATCTCTGTTAACATACAAACCGTTGTTTCAAACGAATTTTCAGAAACTTGTATTGTTTCATTCACTTTCAATTGCATTAAATTTGATTTCTCACCTGTTATTATGAAAGTAGTATCATCTGCAAACATAATACATTCAGCAGCAGGTGCAATAAAAGCAGATAAATCATTTACACCAATTATAAATAATAATGGGCCCATCACGATCTCTGTGGAACACCACTTGTCATCGTTTTAAAATCCGACCACTTTCCTTTACAATAAACAGCCTGTACTCTACCAAAAAGATAAGAGATTATAAGCTTAAGTACAGGGCCACAAACACCATACTTTTGTAGCTTACCAATAATTACCTCATGGCTCAAACAATCAATAGCCTTAGATAAATCTATCATACTTATAGTTATATTCTTATTTTCCTCCCAAGCTTCAATAATATAAATATACACATTCGCTAATGCACCAATAGTAGATCTATGTGGCAAGAAACCATATTGTAATGAAGAAAATAATGATTATGATTAAAAAACTCATATACTTGTTTCTTCATAATATCTTCAATAACTTTGGATAAGATTGATACCAGTGATAATGGTCTAGTTTGTTGTCTCATTTTTATTTCCATTTTTGTACAATGGTGTTATTTTAGCTATTTTTAGTTCCTAAGGGAACACATCTTTAAAAAGAAATTTGTTAATAATTTCAACTAAAGGTATTGCATTTACCTCCATTACCTGTTTTATAAACTTATTTGAAATATCATAAATATCTCTAGCAGTAGATTTACTCAGTCTGCGAACAATGCATAATATAACCTCAGAAAGTGTAGTATGAATCCAGTTTACCATTTTATCGTTGTTACTTCTCACGGGACTAGTAGAATTATTTACGTTTATGTGAGTTGCATTTTGTATTAATTTTTCTGACGCTGCAAAAACTCACTAAAATCATATGCTCCGAACGGATAATCTTCCACCAAACATTTTTTTTTATTTAGAACTTCAGTTCTTAGTATATTTCATTTATTAGGATATACACTAATGTACAATTATACTTATTATACATATTATTCACACTATTTTTCGTATTTATCAATTCTGTATCAAACAAATTGACTCTAACCTTATCTTTCCTACTTAAATTTAACACACTTTTCCACTTGGAAAACAATAACTGAAAATATCCATGAATATTAACCAAAATACCTTAAAGGCTTCAACAGCCCCTTTGTATCCAAACATCATAGCCCATGCTACACATGACATTAAAGTTTGGAATTGCTGAATCTTTTGACCTTCGTATTCAATGGGTTTTGTAATTGAATTCGCATTTTATATTTGCTATTAGAATTTATAATTGCAGACATAATTTCAATATCTATAGCCATATGGCCCGCAATACCATACTCGCTCATACTTATAATAGTAAGTGTCCAGATCTGTTACACAGTTATCAATAAAAGCCAATCCTCTTGTAGGTGAAGTATTAGCACACTGCAACCCAAAAGAACGAAACATATTTTCTACCTGGTTAGTGATAGTTGACTCATAAATCTAATATCAATATTTAAATCCATACATAAAATAACATTCTTAATTTCACCACGTAAAATCTAAACATGTAGTAGAGATGTTCCTAATGCATTACTAAATTGACTTGCATTTGAACTTGGCGATCTATAGCCGCACACAATCAAAGTTTTAATGTCAGACAATATTACAGCGGCTAGTTCTAATACTTTCTCAAAACAAAAATTTCTAATATGAAATCTATCGAACACAATATTTTCAAGCACAGATTACTGTACCACCTTGTTTATAAACATTCCTACAGTAAATATCACCCAGAGCGAAATCACGAGAAGTAAAAAACTCTACTTCACTGTCTTCCAACCAATCCACAGTATTTAGAATTTAGAAATCTTCTTACCATTCGTGAGTTACCACAAGGGAAAAGAGTATTTAACCATATAAATTAGTGTTGTTGGAATTAATCGATTAATCGATCAATTCTGTTGTATGGTTAATCGATTAAATTATTTAATCAAATAATCGAGTCGATTAAAATTCATCGGTTGTAGTTGATACTAATTATTATTTTGTTAACACAAACTCATACTCACAATTTCGACAATATTCCTCTCTCGGAAATTGCTTACTTAAAAACACAAGATTACTGTTATTTTCTAATGTAAACCAGGTAAAGTAGGGCAAATCTTTGCACAAACACTTCAGAAAAAGATGGAGATATGAGAAGAGTGATCTAGTCTACCTCTATTGAAAGTTGAAACAAAATGCCAAACCCTTATTAAATTTTATGGTTTTCCAAAAAAACTTCGACCTTGTTGTCAGCTCATCTTCCTAGCATATGAAATACATAATTTTCTAGGAATCGTCCCCCTCATCCCTTTTAAAATAGCCATGTCTACACTGTTTTCAAGTGAGAGAGAAACTACCTTCTTCTTTATTTAAAATCTGATAATTCGACCGCTGTAGTTGTGCAGTTGCAGTTTCTGTACTGAGTTTATATATGATGGTTGTGTGTTTAGTTTGATAAAGAAAAAAAATCAGTAGTCTGTGGTTTGTGAAAAGTGTAAACTCCATTATGTCATATGAAAATTTGAGAGGTAAACTCGGTGAAACGTTTGGATTTAAATTGAACGATCGTGGAGAAGTGTTTGACAGAAAAACGTTTTTCATATTTAGTGATGCAGGAAACATTATTACTAAACGCAGAGCGGCACTTAATTCGGAGCATGTGAATACTGTATACTCAGTTGTTTAAAATCATGGATGAAGCAGTATTAACTAGGTGAGTCTTCATACTTTTTGTTATTTATGTTTATCTCAAAAATTCCCGGAGAAATTGACACAATAAATTTCATGCTCATAATAAATGTGTTAGTAAGTAATTAAAATAGTTGTTTTGTAATATAACGATAGAGTATATAGACATATACAACATTTAATACTTATGCTTAACACAGAACACAAGTTAAGTTTAACAATAATTGTGTATTACAGGATATTGAAACATTTTTTCAACTGGATTAAAACTCGATTAATCTATCGATTAATGGATTAAATTTAAATAGTTAATCCATTAAATATTTTGATCAATTAAACGTAATTAGCCGTGTCAATTGCGCATGCGTAACAGATCTATGACGTATCAATCATATGCCAGCCGGACAGGTCCCGCCTGGTACCAGTAACGTGACAGCAGTGATCCGAAATGGAAGCTCTTATTCCTTCTCCCGCCGCCTGCGAGGTTCAGTCGGTGATCAAGTTCCTTAATGCACAAAGTATTGCGCCAATTGAAATTCATCGGCAGCTCTGTCAGGTCTATGGGCCGAACATCATGAGTAAGCAGATGGTGCGTCGGTGGTGTAGGCAGTTTTCCGAAGGTCGTCAAAGTGTCCATGATGAAGAGCGCAGTGGGCGACCGTCCCTCATCAATGATGATCGTGTTGAGCTGGTGCGGCAGTGCAGTGCAGTGGAGAACCATCGCTTCATGATTACGGAGCTGAACAACCATTTTCCGCATATATCGCGATCCTTGTTGCATGACATTGTCACTAAGCACCTGCTGTTCAAAAAAGTGTGTGGCAGGTGGGTTCCGAAAAACCTGACACCCGAACACAAAATGCAAAGTTTAGGAGCAGCACTGACATTTCTGCAACGGTATCACGATGACGGCGACGAGTTCCTCGACAGGATCGTCACGGGCGATGAGATTTGGATTTCGCACTTCACCTCGGAAACCAAGCAGCAGTCAATGCATTGGCGGCATAGTGCATCTCCGGTCAGGACGAAATTCAAACAGACGCTGTCGGTACGGAAAGTGATGTGCACTGTGTTCTGGGACAGGAAGGGCATTCTGCTCATTGACTTCCTTCCAAGAGGTGAAACAGTGAACGCTGACCGTTACTGTGAAACACTGCGAAAATTGCGACGTGCCATTCAAAACAAGCGGCGTGGAATGCTTACTGCAAGTGTTGTGCTCCTCCATGACAATGCTCGTCCACATACGGCTCGGCGCACAGCAGCTGTTTTGACAGAATTTAGCTGGGATTTGTTTGATCATCCACCCTACAGTCCTGATCTTTCTCCCAGCGATTTCCACGTTTTCTTAAAACTCAAGAAATTCCTGTCCTCCGGTGACCGTTTTGGCAACGACGAAGAGCTGAAGACGTCTGTCACACTCTGGTTCCATTCACAGGCGGCAGAGTTCTACGACAGAGAGATACAAAAGTTGATCCCACGATACGACAAGTGTCTCAATTCTGATGGTGGCTATGTTGAAAAATAGCTGAAACATTGCTGTACCTGTTGCCAATAAATGTGTGTGTTCTTTTTTTTAAAATAGGGAAACTTACTTTCTGGATGCGCCTCGTATATCATAAGTTCTAATTAGTAAATTATAAAGTAACAGTTTCCTAAGTAAACCAATGCATAGTAGTGAGGTTAGGTCTACTTTGACGAATAACGAGAAAAGTTTAACATGAACCAGAATGTACAGGAGTGGGCGGGATTACTTATTAAGAATCTCTGGCCAAACGGCGGCCAATCAAGCCTCACTTCAGTCACGTGCCATTGTTTACTGCAGGATTATTCTTAACACGAAAAGATTATTGATTCAGTTTTGTTTTTAAAATTTGAAACACGTCAGTATTTGATTTCTTTGGAATCATATTTTGATCATTCTTTAAGGTTGTACCATTATATTGGGTAGGAACTTCCAACTGTTGGTGAACACTATGCACAGACAACGTATCCCCGACTTGGTTAGTTAAAAGATCAACATGTTTCATTAGTATGTTAACTCTTTCTTGTAACTCATGAATAGTTTAATTCTTTTGCAATAATATTTATTTGAAAATACGTACGTCAATATTGTTACCTGATTCAACACTTTCACTTAGTACATCGAACAATTCTTTATCCTGATCATCCTGGTCGACTGATATTTTGTCATTAATTAATTCACAACATTTCAATATATTATCATCTACTATATTAACAATAGTCAGAAGTTTAGCACAACTATTATGATCGCACAAAATACATTAAAAACCTTTAAATACCTTTCGATGAAGGATGAATAGAACAGACAAAAAGTCTCTCCTACACCGGGACTCGAACCTAGGTTTTCAGCTCTACGTTCTCACGCTTTATCCACTAAACCACACCGGATTCCAGTTCCGATGCTGGATGGAATCCCCTCAGTTTAAGTTCCACCTCTCAATTTTCCCTTTGCTTGCCTACCCTCATGTACTGTGTCACAGAATATAGCCTATGACAGTGACACAATGTCCAATGCACTATGTACAGAGGTGCACTCACTACAAGTGAATAAGTGGCCGGGATCCGACGGAATGACCGCCGTCTTGAATCACTAAATGATTACTTACCCATATCATATTATTGTGATGTACCGAAGTACATAATGTTTCCGTGCGAAGAAATCAGACAGGTCGCAGGACGAGGGAATGAGACGGAGATATGGAGATCACTGAAGAAATTGCGCAAGGGCCCATATGTGGGAAACAACATCTCTCCAGAGGGATGGAGGAGGAATTACGTGGTCTAGACTTCAATTTGCATTCAGTGCTGCAAGTACCAGAAATTGACATGTTAGATGGCGAATTTACAACTGACGAGGTGACGAAAGCTATAAGTAGTTTAAAAAATAACAAAGCACCTGGTATAGACGGGATATCTTCTGAATTTCTCAAAGAGTGTATTAATATACAGGCAACGACAAGTAAAATCTCGGACATGTTTAACAAATTTTTTTATGGGAGAAAGTTATCCTAGTGAATGGACATCGGCAATTGTATGTCCAATCTACAAAAAGGGAAACATGTCGGTACCTGATAATTATAGGAGGTGGCGCTTTTACCAACAATGGGAATTATTTATTGCAAAATTATATATGAGTGACTGAGGAAGTGAATACATCAATATGATAGGCTCTCTAAGTTTCAGGCTGGTTTCAGAGAGGGTTACAGTACAACAGATAATATATTTGTTTTGGACACATTACGGCTAAAAGAAATACAGAAGAAGAGGGGAAAACTGCATTGCGCATTTGTAGATTTTAAAAAAGCATTTGATTCGGTAGAACGTGAAGCATTGTTGTACAAACTGTGGAAAAAAGGAATGTCGTCGAGGATGATTAAAGCTATATCAGCAATATATGAGAAGGTGGAGTTCTGTGTAAAGTAAAATGTGACAAAGTTTCGGAAAATGTGGCTACCCGTAGAGGGGTTAGACAAGGGAGCATACTCTCACCCCTTCTTTTTAATATATTCGTAGATGACATACCAGAGATGGTCGATAAAATCGAATCTGAAGCTCCAAATTTAGACTGGATCTCCATACCTGCACTCTTATATGCAGATGGTCTGATTTTGAAATCTCGATCAATAAATGGATTGCTACAGGAACTTCACTGCTTGGAGAATTATTGTAGCCAGTGGGGCATGACTGTTAACACAGACAAGACCAGGACAATTACTTAAAAAAAAATGGATCTGTATATAGTAGGGATGAGACATGGACATACGACGGGCACATATTGGAAAATGTGAAACATTTAATATATTTAGGGATTACTTTATCAATGAACGGGAGATGGACTAAGCATGTTGACATAACGAAACGCAAGTGCGGGGTAAAGAGTGCAGAGATATTGAAATTGATCACTAAAGTGCCAGATATTCCTGCAGCAACATTGGAGCTAGAATATGGATCTGTGGTTAGGTCATCTATGTTGTATGGGGCGGAAATTTTGGGTTGGGAAAATGCAGGAAAACTGAACAAGGTACAAACGGGCTTCCTGAAACGAATACTTGGAATTGGCAGAAGCACGGCTAACTGAGGTGCTAAAGGAGTTTGGGGTTCAAAACGAAGTAATTCATATGAAAGTTAGGGTGATAAAATACTAGGTAAAATTATATTTGGGGATCAGTCGCTTCTATGGTCGATTTGCTACAAAGTTCAACAAAGAGAGGGCTGGGAAAAGGGGTGGGCTTATAAACTGCAGAGAGGGCTGCATCATATAGAAATGAGATGGGTGTGGTAGAAAGGAGAGAATAAAGGGAGGAATGTATGGCGTAATGTGAAGATGCGTTTAATTGATATCGAGAGGCAAGAGATTGAGCTCCAATGTTCGGAAAAGTCCTCACTACATTTACAATCAGATCTCATGCTTAACTGGGGGAGGTATGACTACATAAATTCTTGTAACAAAGACAGCAGAGCAGGTTTAGCGTGGCTAAGATTGGGGGCATGGAAGGGTAATAAAATTGTCAACGAAGAAGGGGAGCGTCTTTGTCCGGTTTGCAAAAAAAAAAAAAAAAAAAAAAAAAGGATTCCTATAAGCATATTTTATTACTGTGTGTCGAATTGGAACATTTACGGAGTAAAATATTTACCACCCTCGATGCTAAGTCAGAGTACGAGTTCGCTTGCATGTCTTGACATCATGGG
This sequence comes from Periplaneta americana, assembly GCF_040183065.1. Taxonomy (NCBI): domain Eukaryota; kingdom Metazoa; phylum Arthropoda; class Insecta; order Blattodea; family Blattidae; genus Periplaneta; species Periplaneta americana. Next base: position 100,321,566 of record NC_091123.1, read on the forward strand.
GAATAGAGAATGGGAACAAAAGACTGGATTGTTCCTCTTGAAGGCGAGAAAGATTAAAGCTGCAGCTGTCGAAGTTAACGACGCGAACTGAGGAAGGAATAATAGTATCCACCCAACTGTACACTTTTATGTCTTTTAGGTTAGGATATATTATATAATGTGTTTAATGTGTTATTTCCATTTTTAATATGTGTGATCTTTTAGAGAGGAATTAGATGTAATCATAAGTGGGGGGGGGGCATACAAATGAGGACTTTTTTTCGGGTACAAAGCACGTACGGTCAGAAGACCCGTGCATTGGATTTTAGACAAATTATGATAATATAAAATTTGTATGTATAATATTACTCAATAAATCCATCCATCTATCTATCTATATATATATTTCCGTGCAAGAATTCTGTGTTATCATATGATCAAGAATGGATGGAACAAAGAAAAATTCTCTCCGGCACCGGGTTTTCAGCTCTACGTGCCGACGCTTTATCCACTAAGCCACATTGAATTTCACTTCTGATGACGGATCGAATCCCCTGTAAGTAATCACTTAGTGATTCAAGACGCCGGTCATCCCATCGAATCCCGGCCGCTTAGTCACTCGTAATGAATGCTCCTCTGTACATAGTGCGTTGGACATTGCGCTACTGTCACATATTCTGTGACACCGTACATGAGGGTAGGTCACCAAGGGGAAAACTGAGAGATAAAACTTAAACTGAGGGGATTCAATCCGGCATCGGAACTGAAATCCGGTCCGGTCCGATAAACTGATCAATTCCCGGTGCCGGAGAAAAATTTTCTCTGTTCTATCCATCCGTCATCATATGGTAACGCAGAATTCCTGCACGGAAATATCATATGTACTTCGGTACATCTTTAACCAGTTTTGACTTACAGGGTTTACACACTTGAGACAGAATCGTCGTATCCGTATTACCGGCAACCATAACCAAATATAAGAGTATCACGTAGTACCGCTATCTTACATCTGCTCACTCGGCAGCCGCAAGTCAAGTATCGCTCATACTGTTTTAAGATAAATAGTTCCCTACTAATTTGTCCATTCCACTCTTTTCTGTTCTTCCCATTCCTAATTCTCGCATTTTTAGCAAAGCACCTCCATGTTCTTTTTTTGTTTTCATACGCCTTTGGCCATAAAGATAAAATTCATGCAGTCCACTGTGCTAACATTCCGCCGCGTTTGTAGTTCGTATATTTTCAAATTGTAGTACTTCAGCCTATAATTCAGGGAGAGGGGAGTCCAATATACTTACTTACTTACTTACTTACAAATAGCTTTTAAGGAACCCGAAGGTTCATTGCCGCCCTCACATAAGCCCGCCATCGGTCCCTATCGAGTCCAATATAGTTTTATATATTACATAGGCTAATATTATTGATTGCGAATTGGCAGAAAATGAAAAAAAAAAAAAACATTCACGAACAAGAGGGAATCTGATAGTACCTATTGCTGTTAGTAAATATTAAATAAATAAAAGTTGAACCACTTTCGAATTTGAGATGTTTTCTTTCGGAACTTATGGTTTAATACACAGGGTCCGGCAGAATTATCTCCCCAATTAGGAACATAAATGAAAACAAAAATATAGATGCCATTCAAAATTTTATTTTACCATCATACAGAAGAATGCTTGCCATTTGGCATCACTTTGTTTTGAAGAAAATAACGTCTAAATGTTGTCCCTCACGAGCTACAAATTCCTGAAACGGAGACTGTGTTTCCTTCTTCTTCAAAAAGGCATGGCCCTATTATTTCAAATTGTGCAACAGCACACCAAACAGTAATACGCTCGCTGTGGAGAGGTCGCTGATGTATTTATCCAGAATTTTCTGGGGTCCAATATTGAAGGTTTGTTTGTTGAAGCACCTCGACGAATGGAAAAGACCTTAGCCATTACTGTGCACTACTGGGACATTTTTTCAATATTGTCTCTCAAGCATCTTGGTGGTGAACCACTTCCTGAACCACTGTAACTTTGTGGGGATGGAACTTGGGATCTAGTGTAGGATTCGTCTGACACTTCGATCAGATATTCACAATACCAGAGCATGTTTAATGGATGAACGTCATGAATGTGGAGATGTGGTAACAGCGTGCATCACTGCTGCGATATTCTCGGGAGTCCAAACGTTGCGACATCTACCGGACGACATTTGCTTCAAAGTTGAATTATTTGTCTGAAATTTCTCACCCATAACAGTATAGTTTTCTTATCAAGAATTCTGTCGTGTCGACCTACTCTAAAATGGGTAAGAAATTTCCGCTGCATTGCAATCACAGTATCGCCATTTTTTTTTAAATATGCTTCAACAACAAAATGCTCGACGTTCAGCTGTCATTGCTATGTTGGTAACTCAAATGGTATGGCTTGCGCTGCTCAAAGATATATACCACTAAACCATAACTATCAATAAACCTGTGCGGCGGCCAATTCAAAAAGGGCAGATCATTCTGCCGGACCCTGTACTATTCCCATTAAATTTCCTAAGTCAACTCTGTTCTAAGTGAAATTTAAATCTAGTGATGTAAATATTGGTAACATTGTCAACATTGTGTGCTGTTATTAAAAAAAAAAAAGGTTTTGAAGTAATTAACTGTATGTCACACATTTGGAGGCATAATTTCTTGGGGAAGCACATTTAACATTTTTGGATAATAGCATTAAGGAAAAGCAATTAACAGCAGAAATATTTAATGTATTAACACACGAATGCGCTACTACACACTAAACGAAGGCACGTAGTGTCCTTATCTACGATATAGGCAACGGTAGCGAACATCATACAGTGTTGCCAGATCAAGCATGTAGGATTCTGTACGTGCCTGCATTAAATGAAGACGTTCGACGCAATAAGTTAAAACTTATGTCCTGAAGGTGAAATACGATTAAATGATTTGCAGCGCTTATTTAATGTGAACGAGACTATTTTAATTCATTGCATGACCACTCAGGACTCTTTTATTATTTTAGGATCCCGGACAAAGCGGTGATCTGGGCCCTGTCTACACAAACACTCACAGGAGTAAAAATGCAAATTATTATGTAAGAAAATAAACTTACATTTATTGGTAACTTCAACAAAAGCGGTGTTCTGGAATTAAAAGAACGTATTGCACAGGAAAGATTATTCAACACAAATGTTTGAAGAATATAGCATGAACCTTGAATTTAAAAAAAAAAATCAATACAAAATGGTACTTGGTTTGTAAAGCATACTGACGGAGAAAACACTGTCTCACGTTATGAAGTTATCATGTATTCTTTATTATCAAGTGTTCAACTTGCGAAATTTATTTGTAGATAATGTCTTTGTAATTGGCTTGAAGTCAATGGACTTGAGGATGTCATTTTCCAAACACTTGAGTGAAACTCAGTTCAAATGCTGCTACCCCATGGAGCTGCGTAGCTTATTTTTTTACAAGTTTTAATCTTGATAATGAATGTTCTCTTGCCCAGTTGGTTCCAATCATTCATGCATTTGAACATTCTGAGTGAAATTTCAAAATTGTAAAAGACATGTTAAGTCGTCCGAAATTATCTTTCTGTGCAATTCAGGTAGAGTATCACACTTAAAAAAAAACTATGCATTTCTTGAGATGCTCACATTCATTTAAAAGTTCACCATAACAAAGTCTTTAGGTCTATACATTAGCCAGACGTTCCCACATTTTTTTAGCTCCTCAGAAGCTATCGTTTTTAATTCATTGAAGAAGGATAGCAAATTTGCGAACAAAGAATAAGCTTTTCCACGTTTTATCTTTTCAGAAATAAATTACTGAGTCCAGAGCAGGATGGAATGTTCCACCTTGAACTTTTCGCTTTTACTGAGAAGTTCCTCTCTTCTTATTCTTCATATCTAGTAAAACATACACGTCACTTTCGTTTTCGATTCCTTTTCACATCTCTACAATCTAATCTGGATATCTGTTACTGACTTTCAATTCAAATTCACTAAATTTCTCTCTAATTTCCTGAAGATAGGCTTTTAGAAATTCAGTAATATTCAGGGCGTCACGTACGGTTGGTTTTATTGGTATTTTGCAGCCTTTTAGAGATGCAATTAAGCTTTTTACTAGGGAACAGACATTTCCTTTTTTATCTAATTATTTATGTTATTATTTTGCTCCTGTTTTTAGATTATTTCTGCCTTTATTGGTATGATTTGTAATTCCATACTTTACTGGTTTTATTTCTTTTGAGTTGGGTTTATTATTCTGTACTAGTTTAGGTGTATACACAAGACCTCACTTGTTTTGTCCACTCCTTCAAGAATGTAATTCTGAAGAATTGTGATGAGGATTGTTTCCAGGTTCTCCATTTTGTCGTTCAATTATTCTGCCTCTCGCCTTGTATTCAGTTCTGTGCTTCACTCAAAATATATTTAATTTCTGTTCAAAGGACTGTTTACGAATTTCTCCAACAATAAGTAATAAGCCTACAATTTCATTTTCCTCACTTCACTTTTCTACACTTTCTCTATCTCTTCATAAAATAGAATTTTTAAGATACAAATAACGGACGCTCTGCTTCCGATAATATAAATGCACACTGTCAGCAATTATCGTTGCCCCGAGCCGTAAATTGCTTCCCGTGGATCCGTTACAATATTCTGCTTCCGTTACAAGCAATAAAAACGGCAACATATATCTTGCGGATGCAGACATGCCAATTTTTTTTTGTTACAAGTGGTAATTTTTCTTCTTCTACCAAATTTGAGGTATAGGCCTATTTGAATATTGAGGCTCATGATAGGAAAATTAATGTTAAATTCTGATCTTGCGTAGATTTTCATGGTGTCTCTATGCCCTTGGGGCCCCCAGGAAACTGCCCAGCGTGCCCATGCGTTAAGACGGCAGTGTGGCCGCTTACAGACGTAATTGAACGAGAACAATCGTGTCAGACAAAGTATCATCATTCTATGTTCTACAAAAGTCAAAATGAATTCAATTCTGTCTGTTAATTCCCCATGCATCATTATGAATTCGACTTACAAATATACCAATAATTTTTCTAGGAATTTCATTTCATTTCAGTGTGTTAACTCATTTTCCTTCTTCAGTACAAGAAATATAAGGGGAAGTACCGTGACAATATTAACATTTTATTTCGAGAATCTCAAGGAAATATGTATATATTTTTGACATCCCCGATACTTGTTAAGGGTTTGACCATTCCGTCTGTCTATATGTTAACAAGACAGTTCTAAATCGATTTCGTTTACACTAAGTATGGACGAGTAAATTTATCCCGAGGTTATGCATGTGTGACAGACCAGTTTAATTCTTGTTAGATATTAACAATCTTCATTTTTTTTTTATTTCTGATGTAATATTACATCTTCTCTCCTTACTAGATACTGAGGGGTAACTTGGAAATTGAGCATCAATTAAAAGTGCAACTACCGCTCTTGTTTTCCTTTATTACTCTTATTATCGGTTTATTCCTTTTCTTCTTCTTGTATTCCCATTGTTTTGTTTATTTTCCTCTTTTTCTTATATTCCATTTGCTCTCCTTTTATTCCCCTTGTTCTCCTTGCATTCCTCTTGTTCTGAATATGTATATTCTCCTTGTTTTCGTTGCACTCCTCCTCTTTACTTGTTAGCCTTGTCTTCTCTTAATTTTTCTAATGTTCTCCATCTATTCTTCTCTTCCTGTTGTTCTCCTCCTCTTACCCTTCTCTTTCTAGCATTTAACTTTTTCTTTTTGTGTTTTTCTTGTGTTCCCTTGTCCTCCTTGTCTTCCCCTTGTTCTCCTCGTGAACACCTTGTTCCTTTGTCTTGTTTACCTTGTTTTCGCATTGTTATCGTTATATTTCTCTTGTTCTCCTTGTATTCTTCTTTCTTTCCTTGTCTTTCCATTGTCCTTCTAGTTCTCCTTCTCTTTTCGTTATCCTTATATATTTTTCCTTGCTTCATTTCTAGCACCACTCACACGTAAAGATATGCAACATGGTAACGGTATGAATGTGTCGATTTTATTGACTACTCTTACAAATTATAGCCTACGGTACTATCTATCTTATCTCAAAATTTTAAGAGATGTGCTTATAATCCTGTTAAAAATCACTAAAATACTTCAACAAGTGATATAACTCTTTGAAAGAACGATTTTCGTTATCAGCAAAGTTACGTTACAAGCGATTAATTTATAGCTAGCAGAAAGTATTTACATGAACCCGTGCGAATTTAATTACATACATATTGTAATCTTGTCGCTTGAATCGTTCAGCGCTCGTTGTCCCGCGTCAGAAGGAAATAGGCGCACTGGATTCTTTGGCTGGTACAATGAAAGTGATTAAATAACTGGGTGCAAATTGCAACAATAACAGTATAATTAACTGAATGGTGAAATTACAATACACAAACGAATCGATGTACGATACAATTAATGAATATACAGAAAAGGTAATCATTGAATCTAGAAAATACTCTCACTGAAGGTGAGCTATTAAAGCACATTCAAACTGTGCTCAAGAATCAATTCAAGACAAAATATTCTCACACGAATTAATAGCAATATCTTTTCAGATTTAACCCTATTTCTTGAATAATTGTCTCCATATATGTTAACCATAATAACCTTGATACTCGTACAATGTCCTGATATGTTCGACATAAATGCATACAGATTCACAAACAATATACATTTAATATCGGGAATAACAAGACAGTACTTCAACTACCTAGCTTACGTATAATGCTGAATATACTAAAGACACATCTGTACAATATTTCACAAATCCAAAATACTCAAGCACACAGAGAGAAAGAAAGAACTATAACTCGTACCCATTCGACCTCAGCTACAAAATGTTTCGTCACAATGCTCAATAGTCTAGAATAATCAACCAGCAATATACCGTAATCTACACGCATACAAATTCAATACCTATAACCTTTAGCGAATATAGTTTCACGTAACCTCACTAAACTTATCGAAACGTAGCACTACACTTTCATAGAATCTATAATCTCAAAGTTACGTATACAAGATCAGCAATGGATTTAGGAACAATCTTTAGTCTGTTACCTATACCACTTGGACTTACGGAGCTGAGTCCGTTGCCTGTACTGCCTGGATCATGGGCTTGCCCAACACAAGCCATAAATCGAGGTGTGTCCCGAGGATCGAACCTGGATCCACAGGAATAAATTTAAGGTAATATGCTATCTTGTGTGATTATAATGGAGATTTTTCTGTGCAATAATTAAAAATAAGTTTATGTTATTATTTGGAGACATATTACTTATCTTTATTATTTATTTATTTACTTCTTTATTTATGTTCTTATTTATTTAGCTCATTAGTTATTTATGTTCTAATTGATAGATGAAAAATGAACTACAAACGGTAATATCATTCACATATTGATAAACACGTCTAAATGTTGCAAACTGCTAAAAATGTACTAACACACACAATAAGAAAGTACGAATCGTATTTGTAACAATTACTTTTTTTTAGAAAAGTGCCAAAGTTTACTATAGTATACACAACACTAGGTGGGAAAGTCTGACTCGCCACATCCGGAAGCGGAAGAGGCAGCAATAAATAAATATCTTATTCCCAATACCCAGACATTAGTATAACTTCAAATGAATAGTAGAGCGTATTTTCATCTAAGAGCATAATGCAATAAGGTAATTCGGGGGAAGACGCCACAACTAAGGTATTTCTTGGCTATACAACTCAAATCTGAAGTGATAAGGCAATACAAACAAATGTATCGTATTTTTCAATTATAACTGGCTCTGTATAATGATTGGTTCCTTTCCAAGTGCGTATATTGTTAATAATTTTTCATGTTAAAAGAACTTGTGTCAGGGTGGCATCTTCCCCCATATGTACGGGGAAGATGACACTTGTTCTGGGGTAAGATGCAACAACACAGTAAATGGCATACGTAAAATAAACATTGGAATATTTTATGTGTATTTTATTACAACTACAGGGAAACATCTATGAAATTAATTATAAACTTGTTTCATGATTATTTTGCAAAAATTGATTAATTAGGACATAATTCTGAATGTTAGTACCAGTCTGCACCACATTTCATTCACTGCGAATTATCACCACTGCAATCTTCGTGCAACCATTACATGCATGCGATGCATTGAATCCAGTCACACTTGGAACCTTTCTTAGCGTGAAAGTGTCCAGAACAAACTACAAAAATCATATTCCTCATCAAAACTATTACCACTGTCATAGTGACTAATTTCGTCACCAGAAGAAGAAGAAGAAGAAGAAGAAGAAGAAGGAGAAGAACTTACAACTCTCTTTTCTTTTCTTGATTGGGAATGTTTCTTTTTTTCTGGCCTTTTCCCGCATAGTTTCTCTTCTCTGTGGTGTAGTTGAGATATCCGCTGTTTGTTTTTTACGCCCAAAGAGTTTATATTTCCTTACTTGAGGAATAGGGCTGATTTTTCCCAGAGTTGAAATACCGTTATCTGTTCTGATGGATGCAACTATTGATGTAGGTCTACTGCCACATGCTCCGCTAGTGGAAGGACCTGGTAAACATTTAGTAAGTTTTGAAGATTCCATTCGTCATTTCAGAGTTCTGTATGGAATGCCATACATCCTCGCTGCAACCCATGACGATTTTTGTCCATACTTTACATCTTCAGCAACTCGAATTAAATTTTATTTTGACTAAGATGTCCGATCTGTTTTTATTTTGCAGTCTCAAATCATCGTCTGCATAGAAATGAAATGTGAATTACATTTTAAATCATTGTTACCTTTTGTAAAGTATCAGAGAATATGTAAAATAATATAATGTAAAATATTATCAAATAATAACCTTCCCACAACATAATTTATGGGTTAAATAATGTATTTATTAATCATGTTGCGTCTTCCCCCAGTTACAGGGGGAAGACGCCACTCACACTTACTTGCCTACTGCCGCAAGGTTGTTGCCGTAGCTGCATGCCTAGTGTGCGTAACAAAATGCACAACTCACGTATATAGCAGATATTCCACTTAAAATAAAACATCGTTTATGAACCTTAAATATAAGCAACGAAATATTATAAAGTGTGTACTCACCAGACTATATGCTCACAAGATCCAAAATAATGGCGATGAAAAACGATAAAGTAAGGCAAATGCACAAGCTACGTGTCCACCCCTTAAACACTCTTCAAATTAGAGGATCCACGCTGTCAATTGCTGACACATAAAAGAACTGCAAACAAAGTTGCGTCTTCCCCCAACTGGCATCTTCCCCCGAATTACCTTACAATATTATAGGACTGGGAAATATTAAAGACAATCCAGTTCTTAGCTTCCCTTTCCTGGTAGTATTTTGAAAACGAGCTCGAAATTTTTGGACAAACAGCAAAATTAAAAAAAAAAAACATATTACTTCATCTTGATTATTGTGAATTCTTAAATAATATTAGGGTCATTCAATAAGAAGTAGACAGCTGTCAGTACATGGTTATTTTAGCGTATATTCAATACACTGTATGATAGTTGGTGCATTTATAAAAAAATTGATTGCTAAGTTCTCACACTTACATTACCTTTTAATGTCATGTCTTGAAGAGACATCTTCGTAACTTTCTTAATAATCTTTCATTATAGCCTAATTTTATAGCTTTTGTGTTCAAATTTCAACTGTTTTATCTGGGTGGTATTCTCCAAGAGCATTAGTTCTACTAATCATAAGCAATATATTTACAAACATTTTTACAATTCATATATACTGCAGTTGTCATATTGTTTGGACATTTTTGAATTGATTTCAGCGGGATTTAGTCCTTGCAAGAAGAGTATCATTGATGGTTGTTAAATCATTGTGCATACTTCAAGGTACGCTAAAGGTGAAAATTTGGTGAAAAATGAAGAGAAAAAGAAATGTCTCTTTTCAGTTTTGTTATTATTATAAATATATTTTCATATTTCGATATTAATTTTTCATTTTATGCTCTCTAAACTCCATCACGTGATAACTGAAATGACTGTGCGTAAGTGGCCACACTCATTTTTCACACTTGTAATGAGAAATTATTTGCTTTGTTTCAAAATATATATTTGTAATTGCCGCTTTTGTTTCTTAGGGAGATTTTGTTTGTTGGATATCCTGCAATGACAAAGCATAGTGAGCTTCATATTTAATCAATTATGAAATGAGTTAAAAAAAACCCTTACTCGAAACACTCTGCATTGGTTATGACGATAAAACTTTAATCGCCACAACTCATGACATTCCCTAGCCAAGTGGTTGGATCATCCAGTTCAAAGGTTGGGAAATGTATAGATAGCACTTGTATAAACAAACACGATTTCGCAGAAAATTTACTCTGGATACATCACTGAAATTATTCGGAGTCACCTTTTCATAAGTCCAACTGGGAGTCACATCTTCATAAGTGCAGTTTGGAGTCACATACGCGCAAATAATTATCTTCTCACAATAAATTTCTAGACAATAATATTGATTTCAATGATACATCAGTCTTCGAACTTGAAATAATGTGTTTCATAGTAGTAGTGCTAGTAACGATGGGTATAACGATGGTTGTAGGAACAGAAGTAGGAACACCTGCAACCGATTTTACTCAAAGACCGCAGTAACTTTAACGAATTCTTCGACGAAAATAATAATTTTTGAGAAATTAATTTCGGTAATTTCTTGAAGTAAAGAACTGTGTGAAATTAATTCTCGTACAAACACCTTTCTCTGCTGAATTTTATTCTAATTTCCAGTATATCTGAAATATCATAATTAGGGCAGGGAGAAGGGAACATATTGGAACAGTTTTTCTATTTACATTTTATTCACATCCATTATCAATTTTTTTAAACTTTAAATGACACAGAAATATAAGACATTTATTAATAAACATCACAAAACTTTGTATTTGCAGAAATAATTTATTGGTTTATAATATCTGAAATAAGGTACTTAAAGTAAAAGATATACCAGCGAATTGAAAAGATGTAAGATTCCACAGGATATTCTTCTCATTTACAAATTAGAGTTAATGTAATTACCACTAACAACACAATATTGTAACAAACGAGTGGTTTTATCTTACTTAACAAATTTACCTAATGCATTAATTTAGAACAACATTATCTAAAAATATATCAAACTGTCTTATACAAAATAAAATTTAATTCAATTTTGAAAGTGAAATTAAACAATTGAATAAGGGACAAACTAGAAATTTTCAAGAAAACTAAACGGTGCGAACAACTGTCTACAGCTGTACACGCAATAAAATATTTCTTCCAATTATTTAGATCGTGGGAAAGTCCTCATAACACTTACAGCGTTTCTTCGTTGAATGGAAATACTAATTCTTTGTCGGAGGAAAGCCGTAGAGCGAGAGTCACCGTTAAGTGCTGATAAATACTTGCCGATATCAGAAGTTAACAACTTCGCCTCTGAACACCATGGGCCCATAGATTCTACTGCGAAAACGACAAAATTATATCGATCCAGAAGATCGAGATACTTATTGCGTTTAATTGTCACAGCAGATGCAGTGGCTTATCCAGCGAGTTTGGAAGTTTTGGGCAAATAAAAAGAAGCGAAGGTGTTATAACAAGTGGCATATCTAAACGTAAATTAAGTGAGAATAAACCCTTGTAACAAGTTCAAAACTGCTCCATGTATCGGGTATCTTTGAACAGGTATCGGATACTTTCGAACAATGTCCAAATCACCTGCTAGAACTAATTAAGCTAAAAAATTTAATGTAAAGAGTAGTAGTATAGTTACATTATTTTTTCTTTACTACTGAAGTCGAAATCAAAGCGTTTCATTGTTATAGTGCAACCACTTCCTCCTGAATTCTCCGGTTGTGTGAAATTTTTGGCATGAACAATTTTCTCTGTCTTATTGCAGTTTTAGTTTTAGGACATGTAAGGTCCCATGTTTGTCGAAACTCCACATAAACCTTACATTGGTTAGCTACCTCTTCCATTTGTACAAGATGGAGAACTTTAGTTATGTATGTTGCATATAACTTCAGAAAAAAAATCCTCGTTGTCAATTATTTTTACTGCTGCTATATCTTTTAGAGATCCACATAAATCTGACATTGTAGGTGTAGCTTTTGACAGATTGATGTCCTCAGGTTTTCTCAGTAAATTCCAGCAATTCTGTTATTATTTCATGATCCGTTATACTTGCAATCTAAATGTCGAGGATAATCATATTCTAATTAACGTATGTTTGTGTAAGTCATGGCATAATGAAACTAATCTTAGTACATTTAACAATAGGCTATATTTAATTTAATTACATTAGATTTAATTAACTAATTGGGACTCCTGCTGAATTGCATTGAATTGAATGAGAGGGAAATGAGAGAAGCAACTTTAAAGGTACGCGAAAATATGTCCTTGTTAGGGAGTTGGGGCAGTGAAAAACTGAATATGTGAGCTAGAAGCCCGTTGGCCACTTGTCTCACTCCGGGTTACGCTGCTTCACTGAAGGAGCTCTAGAAAATTTTGAATGAGGGAAAACCGAAAATGGACGTAACCTATTAGCTACAACATACGGGGAAGGAAGGGGGGAGTAGTATAACGAAATGACTGCAGGGTCGGAAAGAAAAAACGTCGGAATGTGTAAGTTTGTACTTTGAAAGTCACTTAGTCTTTTCGCGGTACAAGTGGATTCGAGTAAACTCGCTCGTGTAACAGGTGAGGTGTTCGAAGGCTATGCAAGTTCGCCAGGAGTTGTAAGTTGTGTTCTGTTGCAGTGCGAGTTAATTCGAGTAACCTCGCTCATGTAACTGGATAACAAATGTCAAAATGTAAATTTTTAAACAAAAAAAAACGGGCTCTTTAGGGAAGTAGGTCCATGGCCAATTTCTTTTAGGGCTCATACCGATTTTGTCTTAATGCCTTACGAAAACCACGGCTCTTATGTGGGGTGAATATATTTACTATGGCTCGGTGAGTTGACGCATATTTAGGAGACTAGACTATTAGCTCTTTAATGACTCTATTGAATTAGATTCGATTGACGAGAGGGTACTAGTCAATTGGCTCTTAGGTGAGGTGACTTTAGTAGGTTATGACTAGATGGGCTGGATGAATTGTCTCACTTCCGGAGACTAGCCAATTGGCTCTTTGATGACTCCATCGATCTGTAGGAGGATACCAATAGATTCTATTATAGCCCTAGTTACAACAAAGTCATTTCACAGCGGTTGTTTATTCAAGTCGATATATTAGGGGAGAGTGTTCATATACCGAAACCTTGGAGTGATGCCAGCCTCACTTTCCTTCTGTCTCAAGAGTATAGCTAATGAACTTGTCTGCTGTCTCCGCCGTAACCTAACATCATACCGGCCGAGGCCAGATAGCAGTGGCGGCTCGTGACTTTTTAAACGCATGTGATACAATAATTTCTTTCTTTCTCTCAGTTTAACCTCACCCTTCCAGGTACATTTACACGACCCACGCCACCCGGATCTTACAGGGCCGCGACCTGTCGGGAGAGGAATTACTGTGGATCACATACATACTTTTTTGACCACACAAGGACTTGGAGGGCCTCCCCGGATGAGGGATCAGCTCAATGCCGGGGCCACCTCCGATACAGCACAAACATTTAATACATTACACATCATTCACTCACACATATGACAGGATTAAGGGAAGGATCGCCGTCCATGGCCGGACTTTCAAGAGGTACAATCCCGGCATTTGCCTGGAAATAACTGAGGAAACCATGGAAAACCTCAGTTAGGATTGCCGGCCCCTGGGATCGAACCCCGGACCTCCCGAATGCGAGGCCATCCCTCTACCACTCCGCTAGCCCACTCGGTTTATACAATAATAATAATAATAATAATAATAATAATAATAATAATAATAATAATAATAATAATAATAATGATAAATGAACAATCTAACAGCTCTTTTTGAATAGTTTTCGAAGTCCCTTTGAAAACATTATTTGACTCCATATGCTCTTTTACGGCATTGTCAATGCTGCTAATAAGGTCTACGAGTCCTAAAAATCACCAGGATTTTTTATTCGTTAGATTCATCATGTCCCCTGAGGGCGAGCACAAAGGAACCGCAGAAATTAACGCGATCAATTATTCTGGAAAGAATGAGTCTATTTTTTCTACTTGTTGGTTGTGTTTATTAATATTATCCTGGTAGGCTCTGCTTAATGTTGTGGCAATATTAACTGTGCCGAGCAAGGAGAGATCTAACACATTGTTGATATGTTTCTTATTTGCACCATGGACTTTAATTAAATAATTAAGATGGCCAAGATCTTTGACACCTGTCTTGCTAAATGCATCACTGTTCCCAAAAAAAAAAAAAAAACAAAGAAAGCAGAAGAGTGAATTTCTAATATTACAACCACAAATCCAGTTACATGCATCATAAACTTTCCTATTGAACTGTCTTATGTATTCCCGACTTCCGGCTCCTTTCGCTTTTTGTGTTAGGTTTAAGCCGGGGACTGGTCTGCCTAACTGTTTAATTTGCATTTTATCTTCTAGAGATTTAGAAAAAAATAATGTTTTTAACAAATTGTCAACTGAATTCATCTCAATGGTCCAACACTGGCACTCACCTCGGAGAAGTAAGAACACAACACTTAACAACACAAAATATTACACCATGCAAACAACCACTCACTTTAGACACGGATTTGAAAAACACGACTACGTGCAGCCTTCCCGGTGCCGACCACGTGTTAGTATCCCCAACTCTCCTGTTCAAATAGTATACAATCCACAATTGAAACAGCTAAAATGCATATATTTACAAAGGTAAACATGTATGTCTAATTTTATTAACTAGAAGATTTGGAAACGACTAAAAACCAAATTTCTAAAAAAAAAAAAAAAAATGTTTGTAATTAAATACATTATTTTAATAACAAGTTTTGGGTACTAAATACATAAGTTCGCTATTCTGTCTGGCTACTCTTCCGTGAGCACAAAAGGGAGAGCAGGATCATAAGGTTTTCGATGCTTGCGGGGAAGTGAATAGGGTACCTGGAGCATGCGCATTCCTCCTTTTCTACATCTTTCCTGTGCTTAGCACATCTCGCACTACAGTGGAGGGTGAATGATGAAACGTGACAAGGCGGAAAATTCAAATGCTTTAACAATAAGGAAGGAAACATATGTTAACTATTGCAATTAAAATTAATATTTTTGAGGTTTTAAAAATAAGAAATCTTTTTCTCTCATATTTATTATGTGCTGTAGCACATGTGCACATAAAGACCGGCCGCCCCTGCCAGATAGTCTATGAGCGGGTTGGGGCAGGCACGAGCTGCCGTGTACAGGTTCCTAACCAGTCGAGCAATGAACTCGTCGACGGTTGGCAGGTTTAGCTCACCATGAAACTTCTCTCTCGAGGCGATTCGGGGAGATATTTAATGAATCGAATCACCTGATTCAGGATAACTTGGAGTTTACAGAGATGGGTCACTGCCTCGTACCTCCATGCGGGTGCGGCATAGGTTAAGACAGAGCGAATGAGGACCTTATTCATGGTAAGTCCTACTTCCAGGTTTTTAGAAGTTAAGGCCACCAGAATGGGATAGCGTCCGATTATCAGCCCGTTGGCCTTACGAAGAAGGGATTGCATATGATCTCGGAGATTAGGATGAGAGTCCATGATGATCCATGAGTATTTAATTGTTCATCCATAGCCTTGCTTGTCCGCCGTGTGGGTGGTGGCGGCAAGTTTTCGAGCCTCGCTCTTAGTCAAAAGAGTATGCCCTGAAATTTATCTACGATTCTCCGGTCTTGAAATCTCGGTTGGATATGATTTAAGAACGACTGCAATCTACGGGACGCTAACCTGTAGGTTTTGCCCATCGTCATGAAGGCAGTGTCGTCTGCATAGATATACAGATGAGTGCTTCTGTCGTGGTTGTAGTGAAACGGGAAGTCATTAATGAGAATATTGCAGAGTATGAGACCGATAAAGAATCCCTGAGGGACTCCTGTTCGAATTTAACGAGGGGTGGAGAAACCAGTGCCTATTCGAATCTTGAAAATACTGCCTCGGAGGTAATCTGAAATGAGGCGTACCATTTCATCTGGGACTCCCACGCCAAGTAACTTAACCAGGAATTCTAATGCCAAAACCTTGTCGAATGCTCGTTCGATGTCCAGGTAAGCTGCAGCTACGACACGCTTGGTGCTCATGTCCCAGGTAATGTCCTCCGTCATGCGGAGTGCCTGGAGTGTAGTGGAACGATCACGGTGGAAGCCGAACTGCTCGTTCCTTATTTGGGGCAAAACTACTTCAGTGAGTCGTCTGAGTATGACCCGCTCCGCCAGTTTGCTGAGACAGCTGAGGAGTCTAATAAGCCTATAGTTGCTTGGATTCGTCTTATCCTTTCCGGGCTTAGGAAAGAGGTCTACATGAGCCTCTTTCCAAGGAATGGGATAGTGACCGGAAG
The DNA here is from genome assembly GCF_040183065.1 of Periplaneta americana. NCBI lineage: Eukaryota > Metazoa > Arthropoda > Insecta > Blattodea > Blattidae > Periplaneta > Periplaneta americana. Next base: position 100,338,009 of record NC_091123.1, read on the forward strand.
CCAAGATATTATTAATTATCACTGCAATGCTCTTCATAGCTGAGTTTGGGAGATGCTGCAATACAAATCCTTGGATACCATCGGCTTCAGCAGCCTTATAAATAATGAGGCAGAGAATGAAATGAGCGATCTCTTATATGTTCGTTGATCGTATCTCATTTTTCGGCTCCCTGCTGAGGAGGTCAACAGCTTCATATCGTCTTTATCAATGAAGTGAAAAATATTTTCGGCATCAGAGGAACAGAAAACATAGACTGTAAATTGTATGATATAGCATCAGAAGAATCTGAAATTTAAAAAATTGGCATAAATTTTCAAAATGCCTTAACTGACGCATTCAGTAAGACCTTCAAATCACGAAAATCAACAAACAAAAGTACTGGAAAGAAGTCAGTGGCTTGGTGGACGAAGGAACTGACAGTCATGCGGAAGAAAATGAATGCCCAACGGAGAAGATACCACCGCACCAAGCAGGACAACGACCTGAGAGAAACAAGAAAGCACCAGTACCTGCAGGAGAAAAGAAAATACGAAGCAAAAATTAGGAAGAAAAAAATAGATTCATGGAAGAATTACTGCAACGTCACTACTTCCACAAACCCTTGGAACGCTGTCTATAAATTACCATATGGCAAAATTAAAAACACGTGTCCATTGACAACTTTAAGAAAACCTGACGGAACTCAAGCCAAAGACCTGGTAGACACAATGGACTTTATGATAGACTCCTTCACACCAGAAGACGACGAATAAACTGAAAACGAGCATCACACAAGAATGATAGCTGAAGCTGAAGTCCCAATGAACACGGAAGACATAATGTTTACATCAGCAGGAGTATACGAAGTTACACTTTGCACAACATATGGTGAGGAACCAAATAATCAAACATGGCTGCACTTCAGTCCTACCAACCTTGAACGTAAAGCACTAATGTTAATAATGCTCATAGCTTAAACTACCTTATTGTTTCTCTTATCCCGCAATCAGTTCTTCTTAAAACTACATTACATTCATCCCTATTTTTTTTTATTTATTTTGGAACATACATTCCTATTTGAAATCTGCTCAGCAAGAATTTCAATAAATAAGTGATATAGTAGATAGCCTAATTATGTTAAATTGCCCTATTTTTTCAAGGGCATCATGCCAGAAGGTCATATGGACAGAACTGCACTTTAGGCTTACATTAGAACCATTTAAATATAGAATAATTATTTTATCCTTGTCTACATAACAAGTAATATTCCTGATTCTTCCTTATGCCCATTGTAATTGCCAAAAGTTAGTTTTCAGACATAAAGTTTCTATTGAAATATTTCCATAACCCTACATTTGTTCATACGCCCTTTTGGTATGATGTCCTCGCAATGTTCAATAGGGCATTGGGATTTGTGAAATTAAATAAATAAAATTTTTAATAACCTGATTGTGAAAAAGTAAAAAATCGTACTTAATTTTGATAGCCAATTTCTATACAAGAAGAATTAATTTTATATGATGGATATTGTTTCAACCAGCAGAAGGAACAGATCTGAAACGTTCGTATTATTTTAGGACTAATGGTGAATTGTGTATTGCTTACTTACTTACAAATGGCTTTTAAGGAACCCCAAGGTTCATTGCCGCCCTCACGTAAGTCCGCCATCGGTCCCTATCCTGTGCAAGATTAAGCCAGTCTATATCATCATATCCCACCTCCCTCAAATCCATTTTAATATTATCCTCCAACCTGCGTCTCGGCCTGACCAAAGGACTTCTCCCCTCCGATCTCCCAACTGACACTCTATATGCATTTCTGGAATCCCCCATACGTGCTGCATGCCCTACCCATCTAAAACATCTGCATTTAATGTCCTAATTATGTCAGGTGAAGAAAATAATGGTTGCAGTTCTTCATAGTGTAACTTTCTCCATTCTCCTGTAACTTCATTCCTCTCAGCCCCAAATATTTTCCTAAGAAACTTATTCTCAAACACCCTTAATATCTGATCCTCTCTCAAAGTGAGAGTCAAAGTTTCACAACCATACAGAACAACTGGTAATATAACTGTTTTGTAAATTCTAACTTTCACATATTTTGACAGCAGACTAGATGACAAAAGCTTCTCAACACAATAATAACACGCATATCCCATATTCATTCTACGTTTAATTTCCTCTCGAGTGTCATTTATATTTGTTACTGTTCCTCCAAGATACTTGAATTTTTCTACCTCTTCGAAGGATAAATCTCCAATTTATGTTTCCTAGAATATGCTGGTCACGAGACACAATCATATACTTTGTATTTTCGGGATTTACTTCCAGGTCTATCGCTTTACTTGCTTCAAATAAAATTTTCGTGTTTTCCCTAATCGTTTGTGGATTTTCTCCTAACATATTCACGTCATCCGCATAGACAAGAAGCTGATGTAACCCGTTCAATTCCAAACCTTGTCTGTTATCCTGAACTTTCCTAATGGTATATTCGAGAGCGAAGTTAAAAAGTAAAGGTGATAGTGCATCTCCTTGCTTTAGCCCGCAGTGAATTGGAAAAGCATCATATAGACACTGGACTATACGGACACTGCTGTAAATTTCACTGAGACATATTTTAATTAATCGAACTAGTTTCTTGGGTATACCAAATTCAATAAGAATATTATATAAAACTTCTCTCTTAACCGAGACATATGCCTTTTTGAAATTTATGAATAACTGATGTACTGTACCCTTGAGGCCTCCCCACACCAACGCGAAATATTCGCACCGATGGCGAATGTTTCGCTTCGCAAAGTTCCCACTATCTCAGTGTACATTGCGGTATATGAGTGTGCCCACACCGACGCGAATTTATCGCCGGACGTCTGCGAATGTGCAACGTTGAAATTTAGATTCGCAGCCTGCGCGATTTTTTTCACTGCCGTCGCAAATTTTATGATGGCGTTCTGTGAGAAATTGTAAGGAAACATCCAGTATTATACGATTTATTCTAGAGGATTACAAGAAAGTAAGGAAAAAGGGCAATATGAGATGCAATCCATTTGGAATTTAATGAAAGTGGTAAGTTATTCACATTTTTAACTATATTAAGAGAATAATTCTAGCCTACATACGGCCTGTCTATGAGGAATAATTTCATATTCGCATCTTTGTTGACTTTTATCAGTCCTTCAGAATATCATAGCATAGTTTGGTACAGAAATATATTTATAGAGAACCTACTTATATGACCTTTGCGTCATTTAACATCTTACTAAGGTTTAATAGTTCAAAGTTAATCATTTTCTTAGTTTAGGAAAGGTTTCATTCTTAAAAGCAAACATATAAGCCTATATTTAATAGCAATTTTTTGTCAAAACTAATCTCATTCATATTTTATTCCTATGAAATACTCTAGGAACTTTTGTATTGTCTACTACAGAAGAGTTGTTTCAATAAACATAAATAGGCCTATTAATTGTTTTCATTAAACCCTACGGATTCGCGCTGTATCTCCTAACATTAGTGCTCGCGTTCGGTGTGACTGCAGCTCAATCAATAATAATCAATGGTTTGGACTTATTTTTATTTTATTATGCGATATTTGTCTACATAATGTTAAAATAATCGACTTGCAATTAATGTTTAAATATTAAATACAATATTATAGGTTTGTTGTGTAGTCAGTTTTCCGAAGAAAAGTCTGAACCTCACAAATGATACCAAGGAGGCACCACTTATAAGCCAACTAGGCCAGGAGATAATGGAGTAGGGTGGCCAGTTTTTTTCCCCCTCCATTTCATACATCGCCGAAAAAATTAGCAAAAATCTACACCTAGCAGATACTGCTTCACACTTACACTTACACATAAACAGGATAATTTTATTAATTATACGCGAATATCACTACTTGTGGAACAAACCCCTCCCAGATTTTAGACTTGACATCATCTCTTGTCTTCCTTCTCTTAAAGGACGCATTATAACAGAATCAAAGTAAAGTTAGAAAAGACGAGACGAAGTAGAGTCTCTTCTGTTTTCGAAATTTTGTTACGCACTTAACACACGTGTATTGTATACTATTTTTTCACGATCATATATTTAGAACTGCAAATACTGTATGAATTTTGTGATACTTTCTACGATGAGAGCGCATTTTAGTGAATGTAGCCATTACACATTCAAGTTAGTATTAGTTTGCTAAACAGTTTAATAAAAGTCAGTATGGTTTTCGTTTTGTATCTAATGATGAAAAAAAACATGAAACATATGTTATTGAGGGGTTGAGACGTATTATATTACTTACATTATAATAGAAACGCGGACAATTAAAGTATAATAATCGTTTCCAAATGTGAATGTATTGATTTCAAGGCTCTAAAATGATTTATATCGTGTTAGGAGTTTGTTGAACGTACTCTCATCAATTCCTATAGGAATTCTCTGAATATTCGTTTCATAGGTAATTTATCTTTTCTGATATCTTTAACTTCTTGTTTCTGATGCACTTTTGTATTTTTCTACGTGGACTTCACTTTCTCAAACACACTTCTTTTTTTTTCTATGTGTTCTCTCCTCCAGAGCTTTAAGTTCTTTGACAACGTTTGCAACCGCAAGCACAACATCTAAGGCTAAATACTAGGTATCATCGTTCGCCATTTTGATTCTTTTCTTTTAATAATTTAATTAAATGTATTCTAATATTTCAGTTAATTTTTTATATTGTAACTACATTTATTTTAATTTTGTGATTACATTTATTTTTAATTGCATTATTTATATTTTAATTACATTTATTTATTATGATTTTAATATTTTAATATTCAAAACACATACGAGTAATTAAAACACTTTAAGCGATGGAAGTATTTTGTAAGGGGATTTGAAATCAGAGCAAAGATATCTGTATTACCAGACAAGAGGCTGTCTTTTCTTCGCCAAGTAAAAAAAAAAAATACTCTTTTCTTTAACTCGCTGAAACTTGAAAACGAGTAAAGATTTTGAATAGCGGCAACTTTTAAAAGTAATTTCTATTCTTTCTCAACATTTCATTCGCTTTGACCCCCCCCCTTCTAAAGTTAAAATAAAAAAAATTACTGCTGACCACTTCTGAAGGTGTAAATGTCTATTTTGAACAAATCACTTACAAATTAGTATCTTTTTTCCGCGTTTTAAAAACAATTTTGATTTCAAAATATGTTCCATGCTTTGCTCAGACATTGACATGCCAAACATAAAAATAACAGTGCCATTGATTGGCTATCATAGGAGCTACGACATGATATTCCTCTGCATACGCGAAATTTGGTTTCCGTCAGCGCTGCGAATATTTCGCGTCGATGTGGGGTAACGTGCGAATTTCGCGTTGGTGTGGGGAGGCCTTTATACTCCCATTTTTTCTCCAATATCTGTCGAATACAAAAAATCTGATCAATAGTCTGTCTATTACGCCTAGAACAGCACTGATGATACCCAAGAAGTGTGTGTGTGTGTGTGACATAATAACCACAAATTTTTTATTATATACATATATTTGTAATATACTGTATTTATATAGAACATTATGGAATGATGCATTCAATCAGAATAATACAATTTTAATATCCCAGCCTTTGCCCCAGGACTGAGAGGATACTTTGACAAGAGACAGGTTTCAATTAACATATATTTTTATTTATTCTCTAAAAAATTTAATATAGGAAAATAATTTATTATAGTTAGGCAACAACAAAAAATTAGACAATAAATAATTAACTCATTATTTTATGTTTAATATCAAACTTATTAATTGTTCTGAAAACACAAAGTGACACAAAAATAAAATAATTGTAGTTTTTTGACCGACATTATGGTCCTCCAGCATTCATGTTCTTTGCACAATGTTCTAATAATTCTGAAATTGGTCACATTGTCGAATTTCCAGACGTCCTCTGCTTTAACCAGTCCCTTGATCATACCCAGTGGTGCTATCTTGGTATCATAGGATCCTTTGAGACTGAAAGGAACACAGAAGTTGATTTAAGAGTTGGTAAATATTAGAAGGGGATCTGTGTATGTTTTACATGAGAAACTTGGACAAGTAGACCCTTCTAACAGCAACAGTAAATTATTTAATTTTTAGTCGAATTCTAGTGGACACTATGCTGACAACACTGGACTTGTCAATAAATCACGTAAATGTCGTTAAAAAAGGGGGAAAAATTAAAATATGTTATACACAGCGTATAATTAACACTGCATTGTATCTAAAAATATGACATCAAGCTCTGAAACAGAAATGTTGAAAACAAGGCAGCTTTCAATGCATATCTCAAGAATCTGGCAAGTTTGGAAGCAAAATATCACCCTCACAGAAATGTATTCCTTGTTTTTTTTAAGTACATAAATCTAGCTATATCATATTATGTAAAAAAGAAAGAAATAGTGGGTTTTAATATGAGACGTCTGGTAATCGGAGACACATTTACTTTCCTTGCCTTAGTCATGGTCTTTGATGCTGAATATCGTTGTGCAATTCTCTGTGATAGATATCAGAAGATTGGTGTATTCAGCGAAGAGGCCAACGAAATAAGCTTCACCAGTTTCTTTTTGCACCATGTTAGCTAATCCCTAGAAGTGAAAATCAGTTATTAAGTCCTAAGCAATTTCAGAATAATAGAAAAGAACACAGCTTGAAATTATCAGTGAAGAGATCATCCAGTCTCATTGTATTTTAAAATACAGAAATCTATCAATACGTTACCATATTTTGTAAAAAAAAAAAAGTAGCAGGTTTTAATATGAGGTGTCTGAACATCAGAGACACTTTTACTTTCCTTGAATTAATAGTGGCTTCTGATGCGCCTGTCCAGCTCTGCCATTGTGGAAAATGTCGTGGATTGTAGAAAGGTTTTAGTATTCGGAGAGAATGATGAAATAAGACTCACCAGCTTCTTGGAGCACCATGGTACCTAATCCCTGGAAGTGAAAATCTGTTGTCCTAAGCAATTTCTAATTTATAGGAAATAACATAACTTAAAGTTATCAGTGATGAGATTGTCCAGCCTCCTTCATCAATATTTTGAACTATATGTGGAAGAAAGCATACTAATTGATGCAGCATATTCAATAAATTATTTACAATGCTCTTTGTAATATTTAATTTAAAACAACTCAAACTCAAATTTTATTTCATATGAGGGATACAAAATAATATTAACCACTTCTTTTTTACCTTGAAGTCCCTGGTAGAGATTCAATAGGAGTGGCCTACATCTCTTCGTTATCTTCTGTGTCATTGTCATCAGCATCATCCTCGTCATCCGTATCTGTAAGATCGACAATAAACTCTTTAAATTCTGGCGCATTTCTCACTTCTTGATTATAATATTTCATAATTGAGGCCTTGCAAAACCAAAAGAGCTAAGTGACAAAATTGTGTTTTTTGGGAAATAAGTAAAAACTGATTCATGCTTCAGGGTTTTAATATAACATGTAGCAAAAAATTATTAACAGTCTTTGAATCATGCTTTATTGACTACATGTGTTTTTTTTGGGTTATAATTACTCATATACGTCACAAAAATATTTGAAATTGAGATATTTGGAAAGAAGCTAAGTGCAACCTGATATTTATATTGAACAGAGCTATCTTTCGAAACCACGCAGATTAAAGTTTGGCTGGTATTAGAAAAAAGTGAAAAATAAAATAAAATTCATGTTATCAGTGCTACAGGATTGTTTCCGATCTCTGATAACGAATTTGAATGATGTCGTGTGCGTCAGGAGTCACACGACAGCTGAACTGTGGCGCGAGGTGACAGACCAGTAGTGAGTGATTTCATAGTTAGAGTGCACGGTGTATCACAGTAGCAATGCCCAAGAAAATCGAGCCTTTTTGAGAGGGGTACATAACAATCCATTCCAGTTACTTGAAAATAAAAGGAGCCTGCAATAAACGAGGTTTCGTTATTTTCAAGAAAAACATCTTCTGTGTACTTAATAAGTTTGGTAAAGCTGTAATGGAATAATTTGTATCATTTAGTGGGGTGCAGCGACTTGTGACGGGGGTGTATTTTGTTGTTTTTTCCACTCTGGAATTAATCCTTCCGAGCATTGCCAGTCTTATTAGGTACACACAAGATACCTTTCCTGGAAATAACGAAACCACGCTTTCTGCAGGCTCCTATGATTTTCACGTATCTATACTTGGCAACGGAAAGGGTTGTTATGTACCCCTCCCAAGAAGTCTCGATTTTCTTGGGCATTGCTACTGTAATACACCGTGCACTCTGATTATGAAATCACTCACTACTGGTCTATCACCTCTCGCCGCAATTCAGCTGTCGGTATGATTCCTGAAGCACATGAGGTCATTCAAATTCGTTATCACAGTTCGGAAACAACTCTGTATTAATGTTCTTAGGTCATGAACATTGATGGCAGTAGGCATACAAACCTTGGTAGAACCTTCAACTTAGGCGAAAAGGTGCAGAAAAAATTCTCGATTTTCTTGGTCTATGTAAGGAAGCATTTTCATAGCAGACAGAGCAGCTGTTGCCGGAAGAGCTTGAATTTGTATCTTGGCGATGTTTGGCATTGTGACTCCTGGCTTCAGAACTTTATACGTCTTGAAATCAGAGATTTCATTGAAACTCTCTCTGATTTCCACAACACCCGGTGCTGATTTCTGTACCATAATTGAAGTAGTCTTAGAGATTTTCAATTTAGATGTGTTGATTTTGAGAAATGCTGCTTCATCGATGTCAAAGAATTTTCCTCCAATGCGGAAAGTCTTGAATGGTCTAGATGGTCTCGCTTCTTCATTGCCTGTAACAACGTGTTCCAGAACTTGATTGTTACTTGTAACCTTCCAACGTTGTTCTATTACAGCGAAATCACGATCTGCAGAACCAAAACTGTGACCTACCATGAGATAATCGTGTTCCATCTTATCAATCATTCCCATGGCAATGAGATAAAGGTACAGAAATATCATCATGCGGTTTTTAAACTGACCGTAACGGTTGGCACTCCAAATCATCATCTTTTTCTTGGACGTGATGAAATCCGTTGATTGCACGCAGTAAACACGATGCCATCTGATTTCCTCCACCAGAGACACATGACATCATCTGAAGTATCTTGAATGTGGATCAATGAACCAGTAGATATAATAACATATTTTTTAATATAAAATAAAGACATATCAAATAAATATAATATGAAATTATGTTGCCTGATCTTGCCTATTTACTTGAAAGTGGATTTTCTAGAATATGATTACTACTTCCAGTTACATATGAGTTCCCACTCACACGTGCTTTGTGCATTAACTTCTTATGGGAAACTTTTATTTGAGTTTCGTCATTAAATGCAGCAGGTTCCTCGATCATTATTAGCAAAAAAGTACGTCAAAAATGCAACAAAGCAGTCACTAGTCCGTCTTCCACTGAACAGAATCAGGTGCAAATAGCTCCTTTAGATATGTAAAGTGGTCTTGACATAAGACCTGTGTCATTTTTTGGTCACTGTTGGAACTACTAAAAACTGGTTAAGAACAAATCACTTTTAGCTGTGCATTGGCGCTGATTCATAGATTACTTAGGTGTACAAAACTAAGTTTTGAAAAATTTGTCACTTAGCTCCTTTGGGTTTGCAAGGCCTCAATTATTTTCTGTCTATGGTTTACTTCATCCTTCCATATATATTGGAGTTTTTATATTATTGGGTTATTTTACGACGCTGTATCAACATCTAGGTTATTCAGCGTCTGAATGATATGAAGGTGATAATGCTGGTGAAATGAGTCCGGGGTCCAGCACCGAAAGTTACCCAGCATTTGCTCGTATTCGGTTGTGGGAAAACCCCGGAAATAACCTCAACCAGGTAACTTGCCCCGACCTGGATTCGAACCCAAGCCACCTGGTTTCGCGGCCAGACGCGCTGACCGTTACTCCACAGGTGTGGACTGTTTGGAGTTACCTGTATGTATACAGAATTTAGAATATTAAATATAAATTAATTATAATTTATATAAATAAATATAAATAATTAATATATAATTAATTACATATATATAAAACTAATATTGAAACAGCATTTTTAAATGTGTAAAGAATGATATGCTTGCGTTAACTACGCATACCTTGCCACGTCCTTCATGCCATACAGGCTTGGCTCGATCTAAGCCATGGCCTGGGCATGAAGCTACCGTTTTGTTGTAATAGTATTTTGCCACTGACCACAAAAGCTAAATCACATTAAAAAGCTTTGGTATGGAGGGAGCCTCAGAACTGTGTGGCCTTTCCTTGCTAAAAGTTCATCCACAATATTCTGAAAAAAGAATCAAAGAATCGTGCATTACAACAAACAAGAAACATTTTGCTAATAGCTGCCATTGTGGTCCAGTCGCTAGAGCACTGAACTCATAATTCTGTGGTCCCAGATCTTCAAAATACCCTTGTTTTCCATATTATGTTGGACAAGCCCATGATCCATTAACACAAGTGTTTTATCCAGGAGCTCCAGTTCCGTGTGGCATCCCAATAAATCACCATTCTCATCTCATCTCATTGCGAGTATAGTGTACATCAGCTTCCTATGGCGCACCCTGGGTAACGACTTTGTCAGTAAATTGGTCTACACAACTGTCTTCATATGGGTGAATGACGAATAGTCAAGTATCTGCGATTTAAAAAATAAGTCTTTTGACTAATCAATTTTAATTTTAGAAAATTACCTCTTCAAATGGCGTTTATTCCTTTTGCAGAGCTGTTGCAATTCATTCTTGTTTGCATTGTCTGACAGTGGTACTCCATTCTGTCTCAGCCGTGTCTGCAGAAACATTGGAACATAAATAATGAAACTTAATAGCATTGTTTATCACTTAGATTGTATAGAAATAATGTTTACCATTAACTGATCTTTTCTCCATTTTGTTGTGGGTTGCTCCGCTGCAGCTTTATTGTGGCACGATGCGTTATTCAAAACAATGATGGAAGGACCTACATTTCTTAAACCAACAATAAGCTGCCTTTCTACCCACTTCTGAAAAGTGTCACTATTCATGGCACCATGGTAATCTTAGCCAGTCCTCAAATTAGATGCAAATATTAAATCCGCACCTGTAAAAGATAAAAGACGTTTAGATTCTAGATAGAAAACATTATAATAACAATTACTTCGCAATATTAGTAGCTACTGTATATTATTACCAGGAATAAAACCACTATAGGTTCCAGTGTGTACGATGACCAGTCTTCCTCCCTCAGCAGGCCGACGCATGACTCCCTGAACCTTACCAGCTACAAAAGCTGGTTTACACCAAGAATGTGTTGCGAAGCCTATTAAATATACATGGAATGAATAATGTTATAACGTACATTCCCTTCACTAAATAGTGTTGTTATCCAATGCTTTGCTATCTTATCAATGAAGCCATCAGCTGATTTTATAATATTGTAATAAAGCTTATCATTCATAAAAATCCATGTTTCATCCAAAAAAATAACTGGTTTTGGAATCTCACTCTTCAAATTTCTTACATATTCTCTTAAAAACAGGACCTCTTGAATTGGATATCTTCACTCTCTCTTACATATGTGAGACTGTCTTCTTTCTTCCATTTAAAACCCATTTCTTTCAAAATCGTCCTTAATGATGAAAGCGATCCTTGAAATAAATATGTACCGTGGTTTTCAATTACATGGTCCAGCACCAGCTTTGCGGTTACTCTTTCTCCTGCATGGAAGTAAAAATGCCAATGATGAAAGGTAAATTATAAGTGTAAAGTGTATAATGTTTCAAGTTATTATAATTCTTTTAAAATGTTACCGCCATAATATTATCTTTACCTCGATTCAGTCTATCATATATAAATCCTGCAATGGCTTCCTTGGAAAAATCATCAATACCAGTTACGCATCGTGGACGTTTCTTGTGTTCTCTGGTGTAGACAGTGCATGCCCCTTTTCATATTTGGAAAAAATCTTTCAACTGAATTGTACGAATGTTGTAATAAAAATATGGATATTATATTAATATATTTATATTTCAAGCTTTTCATGTCTGTGATGTAAGTAGATGTGAAACAAGTAAATAAATAATATGCTTCTTTTGAATTATTCCTATAGACATAAAGATTATGGTAAACTTCAGTAGGCCTACTTGAGGCAAATATTAATAATTTTATCCATCACGTTACTGAATACTTACTTCTTTCTTTTCTAAGGAGAATTTTCTTGTACATACCAAAGTGTATTAGTAATTAAATTTGGCTGTGGTTTTTCTCATATTTACAAGCTTAGAATTTTTCATAACTCAGTTGCAGGTATGGATTAAACTCCACCTCACACAATAGTTTATAATGAACTCTGCATTAGGTTAGGATGTAAAGTCCTTGTGTAAATATTTTGAACAGTCTATTATGGATGCATTCTTATGGAATAAATCTGTGCTCATCCTGTCAAATATCATTTATAAAAACAGGTAGACGTACTCACACCTGAAGACTACACGGGAAGAACGAGGTAAGTCACTTTTTTTTTTTTTTTTTTCGAAATTGCGATATTGCGTTCATTGCATTCCCCAAGGCCTAATTTATCGTTCCATAGCAAGTACATGTTAAAAATGAGGTTAGTCGCTTGTAAAATTAACATTAAGAAAAGAGCGTACAGGAAAAGAAAGAGGTAAGTCATCTCAAAACCTAACAAGAATGATGTAAGTCAATGCAGTGCTTTTTGTATTGATGTGGTTATTACTTATTGCGGTGTGTATGAACCAAAAACGTTATATAGTATACTAGACTCACACAGAGCGCTGGTATGCTGTCCAAAATTGAAACCAGTCTGCGCATGTTTACGCCGCCATGTTACTGGTAGAAACAGAGTGCTAAACACCATAGTGTCATACTTGTCCTTTGTTTTGTCTCGGGTGTTTTTAGTGAACAGTGTAAAAGTAATGTAAATTGATGTGATAATAGTATGAATTTTGGTTTTGTAAATATTATTATAGTTGATATGAAATGATGTGCTTTGTAAATACTGAAAAAAAGTGATTTCCTGTAAAGCGTATAAGTGCAATAACACGTGGCTTAGACGGTCAGGAGTTTCTTTTAACAAGTAATTATAAACGCTTTAAAATAATAAAATTGAATTCTGGGGCTACATTGAAACTGTAACATATGTATATCTTCGATACCATAGTTATTAGTTATAATTAAGCAACAATCTACCTTCACAGGTTCATTTTGAAGAAGCCCGTGCTTGTTGTGTGTTCACATTATGTAAAATAGTTTTCGTCTCATTTTAAAGGTACAGATTTTTGGGACAGTAATGGGAATAGAATTTTGAAAGATGATATATCGTCCCTATTTAATTTTCCAAGCCATTTGCAAAAGGTACGATATAATATTATATTTGTTACAATATCAATATCATTAAAAATCAATCAGTAGTTTACGATAATAAAGAATACATAATTGTCAGTACAGGTATATCAGACTATAGAGAATCCCCACTGAGTGAATTATTTAGACTTATACATCAGATGTTAAACACATTAGTGGAAAGATAAGTTTTTGTTTCTATTATGTAAATGGATTTATCTGCAAGATAATAAGCTTTCATTCAAAATCTATGTATGGATAAATATACAGATAATAAATAAATAATTAAATAAATAAATACATAAGTGAATAATAAATAAATAAATAAATAAATACATAAATAAATAGATAAGTAAATAAATAAAAATATATTGATAAATAAATAAATAGATGATTAGATAGATAAATAGATAGATTAAGAGATGAATGAATGAATGATAAATAAATATATGATTAGATAGAAGAATAGATAGATAAATAGATAGATGAATGTATGAGTGAATGAATGAATGAATGAATGAATGAATGAATGAATGAATGAATGAATGAATGAATGAATGAATGAATGAATGAATGAATGAATGAATGAATGAATGAATGAATGACTAAGCCTTTTTTGTGAACTTGTGATTCAGGGTTCACCTATAAATAACTCTTTTACATTTTGCCGGATATATCTTATTAAAAAAAGCAAGGAATGGCATCTTATTGATATTATATATGTGCATAAAAATTATATACCATCACTTCGCAAGCAATGATAATATATCTATTTTATTTATTTAAAATAACAATACAATATGCAAAGAAATCCACACATAAAAGTATCTCTCTTTTTTATTTTGCATAAAGTGATTATGTTTAGTTTTTATGTCTCTGCGTTACTTATTTTTTGCAATGTATTTGGTACTGGTACATTTTATAATTGATAGCATTCCCTTTATTAATTGGCGAATGAATTCAATGTAATTTGGCTACCTTTGCGCACTATATTTTGCCAAATTATTTTTGTCCTGTGGTCTAGAAGTACCGGTAATATAATTTTCGATTCTCTAAAACTTAACAAGTCTATACTGATTATCACATATTTTATTTCATTTAAGAATTTGATTATAATAATTTGTGTATTCAAGGTGCATATATTTATGTCTTGTGATCTAAGAGTAATGTATGTTAATATAATTTTAGATTCTCTGAAACCTAACAATATGCTGATTATCATAAAATTATGCATTCTATAATGTGTATTGTGTAGGCCTGTTTTTCATGTATGAGCATGTTTTCTATAAATTGCTGCGGTACGTATTTTCTTTTCTTTAATGCTCTGACGCATATCAATGAAACTTTGAATATGTTTATTTCGTCCTAATTTTACGTTAAACGTCGAAAATTGCCATAATATGTCAATTTTAGATCACCACAGCTTTAAATTGCGTGATTTACGTACAGTTATTATGCGTCTACTCTCCAACAACATGGCGGCAAGCGCAGCGTTCAATTTGACCCGGTTCGTTCTGCGCAAGCGAGACTGTAGGGGCTTGGTATGAACTAGTAGCAGTGGCGATTCCTCGGGGGAGGGAAGGGAGGAACGTCCTCTTCACATTTTTCTTCTTTTGAAAGTAAATACCAAATGAAATATATGGTTTGAAATTCGAGGAGGATCCGATAATTTTTAAGTTCACACCTATAAGAAACCTCGGTTGATCGAGTTTTTAACGACGCGCACTCATGTGCTACTAGAAAACTGTGAGAAGGATACAAGATTGTTTGTGTGGAGTAATGTCATTCCATTCCTCCTTTACTGCAGTTAATACATATAGACAACAGCGCGCTAGCGACCAAAGAAAGAAGCAGAGTTTTAAAGCAAGTAAATGAACGGAGAGTGAGGAGATCCTCCTCTGAATCAGCGCATGGGCGGGAAATAGAAACCGAATGGTCTTGCAACAAGCTCGCTACCGCTGCCATCTAACGATACTGCATTCAACCTGACTATAACACATCTAGGAGGAGACACAATAAAAACAGTTTTAACGCAAAGCTGTGAAACACGACATATAATTTTTTTAATTATAGATCAAAATATATTATTCACTGAACTTTATAAAAGCTACTATTCATGGTTTGAAACTTTCGAGGATATCTGAAAGTTGAAGTTGGATTTATATAAAACAAAGAGGAGGTAGTTCTACATTAGTATCGCAGGTCTTTTTGGCCCCCGAAATTTACTTCCATTCATTGTCTACTAGACAGGACAACAGCCAAGTTGTCAGTTTTGTACAAATATATTTGAAATTGAAAGTACTGTAAACTACATTATTTTTAACATAAAAAAATTAATCGGCCACCGGCAGCTTTGAACAATAATGGTAGTATGACTTTGCAAGAACTGACATTCTTCAAAACCATGTGATACTGAACTTGTAAAACGTACCTGTGACAACACAGACCACGTGGTGGGTGCAGTTTTCTCGCTTTCCTAACAGATTATTTCTCATGCTCATTTCCGTAAAACGGTTCCGGTTACGTATTAGTAGCTGTCTCTTCCAACACGTGTGATGCTGTAGTGTGCATGAAAAATGCTGCGAGGTTGTGAATTTCCTTGTAATGGTTAATTTGTGCAATTATTCAACAATGAATGGAAGTGAAAACGTCATATATTTTGGACAATTTAGGAAACTCAGTTTACAAAAACAGAATATTGCTATACAAAAGGGAGGAAGGCCAACCCCAACACTACCTGCTCTTACATGTATGCATGTAGGCTAATTTGTAGTATGTTTCTCTCAAGAAGGTGTCATTTTGCGCTGTTAACTACTTTCCTCCTCTTAAGAAATATGCAGGAGCCGCCACTGACTAGTAGCATTGTTGGAATTTCTGCTAACAGACTATCATTTTTGATAATGCTAAAATTGGGACTCCTCAGGCTAATTTAGTTTTAAACTTTAGTTCATCAAATTCAGAAGGCTAAATACCGACACACCTATGAAGGCAGTGTAAATCATACGAAAGAATTGAGATTGTAAACAAGAAATTAAAGAGTGAAGAGTCACGAATCATACGAAGATTGTAGGTGTAAATGGTACCGGTACAAGTGTCATAGAGTGATTACTGAAGATGAAAGATTTGCTTCAATTAAGGATTTCAACTTTTGTAATCATGGGATGAACAAAGTTTTTGTTTTACAGAGTTAATAACTATGTTGGCCATTAAAAAGAGGTGTAAAGATGAAGCTAAGTTGTGTGACACTTCTTTCCACTATAAAGTTCGTATAAAAAAGGATGACCTAACTGAAGAAATTGCAGTGTAATCAGGATAAGAAGTAATCACAGCAGATGATTATTTAAAATAATAAAATTAGGAACACTATTATTAATTTTATAAACGAAACTTATTTTTATGTCTTTTTTTCACTATCAGGTCTGCTACCTATATTATTTACCCGAATATAAGCCGCACATTTTTTTCCTAGACCGATGAAATATATCTGCGGCTTAAAATCAGATACGAGTAATATGCAGGCATGAACGATGTAAATATCCAACAAGATTTCAAGAATTGCTGTGTAACAAACAACCTTGATGGATGTGTAGATATTCTTTGGGATAATGACAATGTTTCAGACTCATGAAAAGAGATAAATGACAATGAATGAGTAAATATGTGTATACATATTTTGTTTCTCTGTTCTTTACAGCCAACTTGTAGTGAATTATAGAAATTAATTTTGCATAAAATCAGTGGTTGGGTGTAATTTAGTCTTTTTATTTAATCTATTTGATACCTATTTCACTATCATACCAATACATCAATGAGGGGTTAATTAGGGGGATGAAATTTCCTTTTTTTCTAAAAAAATTAACCTAAAATGTAGGCGCGGCTTAAATTCAGGGGCGGCTCATATTCGGATAAATAAAGTATTTCGAAAGAGAAATAAAGGGTGCGTCAGAAAGAACGGATGGATTTCAAACTATTGATACGCAGCGACGGGAGGGATAGAGTAAGAGGGACCACGACTGTTGGTTTAGCGAGAGAATGCAGTTTCAGTTGAGAACAAGGAGTTGTCTGGCGTATAACATACGTCCATCTTAGAGACATTTTTTGAAAAATGAAGTGTCTGTGATCGCCACTCTGGACTCATTTCGAGATCGGACTTCACACAGGAATCCCAACTCGGAATAAATTTTGCAGTGGGTGGCTTCATTTCGTACTACAGGCTCAACATTAAAGAAGAAATGATGACAATCCCACCAGCTATGACTGTGAAAGTAATGGCGAACTTCCGAAAACGCCTTGATGCCTTTATCGAAAGCCAAGGACATCATATGGATGTTATATCCCATAAATAAACTGCATGTATTGGTGAGTTTGTTGGTAACAATAAATTATTTTTGATTTGATGAATCCTTACAATTTTTTTGCCCTGTGAAATCCATCCGATCTTTCTGACGCCCTTTGTATAATGATCAACAACTCAAGAATTTTGTATGACCTAAGGCTGAAAGGTATTAGTCTCTCCTTCCAGGGAAGACATAAATTAATGTATTTGAAGTACACCAGGTTGAAAAATAATGGTTTTTGTCCAAATTTTGTGTATACTGAAGACACGAATTCATATGTTTGAAGGTCATCAGCCTCAAAACGTAATAAGAATTTCTTAAACTAGTTTTGTGTTTAAGCTTACTGGTAATTTCAGAAAATTTCATTAATATTGCATTTATAGAAAAGGGAACCAACATAGCAAATCTTGATTTCAGGTAAAGCCAATTTGAATAATTTCAAGGGAACAATTTTTTAACTTGTTTATTTTACGACGCTGTATCAACTATGAAATTATTTAGCATCGATGGGATTGGTGATAGCGAAATTAGGCCGAGGATTCGCTATAGATTATCTGAAATTTGGGGAAAACCTCGGAAAAACTCCACCAGTTATCAGCCCAAGCGGGAATCGAACCCGCATCCGAACGCAACTCCGGACCGGCAGGCAAGCGCCTTAGCCAACATAGCTACGCCAGTGGCTGGAAAAATTGTTCTTGGGCCAGGTTTCGAACTCTTTGGCTTAACGCACCAAGGCTCTGCCAACTGAGCTGCCCAGGAACTCCACCAGACCCCGACTCAATTTCTCTCTTTATATCCACAGACCTCAAAGTAGGCCGTCAAGCAGCCAACATTGAGTGCACACAAAATTATTCGGAACCAACATAGTTAAAAACGAAATAATGAAAGATACTGAGTTGTAGCGCTAAGATATAATATATAATTTAAGATTTATGGAAAGGATACCGAATTTTATTATGTATTTATCTCATTCTTTCCATGTACAAAGAACCACGACACTGCTCATATTTTTATTTCTCAACAATGGTGCAATTGTAAGACTTCAAATTTCCAAATTTATTTCATTCATAATACATGAAAATATATTTAAATTTTCACAAATGTATCATAACAGTTTTTGAGTTATTGGGTTTCAAACTTTAAAATTGCTCTCCTAAATTTTTTTTTATAAAAGTGACTTACCTCGTTCTCCCCGTGTAGTCTTCACCTACAAGAACTGCAATTCTTTTCATTAGAGCCCCTTTGGTTAGACAGACATCTTCCTCTTCTGCTTCAGCCTTCAATTGTTTGTACATATTAACGACTGCTTCTTATAAGCTGCTCTGCGATGAAAGCCTCTTCTTTCTTGATGTAGGCCTACAAGTTTCTCCAGTCTCTCTCCTTTTGGACATGTTGTATGTCTAATCTCAAAGTAAAATGGATACTTTATTTTAAAATATGAACTAAACGTTAACCTAACTTCAAACTTAATTTTATTAATTTTTATTAGACTAAATATTTGTAAAGTTATGTAAACATTAGGCCTATATTACGTAATTCTTCAAAATAGCTGAACCAAACAAAACACAATTTCCTTTTGTTCTGTTAGCTGTATATAACTTACTTTCAACATAAAAGTCATTTGATACTTACCTGTATGCACTGTTGGAAGTATTTATTGCTGCAAACTAAAACCATGTGTTTATCCATTTCACGAAAGCCAGCGTATCGTGCCTTTAGTGTATGTTTCTGAGAAAATCTTTATACTAAACAATGTAAGTATTATATAATTCATTTTAATATGAGTCATTAATTTTATTATGTATAATTAATTGTTTTAATGTTCAAATAATGATCTTATCTTCAATAGATAACTGTAATTATAAATTTCACTCTTCTAAAATTAAAGTATAAGTTATAACTTATTATTAGACGGTGGGATTGGGATAATTTACGACGGCAATAGGTTGACGCACAACATAGCTTAGACATGTGACGTTACTCTCGTAGGTACATTTTGTTAAAAACGCAAAATGACCAGTCATCCGGCCCGTTGCGCTCTGTAGGATCCGAACCTAAGCCAGCAGACTATATTGTGCGCAGTCAGAGTGAACAGTTGTCTGGCGTTAGTGACGAGGTTGTTCGTCACAGTTGTTACGTGTAGCCTGTAGTACAGCGTCTCGTTTAAACAAAGTGCAGGTAAAGTGAGGGGGAGGTCGAACCGTACGATAAACACGAGGGATGCACAAGGTTTTAGTTACAATTAATTATATTAATTAACACTAATTGACATATTTTCCAAAAACACACAAAATAAAAGAATGCAAACTGATTAACATAATCATATACGCATTCTAACAAACAAGGAATTGTAATGTTGAAATAATTCAATATAACAAATTAAATTTTGCTATTTAGTCTATGATGTTTTCAAGCTCAGCATTTTTACTGGCACGAATTTCATTCCCTGTATGACTACTGTAACATAATATCACAGTCTACTGTACTGTACCTAAATAAATTGAACTTTGAGAAGGGATAATTATTATGTTTAGGAAATAGTGTTGTCACTTCAGACCAATATACTATAGTTTTGTTAATTCGACCACAGAAGACGGTGATATTATGTTAGTCATACAGAGAATGAAATTTATGACCGTAAAAATGCTGCTTGAAAGCAACATCATAAGTGGCAAAATTTGATTTGTTTTATTGAATTATTTCAACATTACATTTTTGCTTGCTTGTTAAAATGTGTGTATGATAAAGTTATGCACTTTCTGTTCTTTTGTTTTGTGTGTTTTTGGAAAATATAATTTCAATTAATGTTTCGCCATAAATGTTGTAACTAAAACTTTGTGCATCCCTCATGTTTATCGTACGGCTCGTCCTCTCTCACACGTTCCCTGCACTTTCTTTACGTTTTCATTGTTCCTAAACAAGACGCTCTACTGTATTTGGTAACGTGTAAAAGTGCAATGTCGAAATACCAGTCGTATTATTTGCATTCACCATTGACATCCTGTGATGTTGAAAGGTCGTTCTCAAAATATAAAAACTGTTTGAGTGATCGCCGCAGAACGTTTCAGTTCGCAAATCTTCGTATGTATTTTGTTGTTCATTGAAATGCCAGCAAAGAAACCGAAGAAGACGGAACCTTGCATGTATAAGGTATGCATTCATGTACATGATTTTCAATCATAACCTGACTGTACTACCTCTGTTTATGTCCGCAGTGTATGCCCAGTACCGAGTGTGTAAATGTTATAGTCAATGCTTGCGTACATTGATTGCTAGAGCATCCCGGTTCCACCATCTACTTATTATAATACCTTAATATATATGAAGGGTACACGGGAAAAACGATCAAGGTTCATCAAAAATCGAAATTGAGTTAATAATGCTATCTTATAGTGGAAAGAAAGTACTATCACAGTCTACTATATACAGTCACGAAGCTTGAGTTTTGAGGGTGCTAGAAACAATAGACTGTGACGGTACTATTTTGCATTCCCTGTAATGAGGTGATATTAGCGACCATAGTGGTGAGCAACTACCTAATGTTTGCATATTTACTACATATTGAGCTTCGCGACTGTCTATACTAGACTGTGGTGCTATCATGTGGTCTAGCTAGTAATAAGAAATCATCATTCTTGACATTCCACTACGTCAATTTATATTAAATACACACATAACTAAGTATTAAGTGCTTGAACTTTAAAATTCGTTTTTCTCGAAACTTTCTAAAATGGACTTTGATCGTTATTCTCGTGTAACCTTCATATATGAAGGGTTCAAAGCCATAGTGGGCCAAGCGCCATTTATTAAAAAAGGAGAAAGTAAGGGTTAAAGTTAAGTGAATAGCATAGTTTAATGTAGATTGACATATTATTTAGTTTTAATGTGTATACTTTATATTACATGCTATATTTTTCCATTGAATTATGGTAATAAATTCATTTTGACCCTTGTTTTGTACGGTTTTAGTAAATGGCGCTTGGCCCACTATGGTTCTGAACCGTTCATATTAGAGTGAATCATAATACAGAACAACATTCTAATAAGCATAATAATTTATTGTAATATTACAACATATTCCAAATTTCTTACCACGAAACACGCATATAGGCCTATACAATATCGGTACTGTAGTTCTGAAAAGAACTATTTCACAAAGTTGTTTAATGTGAAGTGATGGAAACAATAACTTCACATACAACTCGCCACTTTCGCAATATATAATGTATTATAATCGCGATATAAAATAACATACACACACGACATTAAAATTGGTGAATTTTTGCTGAATGTGATTTATCAGCCTGAAGATAAACTCCGACCGCAATCAATCGTGCCACTCCTAAGAATTACAAAATGACTAAACTATCCTGATATCTGTAACTTGCGGGTGTTGGAGGAAGTGTTGACAGTAATGAAGTGAACCTGTGGGCTGGAAAAGCACTAGATTTAATCTTGTGATCAAGTAATGGGAGAAAAATGTCGAAGTTGTATCTTAGTAACTCATCACATGTTGCGCCGAGTATACGAAGGGAATAGACAAGAACAAAGCCCCGGGTGAAAACGGTGTCACAAGCGACATTCTCTGCCGAGCTTTCAACCTATTACCACAGTTCACCACAGCATTGTTTAACGGGTGTCTCAATCCATCAATTTGGAAGAAAGCCAAAATAATACCCACTGTGAAACAAGGCAAGGAAAACAGCGACGATGTATCAAAATATCGACCTATCAGTTTGTTGAAATACAACAGCAAAAGTCCTAAAAAATTGTTAATTAATCGAATAATCACCATATGTATGTAAACAAACTACTCAATAAAATTAGTACTGATTTACGCCACAAACTAGCACAGTAGACGCTTTTATGGCACTAAAGAATTTTATACAGAAAAATTTGAACGACGGACAGTATGTGGCACTCATTAACCTTGATGTGAAGGGAGCTTTCGGCGCCGCATGGTGGCCCCGTATATTAACATCTTTGAAGAAGCTACACTGTCCTAGAGACCTGTATAATCTCTTCAAGATCTATTTCAGCGAAAGAAGTGCCACTTTAACGACAAACAGCAGGGTAGCGCAGAGAAAAATAAGTAAATGGTGTCCACAAGGCACTTGCTGTGGGCCAGGTTTCTGGAATCTCCAATATAATTCCCTCCTCAATTTGGGATAATATACTAAATATATTAAAGTGATTGCCTTCGCCGATGTCTTAAGAATACTGACAAAGGGAGAAAATCTTATTAGAAATTAAAATTATGTCAACATAGAGATACAAACGGTGAAAAAGTGGGCTAGGAACAACAAAATAATATTCAATGACGGGAATTCGAAATTTATGGTCATAGCAAGGAAAAAAAGCTAGAATCAAACAAGATATTAACATACCGATGGCTGAGAACCATCCTGTTCTAAGTCCAACTTTTTAACAAAATGACTTTTGTGTTTCATTATGTTCTATTTCCTTGTCTGCACGTATGAATCGAACAAAATTGCAAATATTCCTCCCCATTATTTTGCTTTGAAGCTATTCTAAACTATTTCATGTCCTTCATACAGTTACACTTCCAATCCATAATGTTCCATGTACAATTTTACCTATTACCATCATTTTCTCTGTGTTTAGATGCTTACAACTAAATATTGTCCCTTATTTTTATCATGATTTCTTGTCATTTAAGCTAAATATGACTTTCTTTAATTAAAATTGAACAGTGTTAATGGTTTCATATGTTATTTTAAGGTTTTCGTTATTGTTCAGTGCAATTTTCATTTCTAGTGTTTGTGTAAGCAATGTTGTTTAGCCTACTTGATTACTTAATGGTGCATTGCATAATTATGCTCTCAGACTTGTTAGCAGATTGTTTGTGATATTTCAGTTTAATTTTATTATTTAAAATGAATTGGGACTCAGATAACAGCGTGCAAGACGCTGATTACCGTGTTGATTCTTCTTCAAGAGTAATATATAAGAACGCCACAGGAAAGTGATATTCAAATTACAAATTCTCCCACAGGGCAAGAACTTAAACAAAAATACTTTTGTTGTGCGTAACTTTTCTCAGGAAGTATTACAAGATGAAAATGGTGAGATAAACACACATACTAATGAACAAATTCATGTTTCTTCAGTGGAGCAAGGACCAGGAACATCAAGAGGTATACTGAAGAATTTTCTAAAACATCAATTTCAGTAAGTAGAAAGGGAAAGAAAAATTTTAAAAGCTTGAAATAAACTGAAGGGAAATTAAAGATGAATATTGGACAACAATACACCTTTGGTGAAAAGGACTTCAAGAAAGAAGTCATAAAGAAACATAAAAAACACAGGGCACAGCATAATACCAATATTATGCAACTACCTATTCCGCAAACACTAAGTGCTAGTGTTGGGAAAATTGATAAGACGATACAGGGCATTAAATCTCTGTGCAAATACTTCTCTCGTTACTGGAGGTACGTTAACAGAAAGCCACAATTTAAGTCACACAGTATTTGTGTCCACTCAAAGTTGAGTTCTGGCATCTTGTCAGCCCATTTGAGTTGTGTGGATATAAGGAGAAATTGTGACGGTGTCGTGTAAAGTTTCTGGGTTAGCTCAGTCGGGAGAGCATTCGTGCGCTAAGCGAAGGGTCCTGGAATCGATACCTCCCGGAACAATTTTTCCTTGAAATTATTATCTAAGATAATCATATATCATAGACGAATAGAGAAAGTGCTATAGGTTAGTCATATCCTCAATCACAATATATAGGCTAATAATAATAATAATAATAATAATAATAATAATAATAATAATAATAATACTAATAATAATAATAATAGACGCATATAGAGGATTCCACTTTATGAAAATAGATTGAACATATGGAGGCTGTTCCAGCAACTATTTATAAGTATTTTTCTTGAGAACTGGGAATTAATTAGTTTCATTTAATTCATAGAACATAATTTCATTAAGAACTAGATCGATTTCGTATGCTAAAATTGTATTGCACCTCTAAAATTACCATATATTTAATTTACGACTAACGGGGTAACAGATAAATTGATGGAATAGTCTTCCGCTCTTTTGCTAAAGATCTCCACTGAAAAACGTAGTAGACAAGTAAGGGTGGTACTGCTAAGGCTAAGATTTCACACTGTTAAAACACGCTTATTTAAAAAAATACACAATATTTAACTGTCAGCAAAACAATAAAGGCATTAGGTATGTATTTTACGTTCTTGTTTGATTATAGTGTGAAGTTAATAATGGACAAAGTATGCTGGACATAATCCTAAATTTGTATTAAGCACCTCTTAACATTTTTAATAACGGAAAAAGTGTGCTACACATAATCTTAATTTTGTATTATAAATAAATAAATAATAAATTTAGCCTGCTAGATCCCGTAAGGGCAAGGGCCTCCTGATTGACAGGGCTTGGCTCAGTAGACTTCACTCGTTAGTTGAGCCGATTCTAAGGAGTGTTCTATGTACACAAACACTATATGTATTTGTAAGATTCGCACCACACTACACACTGAAGACGGTGGCTTCTAGATTTCTCCATAGCTGTCTGTCTCTTGCACTACTCGTCCAATGTGGTCCTGCCTTCTTCTTGAAGAAATCGGCCCATCTAGTTGTCTGGCGGTCCACTCTTCTTCTGCCGATACTGGGATTCCACAGTGTCAGTCTGTGCGTCCGTCGCCTGTGGTCCATCCTTACCACGTGCCTTCCCCATTTCCACTTCAGGCTTTCTGCGGTGTTTAGGACGTCTTTCATGCCGGTATGATTGCGTAGATCCTCGTTCCTTACTTTGTTCCTCAGAGAAATTTGCAGGATTTTTCTTTCCAAATTGCGTTGGCAGGTTTGAAACATACGCCTCTGTTTTGATGTTAGGGACCAGGTTTGGCATCCATACAGTAGGACAGGTAATACACATTTTTCCAGGGTCTCAACCTTTAAGCTTAGCTTCTGGAATTTGTCTGTAAGTATGAACTTCAGAGACCAGAACTTCTTCCATGCCATGCTAATTCGTCTCTTTATTTCTTTCTCAGAATTGCTGGAGAAGGACAGGTTCTGGCCCAGGTAGGTATAATCTTCCACATATTCTAGTGGCTGGTCATTTAAGTGGATCCGGTCTTCATACGTGTTAGTCATTAGTTTCGTCTTTTCTAGGTTCATGGATAAGCCTGCCTCTTTGCTGATCCTGTCCAATTCTTCAAGCATCTGTTTTAGAACTGCTGCTGATTTCGCTACCAATATTATATCGTCTGCGAACCGAAGGTGGGTCATTCTCAGTCCATCTATGGTGATCCCGTATTTACTTTCCCAATTCAGTTTCCTGAATTGGTTTTCAAGCAAGCACGTGAAGAGCTTCAGAGAGAGCGGGTCTCTCTGTTTCACTCCTCTGCCTAGTTCAAAGTTTTCGCCCTCTCTCTCCGTCATTATTCTTGCTTTACACCCCTCGTACAGCTTTGCTAGGAGCCTGATGTATATGCTTGGAATCCCCTGGTTTGCGAGAGCTTGCCAGATACCTTGTATTATAAGCGCTCCGTAATATTTAATAACGGAAAACGTGTGCTGCAAATAATCTTAAATTTTTATTATAAGCGCTTAATCTTAAATCTGTATTATAAGCACTTCTTAATCCAATAAACTAACAATATTATTATTATTATTATTATTATTATTATTATTATTATTATTATTATTATTATTATTATTATTCAAATACTTGGGATGAACTATAAGCAGTAACATGACCTGCTGTAAAGAAGTCAAAAGGAGAATAGGAATGGCAAAGGAAGCTTTTAATAGAAAAAGGACCTCTGGAGAAAGAACTAAGGAAGAGACTAGTGAAGTGGTTTGTGTGTAGTGCAGCATTGTATGGGGCAGAAACATGGACATTATGACGAAGTGAAGAGAAGCGAATAGAAGCATTTAAAATGTGGATATGGAGAAGGATGGAGCGTGTGAAATGGACAGACAGAGTAAGAAAGGAAGCTGTGTTGGAAAAAGTGGATGAAGAAAGAATGATGCTGAAACTGATCAGAAAGAGGAAAAGGAATTGGCTGGGTCACTAGTTGAGAAGAAAGTGCCTTCTGATGGATGCACTGGAAGGAATGGTGGACGGGAGGAGAGTTCGGGGCAGAAGAAGATAGACGACAGTAAGATATTTGGATCATATGCGGAGAGAAAGAGGAAGGCAGAAAATAGGAAAGACTGGAGAATGCTGTATTTGCAGTGAAATACTTGCCCTTGGGCAGAACACTATGAATGAGTTATTATTATTATTATTATTATTATTATTATTATTATTATTATTATTATTATTATTATTATTTGTAATGCAGTAACTTTTTATGTCTCTAAAACTGTATTTTCATGCGTACTTTTGATCATTATGGAGCCTAGTTCAAGTGTCTAAAAGTTGGTTAATGGCCTAAATATTCGAAATATAGTTATAATGTATATATAATATAATGTATGTTTTTGCAGGCATCATTGTGGCATTAATAGGTTTTTTATCATTTCAACTGACTCAACGTATCTATGTTGTGCGATAAACTTGCTTGAACACTGTACGCATTAGGAAGAGAGTGAGATAGAGATACTATACCTCACTCGTTCTACTAACGGAGGCACCTTGCAGCAACAGTGTACTAGCCAAGACCAGTAAGACCAATGGTTTTTTTCTTAAAGTGGAATACTCTATAGGATACATAAAGATAATTAAACAAATTTGGTGATATAGAACTCACTTGAAATTGCATGATCTAAGCTACATATAGGAATAATATACATGTAAAATACATTAAAATATAAAGAAGTTAGTGGATATAGAAATTACTTGGATGAAAATTAGCTATAATACATACTATGCCAATTATGTACATGAGCATAGTTTCCTATTTGGCTATAAGTTTCAACCTACTCAAAATAGTTTGTGAACTATAAAAGTTATTAATGTACTACAGTGCACCAGGGAAGTCTCTCCTCACTGGAGACAGTGGAATGTATGCGCTATAATGTAATTAGACGGAACCATATACAAATATTATTTTTTTTTAAATTTACTGATACCGTTAGGTAAGCAACCCCCACACATAAGTCGAAGAATTTTTGACGCACAACTAGTCTTTTGTAAATGCAGAGCCCTTGGCCAATGCTACGTTACATACTCGTATCGTTGTTACCGTTACGTCTTCCTTCTGTAAGGAACACTTCCGATGCTGCAAATCGCTAGAGCTCTATAGGTTCGAACTACGATTAATTTCTATTCTTTAACCCGAAGGCTGGAGTCTGTCATAGCTAATTGCACATGCGCTCTTCATGTTATAAGTTGGATAATAGGCTAGCCTAGTTTCTATGTTCTCAGGTCATTAATTTTGAATGCCGTTTTTGACGCGTGTTTTTCTATTACTGTATTTCTAAACCTGGAGAGTATTTCTCTGTATAGTTTATGTTTTAAGGTCAGAAATGAATATTAAATCTTCTTAGTCAGTTCTTTATTAGGCTATAACATATAACTAGAGTACGTTATATTTTGTCTACTATTGGATATATAAATTTAATCAAAGAGAGATCTTACATACATTAGGACACAAACATCATATTTCTTCACTAAATTAAACTATTAGGATAAATAAATTGGAAGTAAAAGTTAACTGTGTACACCTAACCTTTCTTTACCTGTCATTTTCAGAAACAATGGTATGGCATTAAGCAGTGGTCGGTAGACAGTGTATAGAAAAAGATACTTTGTTTTCATGCCTTTAATTGCAAGAAATGACAATGATTGTTCTGAAGTTTAGTTTAGATAATTTAAAAACTTTATGGTAAAAGCTTAAAAGCACAGGTGTTCAATTAAATACATAACTGCTACGGTCACGTATAATTAATTAGGAAGCCACCGGCGTAGCTCTGTCGGCTAAGGCGCTTGCCTGCCGATCCGGAATTGCGTTCGGGCGCGAGTTCGATTTCCGCTTGGGCTGATTACCTGGTTAAGTTTTTTCCGAGGTTTCCCCAACCGTAAGACAAATGTCAGGTAATCTCTGGCGACTCCTCGGCCTCATCTCGCCAAATACTATCTCGCTATCACCAATCCCATCGACGCTAAATAACCTCGTAGTTGATACAGCGTCGTTGAATAACCAAGTAAAAAAATAATTAGGTACTAAAACGATTGATCATGCTACATCGGAGACTTTACGGCCTTTTAAAAATGAAACAGAACGACGAAAGTTAGTCAAAAATTCTTAAGTAAACTAATCTACAACATTTTCCTTGCGAAGTAAGAATTCAATTTCCTGACTCACGACGAATCTGGAAGTTCTCACAACAAAGGAAATTACTTAGAAATGCTTCATTTTTAGAGGAACAGGAACCTAGCTTGAAAGACCATTATTATTCATAGCAAAATTTGAAAGGGAACTTTCATAAGAAATTCAAAATGACATCATTAGCTGTGTTGCATAAATGATCAATGGACAGATATCAAATGAAATAAAAAATAGTCACTTTGTTTCTGTCCAAGTAACGAAGAACTTATGTTAATGAAACCAGTTCTTTAGTTTATTATAATAAAGTTATGTAACTCCTCAAATCTTCATGAAACATGGTGTATAATAGATCGATCTCTAAGTTCGTAATGGTTTTATTCTTCTTAACACTGTGTTGTTAGGTGATCGCTATCGTTTGCCATTTGCCATTTGTTATTTGTGCCATTTGTTATTTGTGCCTGTAAATATGCCTTGAATGTTTCGGATTTTCTCGTACCACAACTTGCAGAACGTAACTTAGTTTGACTCAGCCTCTTGTAAAACTGAGTGTCGGGACATTCATGAAAGTAAATGGCTGTCGGAGCGTTGTGTGAACCACATCATTTCATTCTAGTGCAAAGAACATGACAGTAGCCACCGTCGTACCTCGGTCGGTTAAGGCGCTTGCCTGCAGATCCGGAGTTGCGCTCTGGCGTGAGTAAGATTCCCACTTCGGCTGATTACTTGGTTGGGTTTTTTCCGAGGTTTTCCCCAACCATAAGACAAATCTATGGCGAATCCTCGACCTCATCTCGCCAAATATCATATCGCTATCACCAATTCCATCGACGCTAAATAACCTCGTAGTTGATACAGCGTCGTTAAATAACCAAGTAAAAAAACATGATAGTATGGAGCTCTATTTTCCTGCACTCGTACGCCTTCAAGGCGTACATTCATTCATCCATTCATTCATTCATAGTGTTCTGCCTAAGGGCGAGTTTTTCATTACAAATCCAGATTTCTCCAGTCTTTCCTATTTTCTCCTTTCCTCTTTATCTCCTGATATGAACCATATACCTTAATGTCGTCTACCATCTGATATATTCTTGTGCCCCGAACTCTTCTCCCGTTCACCATTCCTTCCAGTGCATCTTTCAGAAGTGACCCAGCCAATTCCTTTTCCCATTTGTGCTCAATTTCAGCATCATTATTTCTTCACCAACTCTTTCCAACACAGCTTCATTTCTTATTCTGTCTGTCCATTTCACACGTTCCATCCATCTCCAAATCCATATTTCGAATGCTTTTAGTCGTTTCTTGTCACTTCGTCGTAATGTCCATGTTCCTGCCCCATACAATGCTACACTCCACACAAAACACTTCACTAGTCTCTTTCTTAGTTCTTTCCCCAGAGCTCCGTAAAAGATGCTCCTTTTTCTATTAAAAGCTTCCTTTGCCATTGCTATTCTCCTTTTGACTCTTTGGCAGCAGCTGATGTTACTGCTTATATTACATCCCAAATATGTGAAACTAGCTCTACTGTCTCAATTAGAATTAGCAAGTTTACCTTCTTTACTTTTCTTCCTATGACCATGGTCTTCCTCTTGTTGGCATTTATTTTAATTCCATACTGCTCACACTTGTCATTTCTCTCTACTAGCATATTCCTTAGTATCATCTCTTCTGTTAACAACGCCACGTCATCAGCAGATCTTATAAACTTTACTCTTCTTCCTCCTAATATCATTCCTCCCATGTTCTGAAAACAAGTCTTCACTAAATCCTCCAAGTTGAATAGGGTACGTGATAAAGGGCATCCTTGTCGTACTCCTCGTCCTATTTCTCTTCATTCTCACATTTCTTCTCCTATCCTGACTTTGATTGTTTCATATGAAGGTTGCTCAACAGCCTCCTCTCTTTCCAATCCACGTAAATTTTATTAAGGATCCCCATCAGTATATTCCCACAGTCTAATATATACAGTCACAAAGCTCAATAGTTATTAATTATGCAAACATAGATAGTTCCTTACCACCAGGATCGCTACTATCGCCTCGTCATAGATTCTTTCCCTAGCAGACGATAAAATGTATTGTACTTTCGATATCGTGTCCTTTTTAAAAAAATTAACACCTTCCTTCCACTATTGAAATATGAAATACATAAGGTTTATATATTATTTTCATAAAATATATATTATATCCTATAAACTCACCTTCCTGGATCTTTCGGAAGAAGGATAATTCTAACCTATTTTTCTTACAATTTATAGTACTGCAAACGTCTACTTGTCCCATATTATTATTCACATTATTGTATTTTAGCCATTTACAGTTACTACAACCGATAACGAACATTTCACAGTTTACATAGCTTTTCATAAAAATGCGAAATAAGGCACAGTCAATGCCTTTTCGATCTAAACCAGGCCGTAATGTTTGTTCGGGTTTTCTATTTCAGTGTATAGAGCTCAGTGAAATATTATATTACAACTTTATTGCGTATCATTGCTAAGCTTTATTTAGTGTAATGTGGCCATAAGTTCCGTTTACTTCTTGTTGCATAATATTTGCAGAAATAATTACAAAGCTGTGTTATTTTAATGTGAAGAGAATTTTACATGTTAACATAATCTGTTTGCGTCAACATTTCAAGTTTAGAATGACAGCTATCTTGAGGTTTAATAGAAAAGAATTTTATTGTGATTTCAATTTAGCACATCTACCTTCCTTAATTTTAGACAAAACATTTACCATACCACTCCTATGAAATTAGTGTCCGTACAATTGTGTTACATCGTCTCTTAAGTAGTAGATAAATACAATAATTCAGTACTGAATTGTAGTATTAAAATACAGACAAATTGAATGTCCGGAGTATCATACATGACATTATGCTTAATTATAATGTATGATTGCGAATTTAGGAATATAAGTTAAATATAGTAAACATAACATATAATTTTCATATGAATGGCAAGGCATTGGAGATCACTAAATTTAGACAGAAAGGGGCAACTGGTAACATAACCTATAATTTCAACATATCTAAATATCCGTGCGGTGCAATTGAAAATTATTGAATCGTGCATAAATGAATGTACAAGAATTTCGTAATATTTAATGGAAATAAAGAGAGGCATTACACTTACGAGCAACGTAATTTTCACACCATAAATATTATTACACCTTAACTCGCAAGTAAATTATGTCTGAAGTGTCTCATAATCATTG
Source organism: Periplaneta americana (assembly GCF_040183065.1). Taxonomy (NCBI): domain Eukaryota; kingdom Metazoa; phylum Arthropoda; class Insecta; order Blattodea; family Blattidae; genus Periplaneta; species Periplaneta americana. Next base: position 100,370,160 of record NC_091123.1, read on the forward strand.
TTTTACATTTTATTAATGGAATTATACTAAATTTTAGAGAAACATATGTTACTGTTTATGTATTCCAACTAATTTATATGGTTGAAACGCCGTCCTTCGTGATCGGATTAAGCGAGTTACATGGTCTGCCTTACGGCCTATATTAGATCACGATGGCTGTGGCACAGTCTATTGTTCCTAGTATACACAGCGCTCCAAGCGGCTAGCAACTATTGCGAGAATTGCAAAAAACATCATCCCAAGCTTCGTGACTGTATATACTAGAGTGTGATATTCCAATCCACTCTCTCAAACGCCTTTTCTAAGTCCACAAATACCACATACACATCTTTATTCCTCTCTATGTATCTTTCGCCGATTGTTCGTAGCAGTCCAATTGCATCCCTAATACCTTTTCCCTTCCTGAAGCCAAACTGCTCTTCTTCCAACAGTTCTTCCATCTTTGAACATAAAAGTCGATTCAGTACTCGCAGAAGAATCTTCGCCGAGTGTTATATCATACTGATAATCCTGAACTATTTCTTCTTTATTGGAAGTAACACTGTCTCCGTGAAATCTTTGGGCCAGTAGCCTTACTCATATATTTCTTTGCATACTGATAGAATTGCATTCTTGCCTTCACTCAAATATTTCACTAACTCAATGGGTATTCCATCAACTCCTGTTGCTTTCCCATTCTCAATTTTCCTAAGTGCTTCTCTTAAAATAGAAAATTCTTTTTCATCTCCTGTTACGGATGCTCGTTTTCTATGACTATCTTATCTGGATGATTCCCTGATTCATATAGCTCTTCTACACATTTTGTCCATGTGTTCAGTATTCCTTCTTTGTCTGTTATTTGATTTCCTAGTTGGTCTTCTATCAACCACATGGATTTTCTTTTCTTCTTTGTGAAGTCCAAGTATTTATCTTCTTGGATAGATTAAATCATATCTTCCCTTTCCCTCTAGATCCTCTACTGCTTTATATTTCTCTTTCATCCATTCTTCCTTGGCCTTATCACTTTCTCTTCTTAGTTCGTTGATTAGTTTCCTGTAGTTTCTTCTACCTTTTTCCGTGTTTTTCGATTTTCTTCTTTCTTCCAACTTCTCCAACATTTTCCCTGTGACACAATGTTCCTTCTTTCTCACTACTTCTCTGTATCCTATTGTTTCTTCTGCTGTTTCCTGTATACAGGATTTTAGATGAGTTCAGTACTTATTACTATTCTCAGGTGTGGATTCTAATGTAGCGGTTTTCTCTTGAAAATTTCTTCTTTCCTCTTCATTCTTCTGTTTTTTTTATGTTCAATTTTTTTATCACTTGTCTTCCTCATATCTTCTTCAGACGAATATCTACTGCGCCTATCAGGAGGTCATAATCTGTGTTAATATCTGCTCTTGGTAATGTCTTCTCATTTTTAAGTAATATTTCGGAATCTTTCCTTCACCAGTATAATGTGGGACACACTTCTACGAGCAGGGCAGAATGAAATATAAAATTCCTCAATCAGACAGATTTGATGGAAGTTATTTTATTTGTGGGCTGAAGAAAATGGAGTGTCAAGTGGAAAAATCCCGACGCCACCTGAGATTAAACCCCTGACCTTCCAGTCCGCAGCCAGTTGTTCAACCAACTGAGTTACCCGGCTATGTTCTGTATTGATTAAAATTCAAGATAATATCGATGACGCTGAACAGCAACCTGTAATGCCAGAAAAAGTGATCAAAATCTGGCTTCAATTCGGGGGTTTAGAGTCATATCGACGTATCTACAAAATTCATGTTTTGAGATAAATGCAAAAGAAGTTTTGCAACAACTGAAACACTATCACTGTTACCGCCTATGTTATTGTGTGCGACATATGTGATAACTCATTATTATTAGAGTATGTTTACATCCGCTCAATAATTTTTTTGTGTTTAAGCTAAGTGTTAAGTAAGAAAAATAAAGATTGTGTTGTAGATACGTTGTTTTGCCTTTAAATAAATTGTTCTTTTTGCAAGTTACACTTGATTTTAATATTAATGACAATAGAAATAATGCACTGGATTATTTATATATTATTGTGTAATTACATCTAGTTATTGTGAAACAAACAGTTTTATAAGTATTTCTTCTAATATTGATTAGCAAGGTGCTGGATAATATGCCAAAATGCTTAAAATACTAAACTGATGGCAATATACCATAATTCACCATAACAAAGTGCAATGACTTTTACACAAACCTATATCACTGAAAAAATAGTAAAAATTTGATATACTGAAGAAGGAATAGTCCTCAGTAATAGTAATAATAATAATAATAATAATAATAATAATAGTAATAATAATAATAATAATAATAATAATAATAATAATAATAATAATATTCGTAGCGCTACAGCACTTTAAAGGTCCAGACCGACCAGCCAGCTGCTGACCTCAAGTACAGATGCTTAAGCAGAGGTGGAATCTAACTAAAATAGAGGTTTCGTATGATTAGCACGATGGTCCCCCTACTAGCCGTTATAGCTGGCTTTCTTAACCGGAATTCTCTACTTATCATAGCTCTCCAAGTGCATCACAATGCTGATTATCATCATCATTATCATCATCATAATCACCTTCATTAACTTTCGCTTCTTTCCCGTCTGTAACATAATTTATTAATTACTTATAGCATTGTGGTGATACTGGTCAGTAATAATCCTCATATTGCGTAGATCCAGAAGATCTTTAAGTTTTTGTTTCTCAATAGGAACTGGAGAAGAAAACAAAGGCTGAAGTGTGAAAGAATCTCGCATTCTTGTTTTAGTTCTGCGGATTAGTATTCTTCTAAACTCAAATTCTTGAGAAGTCCTTTTACTGTATTTAAAATAAATGTGTTCTAAGTCTTCTTTCCTATACTGAAACCAGGCCATCTTGAGCCAATTGACATTATTTACATCAATGAAAACTGTTCTGTCCTTTCTCATGTAGCGCCTCAGTTCTGAAAAATTCGGTTCATGCTGAATTTGAATTATATGTTTTTTTTATCATTCTGACAATAGTGAATCATCCCGATGTGAAATAATTTTGTTCTTTTCTCTACTGAGACATGATCAGAGTCGTACTCTATTTGTGGCCTGACTCAAAGGACATATCATTGATTAAAGGATGTCAAGATGCCCAACAGCATGCAGAAACATAACAGACATATTTTATATTTCTGGTTTGTCCACCGCATGTGTTGAAAAAGGAATTCCATTCCTTACCATCTGCATTTTTTGTAGGAAATTAAAAAGACATGAAGTAACTTCTACGGATCCACGTTTGGCAGTTCTTTCACTCCACATAGCATGCGACTTCTCTACAGAAGTTGTATAGTATACAGTTAAGTTGAATACAGCCAATCTTCGCCCATAAAATAATGCTTTAGCGTCTGTTTTGGGACAGTAGCAGACAGTCTCCAGATCAAATTCAGCTAAATGGATTTTCCAGTTGCAGCTTCCGCCTCAATGTTGTCTTTTCTAGCCCTCGCTAAACATTTCTGTTCATTGTGAGCATCCCGATCTTGACAGTGAATTTCTTTGCCTGTGGCATTCATATGAGAAAATCTGTAGCATGTGTCACACAAATCATTTTAGGCAAATGGAAGGGCAAGTTAAATTCTGTGTTGTGAATATATTTCGATAAAATTATTCTTTTCAGTAGTTATGCCATCATTTCACATTTTTCAACGTACAGTTTGAACATTTTCCTACGATTTAACTAATGAGGCAAGTACTCTCTCTGAATATTTTCAGGCATAATATGATATTATTTTTGGAAAATCATTAATATGGAATGTAATTCCTTCCATTATAACATCTGACTTAGACAAGTTGGTTTGTGCTGACCTCTTTGATCTCTCGAAATTATATAATGTTCATTCCTTTTATACATACAGCATTTCATGTGTGAACGATTCAGGCAAATCGAGTGTTGCAAGAAACTATGCCTGACAGACTTGCCATTTTTCACCATCTACCTTAGGTTAAAATCTTATTATGTGTCATTTAAATTCCAAAATTCTTCATGAATTGGTAGCCACTCAGCCTGAGTAAATTTGAAATTGCATTTCCTTATACATTTTGAGCAATCTTTCGGTTTAACTGGCCGTCCAGCAATTGATTTGCCTTTGGTAGGTATTCTGAACTTTCCGATTATGGAATATGGCCGTAATTTTCTGAATGTGCATAAAGGGACAATTTTGATGTGAAGTATGTAGTTAGTGACTAATTTTTAAGTAATATGGTTTATAAGGAGTTATAACGCACTTGACATATGTTGATTTTATCAAAATTATAAAATTGAATATTAACGACGTGTAATGAAACAACATTACCGGTATATAATCTTACCATTGCAGGCTTCAGTATTGATCCTTAATGTTGAAAAGGCATTGCGGAAGTTAACTCAATCTGAATTCTGTCTAGTAACACATTTTTCATTTATCAGGAGATCAAGAATTTTTATTCCTCTAAAAAACACATCGATTGCTCAGCACAAGTTCATTGAAAGATATCTTTGCATGACTGAAAGTACCGATAATATGTATAAATGTTAAATGTTATGTTTTATTTAACGACGCTCGCAACTGCAGAGGTTATATCAGCGTCGCCGGATGTGCCAGAATTTTGTCCCGCAGGAGTACTTTTATATGCCAGTAAATCTACTGACATGAGCCTGTCGCATTTAAGCACACTTAAATGCCATCGACCTGGCCCGGGATCGAATCCGCAACCTCGGGCTTAGAAGCCCAGCGCTATACCAACTCGCCAACCAGGTCGACAATATGTATAATTGGAGTGCACTAGGGATAACAATAATTTTTAAAATCCTTTATTTCAAGGATTACGCCAACAGTTAGTGAATATAAGGATGCAGATACTCTGTATTATGATTTCGTATCTGAAAATAAGTGATACGCATTTAGAGACAGAACAACGGACCTACACATACGCTGTTCTAACATTCAACACCATAGCGTAATATATGGAGCCAAATTAACGTATCAGGTGATACGTTGTTCTGACATTGAATAATCACGTGCATTTGTAGATACACAGCACACTATCTCCGTAACGGTTAAAGATAGACGTTCCGCTGTTTTGTCATTTAATAGATTGGTTCCTCAAGTCAGTAATGATGTAGATATGTCAAAATGGCCAATTTTGTAGATACGCTGTTATGACTCTAAACCCCCGAATTTATCCCTATAAAAAATGTTTCTTCCAAATCTTCTGCAAGCGCATCTTATGTCCAGGCAAGGATACAAACTTTACATGAAGATATTGAAATACCCTCTTATATAAGATATTGTTCCTTATCAAGGTATAGATATCCAATGTATTCTTGTTAGCGAGACGTGGCTAAAACCCTCATTGTCTTCCTCACTCGTTCACTTAGACGGCTATACTTTATGTAGAAATGATAGATTATACAAACGAGGGGGTGGAATTTGCGCATATATTAGGAATGATCTGTACCCTAAAATTATTCTAAACTCACAAGGCGATGGATTACGACCCGAATATTTGTTCGTAGAAATACAAGCAAGTCTTCATAAATGTCTCTTAGCAGTTATTTATAAGCCTCCCAAAGCTGGACATTTATCTGATTTAGAAAGCCAGTTAGCCGATCTTTTACCGCAATATGAACATTTCTTAGTTATGGGGGATTTCAATATTAATCTTCTGGCTCTCAGATCGAATGGGACTAATCAACTCTGTAATTTGTTCGAAACTTTCAATCTAACAATTATTCCACTCAATCCTACCCACCACACACCTACTTCCGATACTTTAATTGACCTAATCATCACGAATAATTCTGATAGAATTCTAACTTCAGGACAGTTACCAGTTCCGGGAATATCTGGTCATAATATTATTTTTGCCGTGTACTCTCTTCAGTGCCCAAAAAATGCAGCTAAGGTAATTACTTACAGTGATCTAAAAGGCATTGACAAGGACCAACTAACTTCTGACGCCTTACAAATGCCATGGCATACTATTTTTAATTTAATGACAGTTGACGAAAAAGTTGCCACCTTTAATGACATGGTAATACAATTATTCGACAAACATGCGCCTTTAAAGAAGAGACGTGTCGCCCACCGACCCGCCCCATGGCTGAATGACAGTATTTGTAATCTTATGACGTCAAGTGGCGCTGCCTTCCGGAAGTACAGACACAACAAATCTGCTGAAAATTTTAACAACTACAAAAAACTTAGAAACAGAACCACATAAAGCATTAGGAATGCTAAACGCCGTCACGCCCTGAGTCTCGTCGACCCGTCCATTCCCCCGCGGTGTCTTTGCAATAATTTACGTGATTTGGGAGTAGGGAAGAAAGCATCAGAAGTTGAAGTTATAAACATACCACTTGATAAACTCAATGAATTCTTTACCTCACCTCCCACTATACGAACTGAAAAACAGTCAAAATTAAATACAATTAATACTCTCCTAGCTAATCCTCCTCCTTCTCGCGATAATTTTTTCTTCTCGCACATTACTGATTCTGAAGTAAGAAGTGCTCTCAAAAGCACTAAATCTAAAGCACAAGGCACTGATAACATAAGCATAGTCTTTATCAATAAGTTAGTCGAGGTCGTGCTTCCTGTAATAACCCATATTTTCATTTCTTCAGTTATCACGTCTGTTTATCCGCAACTCTGGAAAACAGCTTTGGTACGCCCACTTCCTAAAGTAAATTCACCTACTTCTGCAAAAGACTATAGGCCTATCTCCATTCTTCCTGTTTTATCTAAAGCCCTGGAACGCATCATTCATAAGCAGTTGTCAGACTACCTAATAGAATTTAATCTTTTAGACCCTTTACAGTCAGGATTCAGAAATGGCCATAGTACTTCTACTGCTTTGTTGAATGTTACTGAGGACATACGCGCAGCCATGGATAAACGACAGGCTACTGTACTAGTTTTATTGGACTATAGCAAAGCCTTTGATTGTGTTGACTTCGATCTACTATTGACTAAACTAAAAACGCTACATCTTTCTGATAGTGTTATCACGTAGATGTACTCCTACCTTACTGGCCGCCAGCCGCGTGTCATATCTAACAACCGTTTCTCATCCTGGCGTACTGTAGACACAGGAGTTCCTCAGGGATCAGTATTAGGTCCCTTGCACGTCTCTATTTATATAAATGGAATTTCTAAATCATTTAAGCACTGCAAATATCAAACATATGCAGACGAAGTTGAATTGTATATTTCAGCCCGTCCTGATGCACTACATGATAGCATTAATAGTCTTAATGAAGATCTTGATTCCATCTCTTCCTGGTCTCAACGATTTGGGCTTAACCTAAACGCATGTAACACACAGGCTATTCTGTTCGCGAACCGTAGATTAATTCCTGATGTCAACGACCTGAATATTCCACCTGTGAAGCTGAATAATACAATCATCCCGTTTAGTTCTACCGTAAAAAATCTCGGAGTGCATTTCGAATCTAATTTCAATTGGGATACGCATATTAAATATACATGTAAGAAGGCATTCTCTATTATCCATTCACTAAAAAGATTGTATCATTATCCATCTAAATTAAAACAGACGCTGGTACAGACACTCATTCTACCTCGATTCGATTATTGTGACGTTTTGTTCAGTGATCTCAGGATTGATTCCGCTCAGAAACTACAGCTTGTTCATAACGCGTGCGTCCGCTTCATTTGTAATGTTCGATACTATGATCATATATCACCTTCTTTCGAGAAGTTATCATGGCTTAGGTTACATGAGAGGAGAAATCTGCACTCTCTTTCTCTGTTATATTGAATTATGCACACTTCATTCCCCTATTATTTATTTGCTCGTTTTCATACTCTCTCTCGCTATCATAATATTAATACTCGAACACAACGCGATAACACGCTAGAAATTCCACTTCACACATCATCTCTCTAATCCTCATCTTTCACTGTTGCTACCTCTCGTCACTGGAACTCTCTGCCGCCTGAAGTCAAGGGCTGCCGAACATTGAAATCTTTCAAATCCAAGTTAGAAAATTATCTTACGGCGAGTTGCCAAAGTAACTTACTATTATGACAAGTGTTGTATTGAATGTTTCCACGTATTCACATTATTTTATGTTCTAGTGATATTTAACTTATTTTATTTATATTTTCCGATAATGTTATATCTATAATGTGATAAGTTGAGCTATATATAATCATAATTTTCCTTACTGTATGTACTTAAAAATATTGTATTCATTGTCTGCTTTGTACTGCACTATTTTATTATTATTATTATTATTATTATTATTATTATTATTATTATTATTATTACTATTCTTATTTATTATTATTATTGTTATTATTATTATTATTATTATTATTGTCATCATCATCATCATCATTAATAATTGTCTGATGTTTTTATACATTGTATGTCTCAATTATTTTGACCTGCTGTCCACATTTTATTATGCTTTTTTCTTTCTTTCTGTATGTTATATATTATGTCTGATTTCTACTTACTTGTTTGTTTACATTTTATCATTATTATCTTATTCAGTTTTGTGTGTAAAATTGTAGTGTACTTTGTAAATTTGTAGTGATTTTTGTAACTCAGTTTTACTCCTGGTTGAGTGTTAGTATATGACCTTAACTCTGTCAAATCATTATTATTATTATTGTTATTTATTATTATTATTATTATTATTATTATTATTATTATTATTATTATTATTATTATTATTTAATGTTTGCTCTCTTCTGTAAATTTCAATATTTTGACTATGAAGTTACTATGCAACACCATCGATATGGCTTTTAGATTTTATAGTCTTGGACGATTGTCCAAGTTCGAAAGACGGTCTGGGTGGAATTCCTGAGTTCGATGCTGACAGGTGGTCCATCCTGCGTCAGTGTCTTTCTTTTTCTTTTAGTAGGTTATTTTACGACGCTTTATCAACAGTTTAGGTTATTTAGCGTTTGAATGAGATGAAGGTGATAATGCCGGTGAAATGAGTCCGAGGTCCAGCACCGAAATTTACCCAGCATTTGCTCATATTGGGTTGAGGGAAAAACCCGGGAAAAACCTCAACTAGATAACTTTCCCCGACCGGGAATCGAACCCGGGCCACCGGGTTTCGTGGCCAGACGCGCTAGCCGTTACTCCACAGGTTTGGACGCGTCAGTGTCTGAGAGAGAAAAGTTGTAATAAGCCGTAGGGGCCCGGAGTCCCAAGGCCTTTCTTATGAGCATCGGAACCCCGTACTACCAGAAAAGACTTGGCCCCAGACTATTTCTTTTAATAGATTATATAAAATGAGAGAAAGGTGGAGAATGTTTTTTGGAATGACAGAGGGGAACGTGAGTGTCCCGAGAAGAATCTGCTGCAACGTCTACTTTGTCTACTACAAATTCCACCTCGACATGACCAGGAATCGAACCCGTGCCGCCTGCATGGAAGACCACGCTGGAGTTGAATCAGATACTCAGCAAGGCAATATGGCAAGTCTAGTCATCATTACACTATCGTAAAGCCGAAACATTTTCGAACAGTACAGGGCGCTACACAATAAAAGTTTTCCAAGACTAGCTTCGTTGTTAAGTCTGAGAAATATAAGGCACAAGAGCTAACTTTGTTTGCGCACCATTACTTAGAGGCCGACAGGCATTTAGTAATAATAGAAACTAATTTTATATCTGTAAGTTTCTTCTTTATATCCGTAGTTGTTCATCGTTTTTCTTAAACAATTTGAAGCTGGTTTACATCATTATTTACAAAACAATTCTTTAATGATTAATTGTTTTGCCTATATTTAATAAAATACCAAATAAAATTAAATACATTTACATAATACAATTAAATAATTCCTCAGCTTCACCAATCCTTACTTGAACGCAAAAAGGAGATAATTAACTTATATTATTATCTGAGACAACAAACAAAAAATTCTTACTTTGGCTGGACTCAGCATCTGTTACAAAAGAAACTTTTCTTCATTTTCTGGCAAAAGTTACACCTTCTTTCCGTTAATCCTTTTTCGTTGGACGAGAAAGCTATGAATGTAAAAAAACAAGCAGAAATGAAGTAAAATGGAAAATGTATGATTAAATCCTTTTAAAACAATAATTTACACGTATAAAAGTAGACATCACAACACTAGAAAAGCTTTCGTCGGATTCGAAAGAATAACCATTAGTGGAATACAAACCACTTGTTTTGTGGCTTCTCGAATTCATTGACTTTGAAAGGTAATTTGAAGATTTAGCTATCTCTTGGGTATGGTAGAATTTTTGTGAAATAAGTGATTTGGGATTTTCAACTGTTTCCTAGAAAACTTTTCTATTTTATCCTAAATGTAGCCTATATCTGAAAAGCCTAGTTCAGTGATACTTATACGTATATTAACGCAGGAACAAAAATCATGAAACATATAACAAAATAAGAAAACTTTTGTGAAATATGAAAGTTTTACCAAAATATTGTGTAATACGAAATATTTTGGCATTGATTGCATTCTACACAACATTAATTGTAAAAAATCTTTTTCCCATTTTGCTAGCACCAATGATTTAGAATATGATATTTCACATTTTGCCTGTCTCTAGTAGGCCTAATAACCTTGCAAACTAAGAACAAAAGCCAACATCAAATGTCCATTTTCTACGATATTTCGCTTGAGATTCCAAGCGACATCGTACTGTTCGCCATGCGAGTGTCTTTTTCGACACTACATGTTTCACCCTGTGTGTGGTCTGCCACAACTCTACTTTCGCTAGCTATACGTGGGATAAATTACTACAGATGAATTGTGCCACAACAATTATTTTTAAATCTGATACAGACATCCTAGTTAAAATATATTACAACCTATATTCTTAAGTTAATAAACTGTAATCCGAAATGTTCTCAGACACTTAGGACTATGACTATATCCTCGGTGGCCGCATTAAGTCTTAGTTGTTCTGAACCGACGCATGCGATGTGCGAGGTGCGAGGCTCGTCTCGTACATCGCACGTCGCATGCGTCGGTTCAGAAAAGCCAAGCTTTACTACGAGATGCGAGGTCTGCGCACCTCGCAGCCATAGAAACCACTCACTATCTCTCGTTTAGTCCAGATTTGTGCGAGGCGGGCCTCGCACCTCGTACGTCGCATGCGTCGGTTCAGAAAAACCAAGGCTTTATGGGTCTCGACTTCAGCGGAGTCCCACCTTGTGTTCATTTAACATCAGATAATTTGAAATATTAAAATATCAACACCGCATTATAGAAGACGACAGGCTGAAACAAAGACAGTGTCTGGAATATGACTATAACGCTAGTCGTATATAAATAGTAATTCCTTTACAAAGCCCAGGTAAGCCTTGGTTTTTCTGAACTGACGCTTTTCGCAGTTATAGAAACCACTCATTACCTCTCGTTTAGACCGGATTCTTGGGAAGAGGGCCTTGCATCTCGCACGTCGCATGCGTCGGTTCAAAAAAAAAAAACGGCTTTAGAGCTCTTCACGCCTCTTGAAATGCCATATAGAAATACGTAAAGTTTTCATACATCCAGACAGGAGGCGTGTAGTGAGATGGTCAGATTTGTTTCTCTTTTTATAACTAAAACGTTCTGTGTTAGCATTAGGACACAAGGGACTATATTTCACAAACTAAACATTTATACAGTACCTTGCACACAGATTTTGCTAAAATGTCACCATATCAGTTGGAATGGTATTCGTGTCATCAACAGGAAGAGTCGCCTACTTGAGATCGCACTACAATGCGTCTTCTTCTCCACCCACTCTCGCCGCGGTATGATGAGCAATCCCTTCCTCCGTAGAATTTATGTTTAATGGTGCTTCTACCGCTCTGCAATAAATTCTCTCTGAGAACAGGGAGGGAATGTGTGCTATCACGGAGCCTCCATACTGAAACAGGGTGCACCATAATGTTCCAAAATTCACCTCTATTTAGCTCACTCCACGTTATGATAAAAGAAAAACACAAATGTTTACAACAATGTGAAAACGTGGAGCACTTTGTGCTAACTCATCTAACTTTTCGTCTAGAAATACTGTATGCCTATTTTCCTCACAACCTCTCTGAATCCATGAGTAAAATCTACTCTGCGAGTCACTAAATTAAAGTGACCTCTGACTCATGCCCTTCACAACCACAGTACGCAAAGAAAATATATATCCCTGATGACCAATTTTATGGTTTTTTCAATGGGTTGGCTCACTGAATGTCAAGAAATTCTTATTGCTATAAGTTACAATAATCCATTAAACATTTTGCTTTTCACTCATGTCAGTTACAATTTTGTTAAGTAACGGGCTAATAAGCCTACAGGTAGTATTGGAAGATTGAACATAACGATCCAAATCATGCGAAAATCTATAAGTTTGATGCAAACTCTCCAGCTATGGACGTTCCTAACTCACACCACTATACTTGTCCTAGATTCACTGTGTAGGACCTATCTGTGTTTCTAAAAAAAACCATCCCGTTCATCAGTAGACTAGCCATATCCTCGCCTCGCGGTCGACGATTGAGGAATACTGTGGATTGATACTCAATGAGAATGATGTTGATACCTGAAATGAGGAAACGGGAAAAAAAGCCCGAGAGAAAACCCCCCTAACTTACATCTTGTCCGCGACAAGCCTCAATTATAGATTTTTCAATGATACAATTTGTAGACTATTTAATACCTGCTGTGAATTTCGGTGACATCCGGAAGGCCTAATTAGTCAAGTACACTCTCCTAACCTCTAAGCTGGAGCCCCTGTGATCTTTTAAGATGCAAAAGAGAGAGTGGTGTGTGGAAATAAACGGGAAACTACCGCATTTATCTTTCCCAAGAAAAACATTGTTAGCTGGAAAAAGTGCAGTTTGACTTCAGAATGGGAAAAGTTACGAGAGATGCAATTGGAATGTTACGAACAATTCGCGAAACATAGCCTACCTCGAGAAGAATAAACAAGTGTATATAGTATTTGTGAACCTAGAAAAGGCATTTTACAGAGTGTATGGGATACTGAAGAAAATTGGTGTGGATTGGATAAGGAAGAGGCTGTTCTGTAATCTTATATGAAACAAGGAGTCAAAGTCAGGATAGAAGAATAAATGTCAAAAGAAAGTGAAATAGGGAGAGGAGTACGACAAGGATTCCCTGTTCAACATCTACTTGGAGGATTTAGTGAAGAACTGTTTTCAAAACATGGAAGGAGAGATAGTAGGAGGAAAAAGAATAAATTGAAAAAGATTTGCTGATGATATGGAGCCGTTAGTAGAAAAGGAGATGATACTGAGGATATGCTACTGGAGATAAATGACAGCTGTGAACAATATGGAATGAAGATAAATGTACGCAAGACGTAGTTGTTATCGGAAAAAAAGCAAGAAGGTAAACATACGAATTCTAAACAAGACAATAGAGCAAACGGACAGTCCAAATACTTGGAGCGTACTACAAGCAGTGACATGCGCTGCTGCCAGGAAGTCAGAAGGAGGATAGCAATTGCAAGAAAGCTTTTAATAGAAAAAAGAACATCTTCTGTTGACCTCTGGAAAAAGAACTAAGGAAGAGACTAGTGAATTGCTTTGTGTGGACTGTGGCATTTTTTTGAGCAGAAACGCTGACATACGATGAAGTGAAGAGAAATGAATAGAAGCATTTGAAATGTGGACATGTAAAAGAATGGAGTGTGTGAAATGGACAGACAGAATGAGAAATGAAGCTGTGTTGGAAGATGGGTGAAGAAAGAATGATGCTCAAACTGAAGAAAAAAATTAGTTGGATCACTAGTTCAGAAGAAACTGCCTACTGAAGGATGCACTGGAAGGAATGGTGAACGGGAGAAGAAAACGGGGCAGAGGAAGATACGAGATGATAGACGACATTAAGATATTGTGGATCATGCGGAGACAAGTAGGAAGGCAGAAAGTAGGAAAGATTGAAGAATGCTGGGTTTGCAGTAAAAGAATTGCCCTTATGCAGAAATCTATGAATGAATGAATCATAAGATAAACGAGACTAGTTGACTACACGGATCGCCTCACAGTGGAATATTTCTAATAAAAAAACTGGTCATAAGCCGAAATCTCAGAGTTTGTTAAAAACAAGAAAGTCATTTTTTTCTAAAAGCTCGATAACCAGTATGTCATAGGAAAGTCATATTATAAAGTTCACCTTCTATCCAGAGCGACACAGCCAGAATGAATCTAGATTTGATTACCTTATACGTCTTAGTTCTCCAAGTGTTCCGTTGCACCACAACATTTTGTTCATATTCAGTTGTGATGAAATATCTATTGTGGAAATGGAAGAACAACGTATGTAGCACACTAGAGTTTTTTTTTATTCATTTATAGTTAGTAAAAATAAATCTTTTATAGTACCGTTGTTTATGCATTAAAACATATTATTTTCGAAGTCTACGTCTACCACAAATTAGTATTTTTGTTTATTTGTCGGGTCTTGTCGGGTAACAATCCTTAAGGCATGATGAAATGCAGATTTTCTTGTAACTATTAAAGAAGGAGAACCCTCCGCATTGGCATACCAATTTTTAAATGCACGTTTTATAGAATGATGTGAAGGCATATTTTTAATTTTGTCGAAGTATCGGTTTATTAATTATTGTTTTTTTATTTTACAAAAATTTTAATGTCAAATAGTGAAATTCTCTTATTCCTCTTCGATTACTACTCGTATGCAATATAATCGAAGATAAAAAGTTATATCTATAACAATATTCAGCATCCTTATCTACAAAGTAACCTATAATAAGAGGAGAAATATAATATATAGAGAACCAAGCAATAAACATAAAGAAAACCAAAGTTCTGACACCTAGTGGCGTCTTTCTCCATATTGAATACACCTTGATGCATACTTTAGTCGTTTGCAAGGTTTGCAAATCTACAACAAGTACCTCTTTTATCATGTTGTGTTACATTTGTGGGGAAGCATAAAAGAATTTCAATAATTATGTTACTATTTCACGACCTGAGCGACAGACCATTTTTCAGAGAAACATTAGAACTTTTACTAAAAGAGACTATGATCTCGGCAACTGATGATCTCATGACTGTTGAAAGAAAAGGATGAAGATTACGGAAGACATGGAATTGCGAGATTAAGAGTTATGCAAAATTATACGGATGATTATTCTTTTAACTTAATATGCTCACTCAATTTCGCTATTTGACATGTTTCTTTTCTTGTCTGTATATTCAGAATTAAACTCAATAGTTTATTGTTCTGCATGGTTGTGAAACTTAGACTTTCACTTTGAGAGAGGAACAGAGGTTAAGGGTGTTTGAGAAAAGGTGCTTAGGAAAATATCTGGGCCTAAGAGGGATAACGTTACAGGAGAATGGAGGAAATTACAAAACGTAGAACTGCACGCATTGTATTCCTCACCTGGCATAATTAGGAACATTAAATCCAGACGTTTGAGACGGACAGGGCATGTAGCAAGTATGGGCAAATTCAGAAATGCGTATAGACTGTTAGTTGAGAGAACAGAGAAGAAAAATACCTTTGTGTAGACCGAGACGCAGATGGGCGGAAAATATTAAAATGCATATGAGGGATATGGGATATGATGGTCGGGACTGGATAGATGTTGCTCAGGATAGGGATCGATGTCCAGCTTATGTGAGGTCGGCAATGAACCTCTGGGTTCTATAAAAGCCATTTGTCAGTACGTTACTTTATATCGTTAACGAATGCATTTTATTTCGATATATCCAATAAAATATTTTTAGCTTACTATTAAGGCCAAACAATCCACTGTGGGGCCTATGCGACACGCTGATGGTCAAGAACACTCAGCAGGAACTATATATTGCTAAGTCATAATCGTTATGATGGTTATAGGATCTTAGGACTCTTGACTGTACCACTTCTTTCTGAACGCTACTAACTTCTTGTCTTTGCGTTAATGTTTATAATATTTGCCCTTATCTCTCAGATTTCAAAGGTAATTAATTATATTGCGGAAATTGTTGAAGAAAGTCATCATTGCAGAAGAAAGGTATTAAATAATCATATCCTTCATTAATATATTTGCATACATTCTTAAAAATGTTTACAAGTTATTAGTGATATAACAGTCAATTGAAAATATTGAATACTATTGGAAAGAACCCAACTGTTGAGATATCGTAAAATAACCCTTCTGTTAACAAGTGATATTGTATTAGGAATATTTTGAATAGAGGTCATAAACAAATAACATAGATTTCCAACTTTATATTAATATTCATATATCTCGTATTACTCCCCAAAGGAATATAATATAATTCTTGAACATGAAATGAATCCATTGACAATATATTCTCCCTGCTACCCGGTCTGTTCACAACTGACTGTGTCTTTATTATTCAGACGTAGCAGGTTTGCCAACAACTAATCACTGACCATCTGAACAAATGAGGCTAATATAGCTACTATGTTTCCGACTGAAATGTGTATGCGGGCTAAGAAAAAATAAGATGTTATAGATAGGTCTAAATGAGAGATGTAAAAATGTGACACGCGGAGTGATTTCCCCTCATTACCTACTCCTACCGATTTAGCTGTGCGCTATAGAATTGAGGCACGATCGCGTGCCTTTGACAAACAATTTCTCTCTCAGCGTCACATCAGTGCGGTAGGCTGGTAAGAAGGGGGGTAATACGTCACGCACGATTTCTCCTCATTTACATTCCTGGTCTATATAAAATGATCAGTGTTATCAGTATTCGATGTAGTTCCACACGACATTTTGTTGGTTAAACTACAATCAACGGGAGTTGACTTCATAGTACTCCAGTGGATCAAGGAATTTTTAACCTTTCGCACTCACAGAGTACGAGTGTGGGAGCAATAATAATAATAATAATAATAATAATAATAATAATAATAATAATAATAATAATAATAATAATAATAATGATAATAATAATAATTTATTTTGGCTGGCAGAGTTAAGGCCGTAAGGCCTTCTCTTCCACTCAACCAGCAAAAAAGTATACATACATATGTATGAACTTACAAAGAATTCAATAATTTGATTTAGATAAGCGTTACATGTATACAAGAGTTATTTACGAATTAAACAACAAAATACTATGAACTATTAATTAAACACTGAAATACAAACTATGTAGCAGAATTAAGCTAAAATACATAGAATGTTAATATATTTCAAATAATGTTAGATAATAAAAAGAGATTATTATGAGACAATTTTGAAAATACAGCGCTATCAGGATGAATGTCTAAAGGAAGGAGTAACAATGTAGTCAGTGATAGTTTAATTCACTATGATTGGAGTGAAATGCTAAGGAGGTTAACATTTAAGCTGTTTTTAAAGGTGTTTATTGTCTTGCAGCCCCTAATACTTTGTGACAGGGAATTCCATTGTCGCGAAGTGGATACTGTGAAAGATGATGCATAACGAGATGTTCTATGAAAAGGTAGACTTAACGCGCCACAGATAAGAGATCTGGTATTTACGTCGTGGTTAGAATATAGACAAGAGAAACGAGACGAAAGGTAATTTGGTGTTGAAGTGTGCAGAATTCGAAAGAGTCAAGACAAAGAGTGTAAAGTTCTACGTTTTTTAAGTCGGAGCCACGAAAGACATGCGAAGGACGGTGATATGTGATCATATCGTCGGATGTTACATACGTATCTGACGCACATATTCTGAACTCGCTGTAACTTGACTGACAATTCAGAACTTAGGTCACTTAACAAAACGTCACAATAATCGAAGTGCGGCATTACTAGGGTTTGTACTAGGGTAAGTATTAGTTGCTGGGGCAAGAAGTTTCTTAAGCGACTCAAACAGTGAATGGAGGAACAGATTTTTTTTTTCGTTTCTTTAACTTGAAAATTCCAATTTAGATTATTATCGAAAAAGAAGCCAAGATTTTTTACGACAGATGAATAAGGGATTAGCGTGTTGTTAAGTGTAACAACTGAAAGATCACTCTTATTAAAAGATTAACTAAATGCTTATGGCGAATAATTATAGCTTGAGTCTTACTTGGATTAAATGCGAGTCCGAAATTGGCCGCCCAAGCGGAGACAGTGGCTAGATCACAATTCACCTTGTCAATCGATTCATAGAGCCCAATAGAAATTACTTCCGGAGTCCCACAGGAGAGTGTCTTGGAACCCCTTCAATTCCTGGCTTTTATAGATGATCTGTCATTTAACATCTTGTCCAGGGTTCGCTTATTCGCGGATGATTGTATCGTATACAAGGAAATAAAAAGTCACGAAGATACAACTCTTCTTCAGAATGACCTCAATAGAATAAACGATTGGGCAATGGCCAACAAAATGAAAATATATTCCCTAAAGGACAAAGCCGTCAGCTTTACAAGAAAAAGAAATAAAATAATCGCATCGTATACATTAGGGGGTGAAACCATTCCGGAAGTTAACAAATGTAAATAACTAGGAATAACTTTTAGCAGCGTTCTCGGCTGGGGGGAACACGTTACTGACAAAGCGGGAAAAGCATAGAGAGAATTACACCACAGTTTACTATATACAGTCGCGAAGCTTCAGGTGATTTTTTGCAAGTCTCGTGATAAAGCGCTCCAAGCGGTTAGCAACTAGAAACAATAGACTGTCCACGGTCGACTTTGGACTGTGTCGTATTTCCATCGAGTGCTAGCTCGTTGCGTATTTCACATTGATGCTTGTGAAATGTTCGTTATTGGTTGTAATGAAAATGTTAATGGCTAAAATATAATAATAATAATAATAATGATAATAATAATAATAATAATAATAATAATAAGAATAATAATAATAAAAATAATAATAATAATAATATTTTACTAGAGACGTAGAAAAATTAAGTTTGTTTTAATGAAATTTATTGATCACGTTTTATTTTCAATTCTGGTGGGATTATTATTGCTTAGGCCTATTTTTTTTCAAAGGATATGTTTTTAATTATAGCTGTTAATTTTGTTGTTATTTTTATTTGTTACTTTACTAGAGACGTAGAAAAAGTCTGTTACAATAAAATTTATTGATCACATTTTATTTCCAATTCTGGTGTAATTATTATTGCTTAACCTCATCCCACTTTGTTAACTACGTAAGCCTACACTACAAGTACCGGTACACGTAAGTTACTCCATTAATTCATATTTCCATTATTATTGTTGTAAAGGGAAATGCAAATTAATATTTATTGGTTTCATAGTTAATTATCGCTATAATCTTGAATGAGTGAAGTGATTATAATAAATTTCATTTCGTTTTGCACAAACAAAAATAATATTAACCTATTTCTTGCAGGTATCTTCGAGTTTATGGTGGAATTTAATATACTTCATTAAAATAATAAATTAACTTTATTCATTTAATATTTCAATAATGGAAGGAAGGTGTTAATTTTTCCAAAAGAACATAACGAAAGTGTAACATATTTTGTCGTCTACTAGGAGAGAGATCTGCGATGATGAGGCGATAGTAGCGATCCTAGTGGTGGGCAGCTACCCATGTTTACATTTTTAGTACATATTGAGCTTCGCGACTGTATATAGTAGACTGTGGTTACTCTATGTGATGATGGTATATAGACGTTCAAAGGTATCCGACTACGATATTATGATACTGTAAGCGAACTTTCCAACCACGGAATGTCAGAACCAAAGCTGCAAATATATAAAAAATTGACAAACTTTGAAAGAGTTCCGCTAGTTCTCAATAGGTGGCACCGTTATTGGAAGCCGCTAAAAAGTGTCGGGGAAAGCATTATGTAAATTAAGCATAACTTATTCTTCTAATAGACAATATTAGCGGTTTTCAGTTAAACTCAGTGTTGTTTTACATTTAGTATCGTGGGATGAAAAATTTAAATCTATAATACGGGTATATGAGTATTTATCTAATATTGACCACAGTGACTATTATCTTTACCATCTATTCATAGAAGTAATAACTACAGAATCCAAACTTACAGCAACAAAAGAAAACTTTTATAAATAATACTTAAAGATTTTATGAATCTCATCAACGTCTTCAATTTTTATATTAATCATTTATTTTAATTGTTTATAATTATAGCATTTTTGGTCAAGATACCAATTTTTTAGTTCATTTATGATTATAGGTCACTATCGGTTAGTAGGGTCAGATATCTTTGAACATCAGTCTACTAAGAAAAGACTCTGATAAATCCAAAGAGATTGCATATAAGTCACTAGTTTGTCCAGTAGTGGAATATGGTGCTGCATGTTGGGATCCTTACAGATTAGAACATATTAAGACATTGGAAAATATTCAACAACGGGCTCTCAAGCATTATCGTAATAATTCAACATTATAATGGGACACGCTCACGGACAGGAGAACTCGAATTCGATTATGCTCAATGTTCAAAACAAACAGAAGTGAGCCTGCCTGGAGAGAAATAAAAATAGGTTGCAGCCGCAAAATTACTCTTCCAGGAACGACCACTCGCATAAATTGAGAGAAAGAAGAAAAGGACGGAACTGGAAAGTTTCCTTTTCTCAATCGTACTATCAGGGACTGAAATGTTTTACCAGCAGATTTACTAAAGACTTTACCAATAACCAAAAATGTATTTAAAAATAGACTTAAAAACTTTAATAATATACGGTAGTATATTATGCACACTATTTAAAGGGTGTAATTGATGTTTTGTTATTTGAAGTATTGTATTAGTAAAGAAGTGTGTTGTATCGGTGAAGTGTGTTGTGTCAGTGAAGTATGTTTGTGTCATTGAAGTTTTCTAGTTTATAGTGGTAGTGCAAAGTATTTGAACAGTGAAATGATTTTGAAGTGATAGTGAAATCAGGATAGTATCAATGAAATATGTCGTAGTTCCAGTGCAATGAGTGAGTTGACAGAGAAATGAGTGTAGTGCTGAAAGGTACTTGTGCATGTATGAAGATATCATACTCGTGGGTTTTAGTTCGAACTTGGGGTTAAGATACGAATTAAATTTACTTTGAATGTTATTTTAAGTGGTCGTGCTTCATTTAATTCAGGTTGCTCCTTGTTAATATTATTATACTATTATTATTTATTATTGTTACTATTATTATTGTTATTATTATTATTACTATTAATAGTACCTATTATTAGTATTATTATTAATTCTCTTATTATTAATTGCGGTTATTATTAATTTTCACTATTGAATGTAATTACCACTGCCACCGGGTATTCACCCATTTGCAGTGTAAATAAATACATACACAAAAAACTGACAATTCCTGTTAATGGATATCTATAATGTCTGTTTAAAATTGTCAGATTAGCAACACCTACAAGTCATTTCTTCCCATCATTCCCATCGGAAAACATCTAGCACTCTCCAACCCAATACGAGAAACTAACAAACGTCTATGACAGAGACGTGTACATTTGACGTTACTCCTGCTTGCCTCCCCTCTCTTCGAAACTGCGTTAACTGAAAGAAAAGGTGATATGCTGCTGTTGCAGGTCTGTAAAGCCCTGTCGCGTTCCCCTCCAAGGTGATTTACTCCCTCCAGGTAGGGGAATAGAAAGTGCATATCGCACAGAGACTACTGCACAATGTGCAGAGTTTTAGCATGCCAGAAGTAGGAGATGCGTTTGTGCATGATCTGATTCCCATACAACCTGAAACTGAGTCTGTAGTACAATTTTCTTCCTATTTAATTGAAAATTATATTGATGATGCGCCATTTCCACCGAATATGTGGGCAGTACAGTCAGCGGACACAGGTCGGACAACGAATGGGTGCGAATGGAAAGATTCGCATTTCAACTCTTCTTTTAATTCTTCTCATCCCTCTATACATATTTTTGTGGGCAAGTTAATCAGTCTTCAGACAGAAATTTACATAAAGATCAATAACATCAATACACCACATTTAGGAAAAATTTAAAACAATGAGAAGAAACAAATTTACATTGAAAGCAAATTTCTGATTACCAGGAAGTAACAATTGATCGATTCAAATTCTTAAAAAATACACGTTATAGCTTTGCCAAAGTATAGTACAGTATTAATGTTGAATAAGTGTTTGACTTATAAACTGAAGTGGTACAGTGCACAGTATGTGTTGAACAAGTGTTTCATAATGGACACCCGTAATAAACTGAAGTGTTAGTATATTCTATACGACAAATATCAGCTCTTGGCTTGAATGCAGTTTGTATCTTCTACTTCTCGGTCATCCAGTGCAGTTTCGACACGCGTAATAAACTGAAGTGGTACAGTGCAGTATGTGTTGAACAAGTGTTTCATAACGGACACCCATAATAAACTGAAGTGTTAGTACATTCTATGCGACAAATATCAGCTCATGGCTTGAATTCAGTTTGTATCTTCTACTTCTCGGTCATCCAGTGCAGTTTACATGGTAAGTGATTAACCGCTCGGTTTCTTTGCAGTGCAGTTTACTATTTTCCAGTGCAATTTACAATCGCCCGCCGCAAGTACCTTCGCCAACCCTCCTCTGACTCAGTCCCGGTATTCATACTCCTAATTGCTCTGGTATAGGCCTACGTATTGATATATTTATTCAGAGAAGCATTATACTGGTACATAAGTTATGATTATTATTTTCTCTTGTATGTACATATTATTATAGTTTGTTTGTTTAATAATATACTAAGATGGGAGGATAATATTAAAATGGATTTGAGGGAGGTAGGATATGGTGATAGAGACTGAATTAATCTTGCTTGTATAGGATAGGGACCGATGGCGGGCTTATGTGAGGGCGGCAATGAACCTGCGGGTTCCTTAAAAGTCATTTGTAAGTAAGTAACTAAGTAAGTAATAGTATATTAAGTTTTGATAGATAATTATGTTCAGTCATGTCCTTTTATAGAGGATGACGCCTTTTCCTTTCTGACTTAAAAGCGACAAAGATAGAAATGTTCGCTGACAGCTCCACCAACAATTTGTAGTAAACAATATTTTACTTTAATAAGTTTATGACTGTATAATATGTTTATTGTTCGTACTAAGTAGTACTATAAATGCATATACATTAATTTCAAATTTGTTTTCTATAAATATTTCTTTCTACGTTGTGGACATCTACTTATTACCGACAAAAATAATTTCCCTCCAGTTTCTGTTTCACTATATGTTGGGTACTATATTGATACATACATACATACATACATACATACATACATGCATACATACATACATACATACATGCATACATACATACATACATACATACATACATACATACATACATACATACATACATACATACATACATACATACGTACATACATACATAATACATTACATTATTTTACATTACATACATACGGAATATTGAGTGAAAAGCTTAAATCTATATAGAGGAGACTGTTGTACCTTTAAACACTTTTCATATTTTATTTTTTTTTTTAATTTTGGGAAGTGAAATTTTTTAAATTAAAAGTGCTTGAAATAATCGTTGAAGATTCCTTTACAACTTCCTGTATGTATTTTCCTGTTTTACAGATCTATTAAGGATGGAAAAAATAAAATGAAGGGATATGTAATGTGTTCAAAGGTACAACAGGTTCATGTACCTTGGAACATATTCTCTGGTACCTCGGAACACATGAAATATACGTGGGAATATAACTGTAAAAAATGACAATCATATTTAAAATGTATTTGCCATCATAAACCAGAGCAGGCTTCTCTGATTGAGATTTTATTTCCTGGAGGAGCAATAACTGCTTCAACAGCTTTCTTCAAGGCATCCGGATCAATTAGGGACCTCTTAATTCCAGACTTATATCGTGACACGATCTTAAAATAAAACAAAAACAAAAACCGATAGTATCGTGTACTTTGCAACATGTTCAATGGTACAAGATGTTTTGTGTTCAAAGGTACAAGAGGGTGCACTTTTAAACAAATATGGCTCCAAAAACTAGAGATTCGAATAAATTGTGGAAATTAAAATATGTTATTACTCACCAGATGATAGGGAACACACTGTACTTGATTCATAATGACAAATACAATCCAGTTTTGTGTTAGAAAACATATATTAATAAACGAAATGTTTACTTTTGGTACTAAAAAAACTTCTTTTGTCCACGGAACTCACACTTTGCAGTAAATCAAACTGAAACTACAACCAGAGCTACTTTGCGGCTTTCTCTACAATCTACTTCAGTTTGAGTCCTCTAGGTAGCAGCAAAATTAAAAAACAAAAAATGTTCAAAGGTACACTATGCTAAAGGTACAACAGTCTCCCCTACATATACATTAATTTCAAATTTGCCCTTTATACATATTTCTCTCTACATTGCGGACATTTAGGCCTACTTATTAACGACAAAAATAATTTCCCTCCAGTTTCTATGCAAGATAAGGTTTCACTATATATTGGGTACTGTATTGATCCATACATACGTATGGAATATTTAGTGAAATGCTTAAATCAAGTCAATGTAACGCTACAACTAAAAATTTATCGTGAATAGGATGTGTGCATTTTCAGAAAGGATAAGGAAGAATTATTTGTAGCGGTTAAAGAAATGTGGATGTGAAAATACTTGTCTGACTTTGAAAAATAATGCAGTTTCGCTGCCCGCCGCTGTGATTCTGTGTATAGCGGTCGAGGTTTCTAACCCGCCAATCCGTGGTTTGATTCCCGTGTTGGTTGATGATTAATCTTCCGTCTACGAGTTTGGGTAGTCGTCTAGTGTCGTATACTCTGTGTTGTATTTACTGTATGTTTGTGATATGCTGAGTACATGGTTATTGAAATCTGAATTGTGCATGGTTCAAAGATATACTTTTCTTCACACCGCATTGATTTGCAAGTCGATATGAAAGAGGAGATATAACACGATAAATTAAGAATTATAGCATTCTGCATGATATGTGTAATGATAGGGGAATGAATGTCAGGGATAAACTCTATAATTTGGAGTAATAATGTTATTAAAAAAGCTTAAATTTACAAAACACCCATACAAAGCACATAATACACTATCCATAGCAGAAACAGGGACGATAAGTATAAAATGTTACAAGAATCTATCCTAAATATAAATGAATTAATACGTGTGATCTGGTAGAAAATGTAAAAATGGAAAATGTAATCATAAAATTAATAATGAAAATTATGTAAACAATAGTAAGCCTAACTATTTGTGCCGAAATGTTAATTGATTGGTCATATGGGAAGAACGTGCTAATGATATATTATACTAAAAGTTAAAATAAAATTATTATAAAAACAGAAAGGTCGATTCCTGAATGAGCATACTGAATACGACACAATGGACGGAACAAATCTTTAATATTTATTTACAGATACCGTTAGCGCCCAGTGGTCTGGTAGTTACAGTGTATGTCACTGGTTCCTAGGTGCGGGAGTTTAATCCTTTTCCGAGGGGTATGAATTTTTAAGCGGAAATTTTCTCAAAGTTACGTCCACATTTATTCCATTCTCAGCTTTCGTAACAGTCAACCAACGTGTATGCTTCAGGTGAGAAGAATACAGAAATGCCGAGTCCAAATCTTGCTAATCAGCAGTTATCATGTAGAGCTGTATAGTTCGAATTAATGTACGATGAGATTCATACATTAAAATCGAATATAAATAAGCCTTAAATAATGGAGTAGGCAGAACGATTTAGTTGCTTAATTGTTTGATGCTGCTAATCAACCCTGACTTAAATTCCTTGCCAGAACCTACTCCGTTCTTAAAACTTTGTAATAGATAACGAGGTAAAAGGAGGCACAGAAACTGAAAATGAATAAGAAATTAGCTGAAATTAATAGAGAAGAGCCTTGAATTAGTTAGTTGATCTTTGGCACTGGAAATAACCGAATCAACTGTTTTCATTCATCTGCTTTAATACTAAAAGTGGATATGTGATAAGATGATCACAAAGAAGCATCGTATGGTTCCCAGAATAAATAAGTAAGAAAATCACAACACCGAAAAAGTAGCCAAAATGCTAAACTATAGAAACGAAAACCTTGATTATGTAATAGATTAGATAGTGGGCCAAATAGTGAAATTCAGAGACATAGTAAAGGCAAATGTAGAATTGTGAGAAATTGAATTGAATTGAATTGATAATAACAAAATGTACTGTCGACGTGGTTGGTGAGTTGGTATAGCGCAGGAATTCTATGCCCAAGGTTGCGGGTTCGATCCCGGGCCAGGTCGATGGCATTTAAATGTGCTTAAATGCGACAAGCTGTTGTCAATAGATTTACTGGCATATAAAAGAACTCCTGCGGGACGAAATTCCGGCACATCCTACGACGCTGATATAACCTCTGCAGTTGCGAGCGTCATTAAAATAAAAAAAAAACTTACTGGTATCTAGGACAACCATTCTTTATGTAAATAAATATAAGCAATTTTATGAACTCTTAGAACTACGGACACAAGACTTAATTAGAACATAATGTTACCTGTGATATTCTGTTAACTCAAATTTGAAAATAAATGAAGAAACAAGGGAGAAAGCTTCTCCACGCAAACGTGTAGTATCTCAGATCCCTAACCTACTCATGTACATTGATATGAGGTGTAACAGCAGATATGATGTTTATCTTTGCCGTATATCAACGCAGATGGAAATTATTATTTGGGTTTATACTTAATTTTACAAATTAAACGTCAACCCGAAAATTTAAGTTTCCGAATTCACAAGAATTATTGAAACATTTACTAAATCTGAAGTTTCGTATATGATATCTTTCTTGGAATTGAATTGCTGGATCTCAAGTTAAACTGCTTTGTCAAGTGCGGAGTTTCAACCCACCCTCCCTCTCGGGAACCAGAACTCATGTCTGGATTTTTATAGGGTAAAGTTGCCTACATCTTTCGCCTACTTTTGATACATCGGTGAACTTCGTAGCAAGATACCCAACCCCGTGACATTCAGTGAAAAAAACGTATCACGGAATTAGGTAACTTTACCCTACACTGAGGCAACCACACATTTGAGTGTTAGTTTGATAATTTGTCTTTTACAAACCTCACTTCGTTCCAGTATTAATGTAGTTCAGTAGTTTCAATTCAAAATCAAGTCCTCCTCAGAGATCTTGAGATTGAAACCGTAACTGCTGCTTGGTTATAATTTAGAAGGCTCTAGCTTACATGTTTTTCCAAATGCAATTATTATTTTACCAAGATTGTGGAAAAGGAAGTGCGATTCAACATATTCGGAAAATTTTGAGTCTAACATTCCATCATTGAAAAAACAAAATTCAGAAGAATCTCCGTTTTAAAAACTTTGAAAAGTTAACCCCAAAAACACTTAGGGGAATAACGCGATCTAGCTCTTTTAAGCATAATTTTTTTCGAAGGGGTTTGGTTCCAATTCCAACGATGTACTATTTCAAAATACTTAGGGCCTAATGAAATTAACCTGAAGAATTGAGAAGAAAATTATCATGTACGAGTAGAGAAATACAGTCTCCTTTGAGTCATGAGGTCGAAATCCTACCATTTTCATTTCATAATTTAAGAAAACAAGGCAAATTATTCTTGCCACAATAGACTCCGTAAGTTGTGATTGTACTCGTTGCAAGGAAGCCATCTTCTTTTCTAAACAAACGTTGCTAAGAAGTTTGTCAGCATTTTCATATGATGTATAATTATGTATATTGTATTATTACGTTATTTTGTATGTTGTTTCTTGCTTTTTAAAGCATAGATTAATATTAACCCTCCTCGACACGCGCGTTCGATAGTAATGCAACTATACGCACGCGAACTGCGTTTAAAAATCTTGTAATTTATTCATAAGTACGTAGGCTATAGGTCTACTTCGTATACTTCTTTATTTGAATTCAATAATTGAACCTTTAATTATGTAGGTGATAGACCTACCAAAACATCCCCACAACATTTAAAAAAGCATAAAATAAACAAATATAATCTTATGCTGAAGCAGTGTTGCTTTATAATTTAAAAATAAAGAGAATGTATTATGATTTTCATGTTACAAAACATAAACCTACTTGCAACATATCTCAATAGATCAATATGTTATAAGATAAGAAATTGACAATGCGTATGTCGTGCGCCGGTCTCCGCTGACGTCCCTCTGCTGAATGCTGTGGTCACAGGTATAGAGAGGGGAAACGGGAGTGACAAGACAAGATAGGCCGAAGTGTGTGTATGGGGATGATGTTGCGAAGTTGAAAGGAAAAACTCTGCTTACAGATACAGATATTTATTTCAATAATTAGTTCCTCTACTCGGTCGTGGGCAGGGGAAACGGGAGTGTCGTTAAAAAATCTCGAATATTGAAATATATGTTTCTGTAACTCTGATTGAGAATAGTTGAAGAGCTGACGGAGCTAGGACGGGAGATATAAGAAGTTATGGGTAACGGCAGTATCTGGAAAGAGGTGAAACTAAACTTGCTCGAAAGAAAAGGGGGCGACAAAGGTGAGTAAGAGGGAGATGTGAACTAGGTACCTTCACCTGCCGAGCTCGCAAACATGGCCCGCAATTCCAACCGATGAAGAGATGGGATGCAGTTATCGAGCTCGCTAGACATGGCCCGCGACTCCGGCCACTGCAGGGGGTTTGAAGTCAGGACTTGGGTTGAGCAAGTCGGGGGTGAATGTGGGAAGAGGAGGTGAGAGAGTGAAGCGCTCAGAGGAGAATAGAAGTAGTTAGTTTGAAGATGAAGGGCCCACTGGTTCTAGCACGAGCTTATAAAGGCTGGCTCCCCCACTCATCACGTGATTAGTGACGTCATATTGGCGCGGACCAATGGGGAGAAGGCAATTCCCTCAATTAACGATCCGTGTCTCGCCTGAATGCCCTCTTGTGGATTTTAAAGTAAACTACATCTTGTGTGGGCTACACTGGCTGCATTGGCAGGATGGGTGATGAAATATTTACGAGGCAAAGTAGCCGGTCATTGGGAGTAAAGTGTTTCTACTATCTGGGTGGCCAAACCGTACTCTCCTATTGAACGAGGGTGGCGAGGGTAGAAGGCAGGGGGAGATGACCATCTGCTCTCTAAGATTTGCCATGTGGCGGGCGAAATTAGAAAATAAAGAAAAGTCGAGGGAGGCTCGCAAGGAGCATAATGAAGGAATCACAACACGTATGACAAAATATGATTAAAATCATTTTATTAACTAGTAATGAATTGCAGAATGTAAGGAAAAAAGTTACGCATTATCATCATGTTCTGCCTCGGATACAAGTACAACCCGGTCATGGCCTACATTCAATATACACATATGAAAATATAAGCTGCAGACAGATTTTAATATTATTTTCGTAACCTTTCATCACTCGCATGCCCAATTGTTACACAATCACTCGCACGTTGAATTTCGTCCAACATACAATTAATTAATCAAGAAATCAGTTTTCTTATCTAAATATGGGAATTCTTTGCTATATTATAATGTATGAATATGTATATATTACATATTAATATATACAATCTGTGTGTGTGTTCTTTTAGAGATAATAATAATAATAATAATAATAATAATAATAATAATAATAATAATAATAATAATAATAATAATAATAATATTAATAATAATGATAATAATAACAATAACAATAATAATATTAATAAAAATTATACATTCTGGAACAAAAGTAAGAAAAAAGCTTGCATGAATAATAATTGTAAAGGAGTAAATACAGCTTCAAGAAGTCTTAAATGTAACAGCTGATATAGTTAAAAGATTGGTGTGCCATCATCTCAACACAAATCGATGGGACTTTCATATGCTTATTTTGTAATCATTCAATACTCCCTTGTGTACCTTCATTTTCCTCCAGTTCTGATTCAGATTTATATTCACTGTGTTCACATCCTGGAATTTCAACACTCCCCTGTATATATTCATTTCCCTCGAGTTCCAATTTAGATTCATGTTCACTGTTTTCACAACCTGGAATTTCAACACTCCTCTGTGCACTTTCAACTTCCTCCAGTTCTGATTCAGATTCATGTTCACTGTGTTCGCAATCTGGAATTTCAACACTCCCCTGTGTACCTTCATCTCCCTCCAGTTCTGATTCAGATTCATTGTTCACTGTGTTCACAACCTCGAATTTCAACAATCCTCTGTGCACCTTCAACTTCCTCCAGTTATGATTCAGATTCATGTTCACTGTGTTCACAACCTGGAATTTCAACAATCCTCTGTACAGCTTCAACTTCCTCCAGTTCTGATTCCGATTCATGTTCACTGTGTTCACAATCTGGAATTTCAACACTCCTCGTGCATCTTCAGATTCCTCCAGTTATGATTCAGATTCATGTTCACTGTGTTCACAACCTGGAATTTCACCAATCCTCTGTGGACCTTCAACTTCCTCCAGTTATGATTCAGATTCATATTCACTGTGTTCACAACCTGGAATTTCAACAAACCTCTGTGCACCTTCAACTTCCTCCAGTTATGATTCAGATTCATGTTCACTGTGTTCACAACCTGGAATTTCACCAATCCTCTGTGGACCTTCAACTTCCTCCAGTTCTGATTCAGATTCATATTCACTGTGTTCACAACCTGGAATTTCAACAAACCTCTGTGCACCTTCAACTTCCTCCAGTTATGATTCAGATTCATGTTCACTGTGTTCACAACCTGGAATTTCAACAATCCTCTGTGGACCTTCAACTTCCTCCAGTTCTGATTCAGATTCATGTTCACTGTGTTCACAACCTGGAATTTCAACACTCCTCGTGCATCTTCAACTTTCTCCAGTTATGATTCAGATTCATGTGCACTGTGTTCACAACCTGACATTTCAACAATCCTCTGTGGAACTTCAACTTCCTCCAGTTATAATTCAGATTCATATTCACTGTCTTCACAACCTGGAATTTCAACAATCCTCTGAGGACCTTCAACTTCCTCCAGTTATGATTCAGATTCATGTGCACTGTGTTCACAATCTCGAATTTCAACAATCCTCTGTGGACCTTCAACTTCCTCCAGTTATAATTCAGATTCATGTTCACTGTGTTTACAACCTGGAATTTCAACAATCCTCTGTGCACGTTCATCTTCCTCCAATTCTGATTCAGATTCATGTTCATTGTGTTCACAACCTAGAATTTCAACACTCCTCGTGCATCTTCACCTTCTTCCAGTTCTGATTCAGATTCATGTTCACTGTGTTCACAACCTGGAACTTCAACAATCCTCTGTGCACATTCATCTTCCTCTAGTTCTGATTCAGATTCATGTTCACTGTGTTAAAAACCTGGAATTTCAACATTCCTCTGTGCACATTCATTTCCCTCCAGTTCTCACTCAGATTCATGTTCATTGTGTTCACAACCTGGAATTTCAACACTCCTCGTCCATCTCCATCTTCCCCCAGTTCTGATTCAGATTCATGTTCACTGTGTTCACAACATGGAATTTCAACACTCCTCTGTGCACGTTAATCTTCTTCCAGTTCTGATTCAGATTCATGTTCACTGTGTTGAAAATGTGGAATTTCAACACTCCTCGTGTATCTTCATCTTCCTCCAGTTCTGATTCAGATTCATGTTCACTGTGTTCACAACCTCGAATTTCAACACTCCTCTGTGTACATTTATCTTCCTCCAGTTCTGATTCAGATTCATGTTCATTGTGTTCACAACCTGGAATTTCAACACTCCTCGTGCATCTCTATCTTCCCTAGTTCTGATTCAGATTCATGTTCACTGTTTTCACAACCTGAAATTTCAACACTCCTCTGTGCACGTTCATCTTCCTCCAATTCTGATTCAGATTCATGTTCACTGTGTTCACATCTTAGAATTTCAACACTCCTCATGCATCTTAACCTTCCCCCAGTTCTGATTCAGATTCATGTTCATTGTGTTCACAACCTGGAATTTCAACACTCTTCGTGCATCTTCACCTTCCCCCAGTTCTGATTCCGATTCATGTTCACTGTGTTCACAACCTGGAATTTCAACACTCCTCGTGCATCTTCAACTTCCTCCAGTTCTGATTCAGATTCATGTTCACTGTGTTTAAAACCTGGAATTTCAACATTCCTCTATGCACATTCATCTTCCTCCAGTTCTGATTCAGATTCATGTTCACTGTGTTCACAACCTGGAATTTCAACACTCCTTTGTGTATCTTCATCTTCCTCCAGTTCTGATTGAGATTCATGTGCACTGTGTTCACAACCTGGAATTTCAACACTCCTTTGTGCACCTTCATAATCTTCCAGTTCTAATTCAGATTCATGTTCACTGTGTTCACAACCTGGAATTTCAACACTCCTTTGTGCACCTTCATCTTCCTCCAGTCCTGATTCAGATTCATGTGCACTGTGTTCACAACCTCGAATTTCAACAATCCTCTGTGGACCTTCAACTTCCTCCAGTTATGATTCAGTTTCATGGTCACTGTCTTCACAACATGGAATTTCAACACTCCCCTGTATACTTCATCTACCTCCAGTTATGATTCAGATTCATGCTTACTGTGTTCACATTCTTCGTCACTAAATTTGCTATCACTTTCATTGTTCTTAGTAGCTGCATTCTTTTTGTGCTCGTCTTCTTCTTCTTCTTCTTCTTCTTCCATTTTTTGCAGAATTCCAGGGATGTCTTCACGTTTGACATAGCTAGAATATGGAAACGAGACTATTGTAATACATACATACACACATACATACATACATACATGCGTACATGCGTATAATTTCTTTTTTTGGTAATGAAATTGCCAAGGAAAATGAAAATAGCAAGGGCACAAATTTACTTACACGGCCGCTCGCTCGTTGGATATAGTCAAACGATGCACACTCCAGTACCTTTCAAACAGTACTGACTGTTTTAAGCAATTAATATATATGAAACGTTTCGTAAACATATCGAGAAATGTCAATAATGGAATAGAATTGGCGAGTTATTGAAGAGATGACCTATGAGAGGAATTATAATCAAAGATAAAAATGTGTTGGATAAAGTCCAACAGTGCTAGTGACGAAAGGGTAATATTTATTAAGGATATTTATGGTGCGCGGCAAAAAGTGGCATAATTAATGAAGTTCAATTTTTCAGTAGAGCAAAAGCAAAGTTTGAAAAGAGCACCAATGTAATTACGATGAGCTGGAAATCCGACGCTCTACAAGTCTGCATGATTATAGAAGAGGATAGACATATGCCCTTTATACCATTTGAAGAAGTTATATTTGTTGTATTCACGTGGAGGTCATAACTCAAAACCGACTTACGCCCTTTACCGCGCACCAAAGATATGTATTCATAACATTTTATTAATATAAAGCCATTATTTTGAACTATTAATGTTAATAATTATAAATTATTTTGTGCTTGAATATTAAATTTTACTATATTACTAAATAAAAAAATGGTTGTCTTCTGAAGCTAATTCAATTTGGAAACCATGTTTCAGTTAATAAAGACACTGTCATGTTGAATGTCAAGTTTTTTAACACTAAATACCAATTTCGGAGCTAAAAGAATAATCACATTTTTGTAAAATATTTATTAAATTATTTATAAATATGTAGGTAATTCTATATATTTCTCCACTGTCCCAAATATATTATCTGTAAGTTCTGTATGACACTTAATGCGTAGGCCTATATAATTTGTATATTATGTACAAAGTTTAAAAAACTGACATAATGACGTTTAGCTGAGACATATTCAATTAGGCCTATAGGCTACTCTTTTTGTATAGGCCTAGTGAAGTTCTAGATTGACATTAATTATCATGTCGACATTAATATGGAATATTTATAATGTTATAAGTGTAAACTCTACTTATATACTTCTATTAGTTGTAAAACTTTTTTCAAAGTGCCCAGAACTTGCGATATAAATTATTACTCCACCTGATGTAAAATTTAGAAGAAAAGTCTGAATTTTAAGAAACACTTCCCATAAGACTCTCATACACAAATGCATGTAAAACATGCAACAATGTCATTATTATGTTAGAGATAATGGTAGTCCTCACATCGAACATAAGTGCAAGATTTCATGAAGACGATTCTATCTTAGCGTAATGTTATGAAGAGTTGATCTTCTTTTGAAACACAATCAACAATCCACTTACTGTAGTAAGATAGGGCTACGGTATTTCAAATGTTTCACAAAATTGTACACAACTTTAAAAACTTCCTTGCTAATCCATTATACAAAAGTATTCAATTATCATTGCCTCCTATTGATCTGAAAAACAACTTTAATTTCATAATGGTCACTTCAGTTTTCAATTTTTCTATTTAATGTTTAAAAAAAATAAATTTCATCTTCCAATAACGCTTCGGATGTTGCAAGCAATACATTCGACTTTTCTCTGTCTAAGAATAATTCCAATTACTCAGCAATATAATTTTCTCCCTCTGCTGCGTTCTCACAATAGACCAAACTGTAATAAAAATAGGAGAATTTAATTTAAGAAAATAACTATGTATTGTACCATTTGTCAATGTAAGGGTTTTTCGGGCTTCCAGCCAGGTCATAAGTTGGTGATCAACTGACGTTTCAAGGATGTTCATTTTCAGGGTTAAATGATAACTAAGGAATAGATGTAATTATTAATGATGTCGTGCGCCGGCCTCCTGCTGACTGCGGTCCCTCTGCTGATGACTGCTGTCCCAGGTGTAGAGAGGGGAAACGGGAGTGACGTGACAAGGGGAACTGAAGTGTGTGGGGAAGGATGGTGTTCAATATAGGTGTTGTGCTTCGATCTGCGTTGACGTTCTTCTGCTGACGATGGTTGATCCCAGATGGAGAGAGGGGAAACGGGAGTGAATGATAGGTGAGGACGAAATTCGTGGTGGGGGTTTATACGATGATATAGGAAGAAAATACGTTGATACATGTATAGTTGTTTATTTGAAATAATCAATGTCCTTCTCCTGTTCCGGGGCAGGGGAAACGGGAGTGTCTGAGAAAATCTAGAATATTGTCGTTTTTGGCCCTGTGATTCTGGCTGAAGCAAATTTGAAAGCGTGCTGTTCTGACTGAGAATATTGGAGAGGGGTAACGGGAGTGCCTGGGGAGAAACGAGGACAAGACGAGGGAGAGAGAGTAGCGAGGGGCTGGTATGAAGGGAACGGGCTAGCGACGTAGAAAAGAGTAGAGACTAGAAACGGGAGTGTCTGGGGAAAACTGAAGAGAGAGTTTGCTCGAAGTGCGAATACGGTGGGTAGGAGAACTGAGAGACGGGAAGCAGGGGTGGTGGAGGTTCTCGCCTATCGAAGCTCGCCCCCAAAGGGTCCGCGATTCGACGACCGACGAGAGATGGAGGGGTTACTCTCTGCTAACGAGCTCCGCTGACAAATGGCCGGCGATGGGCGTACACAGAGAGGGAATTCAAGGATAGAAAACACAATGTTTTCAAAAAGAGTTCGAGCAAGGTGAAGTAAAGACTCTCTCCTAACGAGCTCCGCTGACAAATGGCCGGCGATGGACGTCCACAGAGAGGGAAATCGAAGATAGAGAAGACAATGTTTTCTAAAAGGGTTAGAGCACAGTGAAGTAAAGACTCTCTGCTAACGAGCTCCGCTGACAAATGGCCGGCGATGGGCGTCCACAGAGAGGGAAGTCAAAGACAGAAAACACAATGTTTTCTAAAAGGGTTAGAGCACGGTGAAGTAAAGACGAGGTAAAAAAAAGAGGGGGAGGTAATTAAGAAAAATTGGTATGGAGATAGGCTGATTAGGGAGACTGGGTCGGGGAAGCGGAGACAGATCCGCGATGCGTTTCTGTTCCGTGGAAAAATGCCGGCCGTGAAACCAACGTCCGACGAAATACTAGCACGCTGTGTCAAATGAAAATAGTGTCTGTGACAGGGAGTGCGTTGTAGCTATCTCCCTAGCTTACAAACAGTTGTCTCTACGGACATTCGGCCCGCCTTATATACACCTCGGGCTTCGCGCCATTTCTCTCCCCCTTGGCGTGGCTTGGAGCGTTCTGACGCTATGTGACGTCACAAATTCCCGCCACAGCACACGTGGCTTGGTCACGTGGTCGGGGGACCCCTCGCCGCCGTGAACAAGTTGCTAGGGGCAGGGGTGTGGGTGTAAATCTGGCTCCTAATAGGGGGGGGGAAATAGCGAGTCCCGTATTCTGAAGGAATGTGTCTTCCAGCGAGACCATCTCTCTCCGGGCCGGGCCATGTGGTGAGGAGACCTGTCGGCACCGGGGGGAAATTACTAGGGGCGGGGTGTGAGTGGACATCCGGCCCGAAATACGAGGGGACAAACACACCAGCTCTCGTCTTCTGAAGGAACACGCAGGCAATTATGTGAACTTTACAACAATGAATTTTGGGAAAATTTCGGGAGTAATGGGAATATGAGTGCAGGTCCGTGGCCCATTTCTTTTAGGGCTCATCCCGACATTTGTCTTAGCGCCTTAGGAATACCACGGAAAAACCTTAGGCAAAATAAGTTGTCTCAATTTCAGAGACTAGCCAGTTGGCTCTTAGGTAGAACGACTCTATGAGCCAATTGGCTCTATGATACTTCCATCGATCAACAAGTGGGGATATTGTTAGGAATTGATTTGTTTAGCCCAAGTTAAGACAAAGTCATGTCAAAGCGGTTGCACTATCCAAGGAGTCTCATGGTGTTGAGACGTCGCTACAAAAACATGGGAGTAACGCCAGCCTCCCTGTCCTCCTGTCTCAAGAGTATAGCTAATGGACCTGTCTGCTGTCTGCGCCGTAACCTAGGATCATACCGGCCGAGGCCAGATGTGAGCGGGTTGGGGTTCGCACGAGCTACCGCATACAGGTTCCTAGCCAATCGAGCAATGAACTCGTCTATGGTTGGCAAATCTAGTTCATCATGGAACTTCCTTCTCGAGGCGACTCGGGGGAGATGAGTAATGATTCGAATCACCTGGTTCTGGATAACTTGGAGTTTACGGAGATGGGACACTGCCGCATACCCCCATGCGGGTGCGGCATAGGTAATGACAGAGTGAATAAGGGCCTTATAAATGGTAAGTCCTACCCCCAGGTTGTCAGGAGTTAAGTTCGCCAGAATGGGATAGTGTATATCAGCCCGTTGACCTTACGAAGAAGGGATTGGATGTGATCTCGGAAGGTGAGATGAGAGTCCATACTGATCCCTAAATATATAATTTGGTTCATTCACGGCATTGCTTGTGGGAAAAGTGTGGGTGGTGCTGGTATGTCTTCGAGCCTCGCTCTTGGTGAAAAGAGTATGGCCTGACATTTATCTACATTCATCTTGATTCTGCAGTCGTGGAACCACGGCTGGAGGTGAACTAAGATCGACTACAATCTACGGAACGCTAACCTATACGTTTTGCCCATCGCCAAGAGTGCAGTGTCATCTGCATATATATATATATATATATATATATATATATATATATATATATCACAACAGAAGTAGTCATATATATATATGACTACTTCTTCCGTGGATATAGCGAAACGGGAGGTCATTAATGAATATATTGAAAAGTATGGGACCGATAATGGATCCCTGCGGGACTCCTCCGTGAATTTTACGGGCTGTGGAGAAACTAGTGCCTACACGGGTTTTAAATATACGGCCTCGGAGATAATCTGCAATTAGGCGTAACATTCCATCTGCAACGCCCATGCTCAGTAACTTGACGAGGAGTCCCTCATGCCAAAACTTGTCGAATGCTCGCTCGATGTCCAGGTAAGCTGCAGCTACGGGATTTGATTTGAATTGAAAGAGGAGAATTTGGAGGACAAATTTAAAAGGTACGCAAACGCATCCTTGCATGGGGTTCGGGGCTGTAGGAAACTAAATATGTGAGCTCCAAGCCTGTTTTCCACCAGTCTCACTCCGGTTTATGCTGCTCCACTCAAGGACTCCTAGAAAATTTTGAAGGGGAAAAGCCGAAAATGGACGTAACCTCTTAGGTACCACATACGCGAGGGGCACGAAATGTGATCAAAGTGATCACAGGAAGGGGCGAGGAGGAAATGGCTGGCGTATATCTGCACATTGATATGAACTGTGTCATATCGCAGTGCAGGAAGAGTCGAGAGGACTCGTTTGTTTGCCGTTATGATGGCAGGCGTTATCTTGCACATTGAAAGGGGCTTAGACATTTCGCAGTGCAAGTAGAGTAGTGAAGACTCTGTCATCTGCTGTTCGATGACAAGGCAGGTGAAGGCTGTCAGAAGAAGAACCGTGAAATCTAAATCTGCAATTTGAGAGGTTCCCTGTACTTTCAAATTCCGACTAAATGAGTGACCTCACATATTTAATAGGCAAATTATAGGTTCTTAACTAGGGCCTTACGTCGCTTACTAGAACAGGGGAATATATGTGGAAGGACATATAGGTTCGTGGCACATTTATTTTAGGGCTCAACCCGACATTCGTCTTACGCCTTAGGAAAACCTTGGAATACCTTAGGCAGAATGTGTTGTCTCATATAAGAGACTAGCTAATTTGGCTATTAGTTAGGAGGTGATTCATTGTCATGAGCCTGGTTGAATAGTCTCTATTTAGATACCGGCCAGTTGGCTTTATGGTGACTCAATTACGAAGAGATGGCAGGGAGAGATGTAATTATTAATTAATTTACAGTAAATAAGGCGTCATGGGGATATGAGAGCAGATCCGTGGCCCATTTCTTTCAGGGCTCATCCCGACATTTGTCTTAGCGCCTTAGGAATACCACGGAAAAACCTTAGGTAGGATGAGTTGTCTCAATTTCAGAGCCTAGCCAGCTGGCTCTTAGGTAGAATGACTCTACCATCGAGGCAATTCGATCTATGATAGTTCCATCGATCAACAGATTTAGATATTGTCAGGGAGGGATTTTGTTTAGCCCAGTTAAGACAAGGTCATTTCAAAGCGGTTGTACTATTCATAGAGTCTCGTGGAATTGAGTCGTGACTACCAAAATCTGGGAGTAACGCCAGCCTCCCTGTTCTCCTGTCTCAAGAGTATAGCTAATGGACCTGTCTGGTGTCTACGCCGTAACCTAGGATCATACTGGCCGAGGCCAGATATGAAAGGGTTGGTGTTAGCACGAGCTTCCGCATACAGGTTCCTAGCCAGTCAAGCAATGAACTCGTCTATGGTTGGCAAATCTAGTTCGTCATGGAACTTCCTTCTCGAGGCGACTCGGGGCAGATGAGTAATGAGTCGAATCACCTGGTTTTGGATAACTTGGAGTTTACGGAAATGGGACACTGCCGCATACCCCCATGCGGGTGCGGCATAGGTAATTACAGAGCGAATGAGGGCCTTATACATGGTAAATCCTACCCCAGGTTGTCAGGAGTTAAGGCCGCCACAATGGAATAGTGTATATCAGCCCGTTGGCCTTACGAAGAAGGGATTGGATGTGATCTCGGAAGATGAGATGAGAGTCCCTAATGATCCCTAAATATATAATTTGGTTCATCCACGGCATTGCTTGTAGGAAAAGTGTGGGTGGTGGTGGTATGTCTTCGAGCCTCGCTCTTAGTGAAAAGAGTATGGCCTGACATTCCTCTACATTGACCTTGATTCTCCAGTAGTGGTACCACAGCTGGAGGTGATGAAAGATCGACTGCAATCTACGGGACGCTAATCTATAGGTTTTGCCCATCGCAAAGAGGGCAGTGTCAAATGCGTAGATATAAAGATGACTACTTCTGCCGTGGATATAGCGAAACGGTAGGTCACTAATGAATATATTGAAAAGTGTGGAACCGATAATGGATCCCTTTGGGACTCCTGCGTGAATTTCACGGGGGATGGAGAAACTAGTGCATACATTGCTTTGCAATGTACGGTTTCGGAGGTAGTCTGAAATGAGGCGTACCATTCAATCTGCGACTCCCATGCCCAGTAACTTAACGAGGAGTCCGTCATGCCAACCTTGTCGAATGCTCGTTCGATGTCCAGGTAAGCTGCAGCTATGACACACTAAGTTCTCATAGCCCAGGTAATGATCTCCGTCATGCGGAGTGCCTGGAGAGTAGTGGAACGACCAGGGTGGAAACCGAACTGCTCGTTCCTGATTTGGGCCAACACTACTTCAGTGAGGCGGCTATGTATGAACCCGCTCCGCCATTTTGCCGAGACAACTGAGGAGACTAATGGGTAAATAGTTGCTTGGATTCGTCTTATCCTTTCTGGGCTTTGGAAAGAGAACTACGTGGGCCTCTTTCAAGGTAATGGGATAGTGACCGGAAGCCAAGATGTTATTAATTATCTCTGCTATGCGCTTCATAGCTGACCTTGGGAAATGATGCAATATAATTCCTTGGATACCGTCGGGTCCTGCAACCTTATGAGGGCCGAGGCGACGAATGAAATTGGCAACATCGTCGGAGTTCGTAGGCCGTAACCCATCTTCCGCTTCCTGCTAAGGAAGTCTCGAACCGATTCCTCAACAGTTCTGATATGGTGCATGCTTAAATTTTGTTCCACGGGTTGAAAAGTGGTCTCTAGAACGTCTGCCCGTGTAGTAGCCTTTTCATCAGGAGTATGGGCCGTAACATCTGGACCGAATATTCATGGGTTATAGATTGAGACGGATTGGACAGAGTTCGAGATACACGCCAGGCATCTGACTTGTTTCTGCTGTCCATCGTCTCAATCTTGGATTTCCAAACATCCACGACTGTTTCGTGGACCGCCTCACTGATCCGCCTGCGGAAGCGTTTCATTTCTATTCTATGTTCATCTAACCTAGTACGCTTCCACAATGTTCTTGCTCTATTGATGGCGATTTTTAGGTCTCCAATATAGGCTGGGAGATGCACTCATCCCGGGTGTGAAGACCGTTTCGGTATTGCAGCAAACATTGCCTTCTTTATGTACTCCGTCAGGTCGCTAACAGACCTATCTATCCCTGCCGGAGTGACTTCAGGGAGGAGTGGTGGAAGCGTAGCGGCTATCTGGTCTTGGAAGAACACCCAGTCTGCCGCCTTATAGTTGAATTTCTCAGCGGTTGGGGAGAGTTCGACTGGGTGCATGATTTCCATTATCACCGGTAGGTGGTCGGACGGAAGATCATCCAGCGCTGTTAGTCTCGCTCTAGTTGTGATACCTTCCACCAGAGCGATGTCCAAAAGGTCGGGGAGTTGATTCGCAGCATCCGGTACGTGTGTGGGTTCCCTAGGGGCCATCACGACGTATCCGTTTCCTGTAGAATTTAGAAAAAGCCTATCGCCCTGCCGATTGGGACGTTGACAGTTCCAGCTAGCGTGCTTCGCGTTGAGATCGCCGGCGACTACGAATCTATCGGATAGACTTGTCACTATATCTAAATCGCGTTCATTAAGCGTGCCTGGAGAACAGTAGCCAGCCATAAGCAGAAAGGGGAGTCTGCCGATGTAGGTTCTAATAGCCACTGCCTCTAATGCCGCTAGCTGGGGAAGGAGATACTCACAGTGCGCGATCGAAGAACGAACGAACAGCGCTACACTTGCGCCTCTTCTACCCGCTCTATCTTGTCTATAGACTTTAAACCCGCGCATCTTAAGTTTACTTTGGGTGTCAGGAACGTTTCTGTTATAAATGCTAAATCTATATTATTAGCATCTAGGAAAGCCCTGAACTCATGTCTATCATGTCTAACACCCCTGGCGTTCCATATACACAACCTAGCAACTCCGTCATTTCGTCTGGGCATTGAGAGAAACGAGGGAGGTTAGGAGCTTAAATATGTCCAGGAGGGCAGACATAGGATTCTCCATAAGGAGAACTATCGCCCTCGTTATTCCTTCTAGGATTGGGGCGAGCGAGAGGTTGGAGTTTGCTAATTGCAACGCCTCGGCAAAATTCTGGACTTGGGCGAGAGTAGCACCTTGATCGGTCGGAATTTTCGAAGTGCTTGCAATAGCTTTTTGCTGGGCCGCTGGTACATGGGTGGAGGTGGACTCTACCGTGGTAACCTTGTGGCTTTTCTGCTGCCCCTGTTGCGTTTAGGGCGCTGGGTAAGGTATCCTGTAGTATTGGCAGCATTTTGGGGGGCTGTCGCTGTCACGGTGGACCACAGAGGCGCGGAAACGGGTATATTCAAAAGCGAAGGGATGCGTGGATTCTGCTGCTGCGTTTGCTGCGGCTGTTAGCGGACCGGCGCGAGTTCCGTGCGTCGCCCCGCACGAAGCTCCTGCACAGGGACGCAAGCTAGAGGCTGTTGCTGCTGTTCTCGGAACAGCTGCTGCTGCCTCGCAGCTCGCTCCATCCGCTGCTGCCGGAGCCACTCGTATTGGAACGTCCGCTATTCCTCGAGCTCTGCCCTCCTCCGTCGGGCCACCCTGCTCATTGCTTCAGTGGCATCTATAACCTGTAGTGCTACAGGACACCCTCCGTAATTGGCGGTGTGAGCGCCACTACAGAGTGCGCATGTAGGGGGGACATTGTACGGCTTGCGACAATCTTTAGTCCTAGTGGGGCGTTCGGAAGCTCGATACATAGGCTGCGCTCTGCAGCAAGCCTGCTTGTGGTAGTACCACTGCAAATTTCTCCACTGAGGCGGGCGCTTGCTGGGGATTTAGTCCTCAAATATTACCCTCAACAGGCAGCACTGCCGCAAAGGCTCTCATCTTATCACGGCCCTCGGGGGAATTCTCAACATCGACAATGACCATTGGGAGTTTGGCTGTTGTCCTTGATGAGTGCATACTCGTCACTCGTCGGACGATGATGCGTTGGAACTACAGGTCACCCTGGATATCTTCCTCATCAGTATAAACATCTATGTCTCTTAATACGAAGCGCAGAGACATCTAATTCTTGGGGCGCAGCAAGTTGTACGCTACTCCGCGTTCAGTCAGGAACTTGCAAAGATTTGCCTAGTCCCTTTCACAAACGGTTTTCACGGCGGTCCCGCCGCGCGCCCGGTGTGAGCATAAGCCCAGCGGTTCGTATTCAGCTTTGAACTCTAGGTTCAGTCGGCCCATCGAGCCAGTGAAGGCTGGCGTAATAATGACGGGGGGCATATCGTCACTTCTTCTAGTGAGGGCCGTCTCAACATCATCTTCATCGTCCTCACTGTCCGAAACGTGTGTACGAGCTGTGGAAGGGGGACGGGGAACTGCCTGATCTATCTCAGGGGCAGCAGCTGTCTCTTGTGGGATCTCACTTTCGGAGGGGGTTTCTGCCACTTCGGTCACGACTTGAACATTCGACGCCTCTAGTTGGTCTATGGTAGAGAGAGGAGCTCTCTCTTCCTTGCTGAGCTCACTGGCGGTACAAACGCCGTCTTGTTGAGTTTTAGCTCAGCTCTTCTTTTTATTCTTGGCCTTAATGACCTGAAGTGCGCCGGACCCAGGTGGGATCGGCAGCACTTCATCAGCTTTCACTCTAAGATCTGGCTTACTCAGTCCGCTAGGACCAGGGAAGTCAGAGCATGTCACCGCAGTGACCTTGGGAGCTACCTTGAGGAAGGGCTTAGGTGAAAGTCCAGAAGAGCCTGGGATGATGAGACTGGGTCTAAGCTCAAGAAATTCGGCCACGGGGACCGGGACAGTCTGCGTCCATATAGGACCAGCCGATCGCAGTTTCCGGCGCCTGGGCGGAGGAGTAATCTCCGCGGGACGCGACACGCGCAAGTAGAAGATGGTGGGTCCTGCCTGACTAGCAACCGTTGTGTCATGGCCTTGCTGCTCTTAACTGGAGACATTGGACCTTGAAGGTCAATCCTATCAGGTAGGAGAAAACTAAGGGGCACGCTACCCGCAATGCAAGAATCTGCTAGGCCCCTTTCCCACTTGGTGTGGAAGCTCAGCAGTTACGCCCGACCGGTCGCCGAAGCCTAGCTCGGATAGCTACCGTAACAAGCGTTGCGGAGTCAGCCGGGGACCGTCGGTTTGGTTCGCTAATTTCGCTGGCCCTGATAAGGGCCAGACGAAAATCTGCGTAGCCTTCAGAAGGGCTGGACAA
This sequence comes from Periplaneta americana, assembly GCF_040183065.1. Lineage (NCBI taxonomy): Eukaryota > Metazoa > Arthropoda > Insecta > Blattodea > Blattidae > Periplaneta > Periplaneta americana. The sequence goes on from NC_091123.1 coordinate 100,413,997, forward strand.
TAGTAGAAGAGTGGAGGAGAGAAAGCAAATTAGCCTTTAGGCAGTCACTCCGACACAAAGACACAGAGTCTCTCCCTAGAAGGAAGCCTGCCTAAGTTCCGAGGATGGCTAGGTGTCTCCCCAAGAGAGGACCCAATCCACGACCGGAATCCGCCTGGCCTAGGGAAGATAGTGCGCACAGCCCTTCGCGGGCAACTCGGCTTTCTTCGCGCTGCGCGCCGGTGCGGCAAGGAAACCAATAGGCTGCTCTTTAAAAAGTGCCGATCACGTAGGTGTCCGCCGCCTGCCAACAGAAGTACTATGCTCGGCGAAGCTAGCCTGCCTGGCCGAGAGCTGCTTGCCTGCTACGCTGTAATAAAAGTATGAGAATTTAATTTAAGAAGATAACTATGTATTGTACCATTAGTCAATGTAAGGGCTTTTCGGGCTTCCCCTTCAAAATTTTCTAGAGCTCCATCAGTGCAGCATCGTAACCCGGAGTGAGATTAGTGGCCAACAGGTTTGGAGCTCAAATATTTAGTTTCTTACAGCAGCGAACACCTTGCAAGGACGCGTTTTGCTTACATTTTAAATTCGTCCTACCAATTCTCCTCTTTCGATTTCCCTTAGTTATCATTTAACCCTGTAGATGAGGAAGATGAACATCCTCGAAACTTCGGTGGATCACCAACTTATGACCTGGCTGGAAGCCCGAGAGAAAAAAAAAAATGAGTGATCACGTCGCACAGTGGGCCAGAATCGACTCAAAATGGGACAAATTATTTTATGTCTCTATTGTTTTCTTGGATGCATAATATCAATAGTTGTTCAATAGTTTTCACTTTTTCTTTAAGTTAAAAGCACTTTCACAACATTATAATTTTTTATCCAATATCTGATTCCTCATCATTACATTTTCATTACTGACATTTTCTTCATGAATGGCACTTTCTTCTTCTTCCTCCTAGAGTCTTTCAATAGTTGTAATCCTTCCTTCCACAAGGAGTTTTGTGTTTTTTATGTGACTTTGTGATATTTGAAATGAGAGGATCGGAAGATATGAGAAAAATGTTGACTAAATCTGTAATTTATTTTTACGAGAACTTTTCCTTGTGTGGGGCTCTCGATATATTATTTTAATATTTTTATTATGAGTCTCCTGCCCTTCCTCAGATAACTGTTTAATTAATTGGAAGCAGAGCTGAGTTAATAATCTGAGACCCATGGATGAGAATTTTGAGTACGCTAGCTGGGAAGTTAAACTAGGGATACTTCTGAATGAACAATTTTGCATTTTCTAGCGCATTTTGATTGAAAGAATCAATTTTAATGTCTCTTCCACTAGAAATTACTCAATGAACAACTCCAAACATATAATTAAGTATTTATCTATCCCGGTTATGGATATGTTAATTCGGGATTTGAGAAGAATTTTCTAGGAGTGTTCCCGTTGTTTGAGGTTCCATTCTCTCCTGGTGTAGGTTTGTCCACAAGAAGTCCCATCTCATTTGGAAACCGACTCTGAATTTCTTCCTTTCTCTTTATCATAAATTCGTCTGGCTCTATGATCTAACAGAGTCTGTAACTTCACATCTGCACTTATTTCTGTCAGAGTAATATCACATGGATAGCAATGCAGCTTTGCTTCTCGAACTTCATTGTACGCTGGATATAAATCTACATTTCTACATTTTGTTTGTAGTCTCAATAAAGTGTACTGGTACTTAGATAATTTCGTATCCATTATCAGAGCTAAAACGTCATCACCACTATATGTTGCAACATTTTTGCAGGAACCACTATGCTCATTATATGCAATTGGAATTTTTGCCGCTCGGGTTGGTGTACTTACAGCATTTTCCATTAGTTTAGCTGCTTCTTTTTACCAGAAGCCTTCAGACTTATCTGAGAAGCAAGAGCAAGCGCAGCAGGATCAGCAGCTTCTCTGAGATGTTCAGTTTTCCTTCTCTTGGTCTTCTAGATGATTCAGAGAACAATTTTCTTGGTTGACCAGAATGACTATACAACTATGAACACCCAGCCACATGTTCAACGTGAAATTTATTACATGGGAGCAGCTTAAATTCTTGATCCAATGAACTGCCATATTTTTCTTCCTATTTATTTTTCATTCTGTTACAATTGTGCTATCTTTTATTCAAATTACTGCAGAGTGAACTATTTTTATCTTCAGTTCTGAAGAAAAATTTTGTTGACAATTTTCATTTAATCCTAATTATGAAAAAACAAACTCATGAACAGCTGTCTTATCATTATTATTTTGTAGCAAGGCTTCCATGATTTCACGATGTAAAAAACAGCGATCATCTGGAATAGTAATGAATAATACTGTACGCAGGTATCTGAATTTTCGCACATTAAACAAAAAAGTGCAAGTAGCTTCAGCTGAATGCGACTTTTCTGCAATCTATAGGGTCTGTTTAAACCATCGACACAAAAGTTTTCGTAACATCGAGTGACACGCACTTTATAACCCCTTTTTAAATATTGCAAACTAAAATATATTAGCCTAAATTGCATTCCTCCGAGTTATCACAAATATGTACACTCTATATAAACCAATTCAAAGTTATATGTATTCCTAATAAAACCTACCCTTTGCTCTAATATTCTCAGCCATTGTTATTTCTTTATTCACGAATATGACCACGTAACACACACCACTGTCTCAAGCGCACGGCCTAGGACTGACTGGTGCGCTATCGCCTGGTTACAATAGGTCTCTTTCAAGGCTGTAGCCACAGTTGTTAAAACGTGTTATCGATGATGCATCATGAGTTTAGTGCTCACTAACATCTCTACTATGAGTATACACTGTCAAAAATATTGTAAAAAAATTCATTTTTTTCAATTTTGTCCCATTTTTTACTCAGTCTGGCCGACTGTGCGTCGCCAGGAAAGCTTCAGTAGTTGAAGACATCCCTCAAAAACGTTGTATATCAACGGCTTTTGCACATGATATACAACGTTCTTTGAGGGAGGTCTTCAGTTATTTAAGGGCCTTTGGTTTGGGAATGTTCTCTTCTATTAGAAATACAAGGCCAGGCTATAGACTAACTAATCTTTTTCTGTTTCTTCTTGTTAGATTCCGGTGAGGGACAATCCATACTTACTTACTTATTTACAAATGATTTTTAGGGGAATCCGGAGGTTCATTGCCGTCCTTACATAAGCCCGCCATCGGTCCCTATCCTGTGCAAGATTAATCCAGTCTCTATAATCATATTTCACCTCCCTCAAATCTATTTTAATATTATCCTCCCATCTACGTCTAGACCTCCCCAAAGGTGTTTTTACCTCCGGTCTCCCAACTAACTCTCTATATTCATTTCTGGATTCGCCCATACGTACTACATTCCCTGCCCATCTCAAACGTCTAGATTTAATGTTCCTAATTATGTCAGGTGAAGAATACAATGCGTGCAGTTCTGCGTTGTGTACCTTTCTCCATTCTCCTGTAACTTCATCCATCTTAGCCCTAATATTTTCCTACGAACCTTATTCTCAAACACCCTTAATCTCTGTTCCTCTCTCAAAGTTAGAGCCCAAGTTTCACAATCATGCAGAGCAACCGGTAATATAACTGTTTTATACATTCTAACTTTGAGATATTTGATAGCAGACTAGATGACAAGAGCTTCTCAACCGAATAATAACAAGCATTTCCCATATTTATTCTGCGTTTAATTTGCTCCCGAGTGTCATTTATATTTGTTACCGTTGCTCCAAAATATTTGAATTTTTCCACCTCTTCGAAGGATAAATCTCCAATTTTTATATTTCCATTTCGTACAATATTCTGGTCACGAGACATAATCATATACTTTGTCTTTTAGGGATTTACTTCCAAACGAATGACTTTACTTGCTTCAAGTAAAATTAATTACATTAAAATGTAAAGATGATAGTGCATCTCCTTGCTTTAGGCCGCAGTGAATTGGAAAAGCATCAGATAGAAACTGGCCTATACGGACTCTGCTGTATGTTTCACTGGGGTACATTTTAATTAATCTAACTAGTTTCTTGGTAATAACAAATTCAATAAGAATAATATATAAAACTTCTCTATTAACCGAGTCATATATTTTCTTAAATTCCTGAGGCACAGTGAGGGACAGCTTTCTTTAATGACATATTATGTAAATTTACCGTACAACTGCAAACTGGGCAGTCTTTTGAAGGTGCTCTGTCAGCTCTCCTGCAAATCATGTACAATGGAAGCTTTGCCATAAATTTTCTTAATTATAACCTCGATATCAGTGTATGAAAGTACGTCCTTTATACTAACGTGATAGCAGTCATCCATTTTATTAATTTAATCTTTTGTTTAGGAAATGGGAAATGCCTGTAAGAATATTTGTCACCATTGTAGTGCTTGTAGACAGTAGAACACATAACCATCGTTTTTACCAATATAATGAAATAACTAGACCTCGTGTACTTTAAATATACACAGACACGCATACAAAAATTAACAAAACTTGTAAAAAATGCACTTAAGCTACCTAAACTATTTTTCTACTTTACCTTAACAGCATAAACTTGCTATCAACTTACAACATAATACACGATTTGATAGTTGTTTAGAAAGCAAAATGGCGATTACTATGGCAACGGCAGCCTCTGACGTCAGACAAAGGGAGGCACAGAAGAAATGTAGCGGAAAGTATTTTTAAAAAGAAGCATGACCCGTTCTTGTTACCTGGGAACCAGATATCAGCAGGCCCCACATGCCTCAGGACCAGCAAGAGATGATGGTTCGTAACTTCCTGTTTGCATATTTTCAAAATATATTTAACATTCAAAACTAATATTTCCTAACTTGATCTGTCGTACTATGAGCTAATTTTATTACTCATCACAGTGGAAGGGGTGATAGTAGGAGGAAGAATAATAAAGTGCATAAGATTTGATGATGTATGGCATTGTTAGCAGAAGAAGAGATGGTACTACTGGATATGCTACTGGAGCTGCATGACAGAGCTACCACCAAGAACGATGACCAAATATCCACGGGGTCCAAGTCCGGCGTCAGCTCGCAGCTGACTCTACATCGGAACAAGCCCGAAACACAGGAAATAAACGGAGATGATGATGAAAGAAGAGAAGTATAATATTGACCATGACATGAGTCCGAGGACCATCGCAGAAAGTTACCCAGCAGTTATGCTTTGATTGGCTGAGGAAAAACCTCGAAAAGGAAGTTAACCAGATAACTTGCCCCAAAATAACAGGTATCACTTTTCTTGGCTATCGATATGTAATAGATGTTCGCAGAAATAAATGACTATATGGAGATATAATTGGATCCTATAGAAAAAATGTCTTATTTTAGAGGAGTGGTCATCAGCACAGAGCAGCCTGGGTCTAGCGGAGTACACACTACACTATGGTGCATTCATAACTGCCAGCGGATATGCTCACTATCTCTTCCTGCTGCATGACGGGGCACACGGGACGGCTCAGCTTACCCTTTACCCATTTCAGCGAGTGCTGACTTAGAGATTGAAAGAAGGTAATGACTCCCATACAAAGACTGAAAATAATATTTTCTTACAAAGGAATATTATATATTTCGTAGGCCTACTTATTAGTTTTGTAACTTTAATTTTGAAATTTAATCATATATTTCAAGTTAAAATTTATTTACAAGAAATCTAACCTAATCGTGTTATTGTCAGATCCACAAGTCACATAGATTATGTGTGTGACAATGTTGAATTATCTGTCATGAAACTGGAAGTGTGTTTCTTGTCCTGCCTTAACCAGTGTCCTTAAGCCATGATGACCACAAAACAAATTAACTCCGTGTTTTGTGCTGGTTGATAATCTCCTTCGCAACAGTGGGTATGAAATAGAGCGGGGTACAGTACTTGAAAGCTAACGTTGGAAAGGGTGATGATATTCTTACTTCACAGAGCTGTAGGAAGATGTTTTTAACATTAACTCCTTGATGACAAAACTATTTCCAATAGGCAACAAAGTCACAAACCCGGCTATAACTCCGCTAATAAACTGCCAGCATCTAACTCTCGACACAATCCAAACTGCACAATCTAAAGCAACTCTCTCTTCCCGGGGACTCACTCTCCATCTCCGATGTCACTGACTCGAGTATCTCTCAATGTAACTGCCAACTCCGATCTTCTTCATTGCTAATGCCAAACTCTATCACTCGAGTCTCTCACAATGACTACCAGTTCCAAACATCTTAGTCGGGTCTCCTGTCTCTAATTTCCAAGTCGAACCTCTCTTCTTGACTCCCGCTCTATGACTGACTCTCCTACACGAAAGAAAAACCCCTGAACCCTTACAGAACAAACTAGAACTGCCCAACGACGGAAATACAAAATCCGCGAAACAGAGACATGAACAGTGTTCACGTTACAATCAAAGAGATGCTAAAGCTTCTAGCATCGCGTAAGGGCCAGAAAAACGAAGGAAGGATGATAAGATGATAACATCAGTACTGCCATCTATGTCATGAAAAATGAAAGAATACATGAAAACAAAGAAAATGAACAGTGGCGAAAACCAATCGCCACAACGTGTTCCTCTAGCTTTTATTCCTGCTCCTACTTCTTCTCACCTCCATATCTCCTCCATTTTCTTCTTTCCCACCGCTTCTATTTAATGCGTTTTTCCTCTAGCTCTTTTCCATTCTTTTCCTTGTGTGTCTCTTCGTACGCTTTTCATCCAGCTCTTTTTGAACTTCTTACTGACGCTCCTTTAGAAGATATTCTCGCTACAGTTATTCTTCAATGTTGAGACCATCATCTCAACTACCATGAACCTGTGGCAATTTATCAATCTGCACCTTCTCCTCCTCTTCTTCTTGCTTTCAATTTTTAATGTTTCCATCTTCTTTTTATTACTTGTTCTCTTCCTGCTGCTACTTCACTTTCTCTCCGTATGTTTTCCCCCTCTACTTATCTTTCTCTTGTTCCTCCAAATTTACGTTTCTTCTGCTTTTCCGCCTTGTACTCCACTCCTGCTTCTCCTCAGTATTTTTCTTCACCTACAGTTACTTCTTGTCCCCCTGTACTTCCTCGAACTTCTCCTTCTCCTTTATCTGTTTATTTTTTCCTTCGTCGCGAGCGATAGATAATTCACTTTACTATGCTCTTCAGAAAGTAACATGAGGATTGGTTAAGTATTCTATTCTATGTTTTATCAATAATTTTAACTTATGTATTTTTATCTTTAACTTCAAAAAATTCCAAAATATATGCGTATGTTAAAGATTACGTTAAGGGAACTAGGATATGTAAATAAACAATAATGACTTTTCTTTATTTTGACCTTAAACATTTAGCATTATTTATACATTAACAAGATATATGTTTTCTACTAATGATTTTACTCCTTAATATAGCATTTTTAATAAATAGAGTGTACGTATCCAAACCGGTATCAAGCAATTCCTTCTATTAGTCATCACATTATTTTTATACTCATCCTCCTACACTGTATAAATACCTCACCTCTGGAATTTATTAAGGGAGCCAGGGCAAAACGAATAATCCGGGCAAAGAGAATAATGCCTATTTCTTAGAAACGCCAACAGGTTGCACTTTCTGCTATGTTGGGGAAGAATCCCAAACAGATTTTGCTGTTGGAAGTGACTTTTCGTCATTCTAGCTAGTGAGAGAGGAAGTCAGCGTGTGTTTGAAGAAAATTGGCTGTTTTCTTAAAATATTTCAAGGTAAGAGAAACGTATGTACAACACACAATACTGCAGAAACGTTTTGTTATGTGATAGTAATATATAGGCGATACGATTACTTCTAAAGTGCTGTACTTACGAAGAAGATTACTGATGCTTATGATTGTATAATCTTAAATGAAAAGCGAAATGGCGTCTGCGGACAAAGTGAATAGGGCAAAGTGGATAACTTTATTTGATTATATAAGTGTTAGCTGTATTATTGTATGTATTTGTCTATTGTAATAAAGAGTGTTAAATAATTTTACATAGTGGAGGCATTAAGTAACACTAATTAAACTATAAAGCAGTAACACTGATCTTAATTTTTACTTAAAAAGTTCTTAATGTGTTTTCAAATGGTTTAATTTTTCAAGACAAAGACGGAACAAGCCAAATGGTCTGAAGAAGCCATGAAGGAAGTACTTGAAGAACTAAAATCTTGAAATCAGTGGTTATGCTAACTGGCCATACAACCATGATGTGTTTGTTCATGAAGATTTTGCTCCAGATCAAATATAGATCGCCCACTTGAGATAAAAATCAGCGAAAGGACAGCTGGCTCAGATTTAAAAAAATTCTGCGGTGCCAGCTTTTTCGGCGGCTGAAGAAATAGTTAATAATAAGAAAGAAGTGCGCACAAACGTGCAATTTAGTTTTGTATGAGTTACTTCTCTTTACTATATTACACCAGTGAATTCGTTCTTTTCACACATTTACTAAAATGATATTTTGGACACACTTTGTTGCACAGTTTGCACACGCATTCGGAGGAAGGTTCGTGGTACTCTGATCTTCTGCACAGTTTGTGGTTACGGCGCTACGTAACTTGTTGTTCCGCCCTGTTCAGTAGCGGTTGATCATCGCGTCCGTTCCATAGAATTCACTTTCTATTTCCGCCTTCTTCTCTTGCATGACAGTGCAACCCAACTAGCACTCTCAACATCCATGCAGCTTTTCTGTGCCAAGATACTCCCTATACTGTCATATGGACTGGACATCACATGGACACGGCTAAACTACAATGACCTCAAGACCATGGAGAACTTCAAAGCAAGGTTCTTAAAAGCAACACTGGGAATCTCAAGAAACAGTTAATGCTCACTCAGAATCAACCACCTCTGTGATGTAGTTATCTTCAGAGATTGAAGGAATATTCAATTCATCAATTACACTCAGATTTTCAGTTCCGGTTACATCAAAATCTTCAACACCGTTATCAGGAGAACCCAAGTCAGTTCTTTTGATTTAGACCAGTGACAAAAGTGGATGCTCGAAAGATACGAGGTAAACGAAGAAAATGTCAGCGCTCTGAAGCTCTTACATCTATACCCATTAAGAACGTTCAGAGAGAATTAACTTATGGGCATTAGCAAAAGCAGAAGAAATCCAAGCCTTCAGTGCCAGTGAAACGTCGACTTGTTGAAATTGTATTTTGTTCTAATCTAACGTGCTGTAAAGGGCTGTAATAACATTTCTTATCGTCTAATATGACTCATTAACATCATGTTTATGTGTTGGTTTTATTTTCTTGCCAGTGAATAAAAATTAAATAAAAATGTGAAAATGTTATAGGCATATTCACTTTACCCGGGTTAAATATTCGCTTTCCCCGTGTACCCGGGCAAAGCGAATAATTAAACTATATTTTCTTTCTCAAATCATATCACAGTCCGTAGCTACGAGAAACGAATTGCTGTTTTTTGATATGTGGACAACATGTGTCATAAACAATGTCATGAAGTTTTTATTTCGGGAGCACCCATATATAGCCTGTGACATTGTTTATTCTTAGCTTATCCGCATTGCCCGGGTTTCCCCTACCTAATGACCTCAGGGATTGCCGGACATTATCATAGTCTAGATTACGTAAGTCAGTTTTAAACTAATTTTAAATAAAATCAATTCATAAGGAAAATGAAATAGAATGTCATATAATATGTAGCTAATCGGCGTTGTATGCAATGGAAGGGGAAAGGAACTAACCACCCTACCCCCTTATCTCCTAGCCTAGTTGCCTCATGAGTGGTGCCTTCTTGGTACAACCCAAATCAGCAGCATGTGCTGTTGTCCGTTGCGCAGAATGAGCTGGCTCGTCGTGGAACGAGGGCATTCCTTGGTGAGCTACCAGAGGTGATTTGCCGTGATGGCCTCCCGTAAACTTGTCAGGAAGTTAAGGTAATGTAATCAAGTGATCAAAGGAATTATTATGGTGGCTTTGCACAGATGAAACATTTCCGATGTAGATTTCTTTCGTCGCTGTTTGTGTATGGCCACGAGCAATCTCTGAAAACAGCGGGCGACTACTTTCCTCATGTGCAAGTCACTGCCAAGGATGTTGCATACTGACCCATGACGAATGTGGACAGTCTACGCCAGACGTCTCAATAGGGCCTTCTTGGAGCACTTCCTCCTCTCGCTTTTTTTAATGTAAGAGTGGAACAATATGCGGGAGCAGTTCATGTACCTCCGTATGACGTCATTGACCGCGACATTTGAATAGACATCTCAAACGCTACGATGTAACGGTCAGTCATTGTGTGCATCTCCGAGGAAAGAATGTCCTTATTACCGCAAATGTATGAAGAAATAAAAGCTCTCATTGGGAAAGGGAAATTGTGGGAGTCGCAAGTTTTAGTGGATAACAGTTACCACTTTTTTAATCTAGAATTTTTACCTAATTTGAATCAAGACTAGTGTTACTAATAATGACGTAACATGTATGATTCTTCGTGCTTCAGATTTCTCCTTTTTACTCATTGATATATCATTAAAAATAAACTTAATATTATTATTATTATTATTATTATTATTATTATTATTATTATTATCATCATCATCATTATAGTGAAGTACAGAATTTGAGATCAGATTTAAGACTTGAATAATTCTAATTTTAAATAATTGTTTGTGAATTCCCAAGATATTTTCTTTTCTCTTAACCATTGAAAACATTAAGAAATATGTTATTAACTATCACTAGCCTGCGAATTTCAACTTTGTGTTTGTTGCCTAAACTAAGTAATGTGATTTTATATAATGTCGATGTGCTGAATCCGAATTTTCAATCCGTTTGCTTCTATCACGTCAGGTTTGTTTGCAAAATCACTTTAAATTTATTTTTTAATTACGTGAAATTCATCACAAACTTTTCCATTTCACTTTTTCATTTAAAATTCAAAAACAATATTTAAAAGACACAACTTGCTGAAAGTAGGTGTAGGGTTGTTCATACATGTCACTAGAGTGTTTTTAGTTTGTTTTGTCTTGTTTACTTCACTATTGGATGTATAAATTAGCACAATATATCACACAAAAAATTACACCACTTGCTTCTTAGTTGAGAAAGTCCTCCTGTTCCTCTTTCTTTTATGTTTCTCTTCAGGTATTTCACGTCTTAACATCCAACAATAATCACCAAGCATACTGATACTCCCGCGTCCCTGGTACCTTCTTTAGAACTCCTGCAGATCCTTGTGAAATCGTTCATCTTACTCTTAGCTGAAAAATCCTAGATTTTCGGCGAAATAATCTAGCTGAGAAAACAGACAATTTTGGTACTCATGTTACAACCAAATTCCTTGTATGCTTCAAGCTTGTTAGCCACAATGTTTCGGTAATTAGAATCCTTGTTGCCAAGAAATTTTAAAACAACTTCACAAAACAATATCCATGTTGATTTCTCCTTTTCATCCATACTGTTTTTAAATGCTGCACCAGACATGTTTTCTTATGTCAGGACGATTAAATATATATGTTCTTTCAATTTGCTTCAGATAGTAGTGGAAATATCTCACATATGTACTTAAAACAGCCTCCTTCCTTATTTAAAGCTCTTACAAGCTGTTTCATTAAGCCAAGCTTGATGTGGAGAGATGGCAGCATAACTTTAGAAGAACTCACAAGGCTTTGGCGCACAACATTCTTACAACCGACTTCCAAATTTTGTCGAGGTGGCCAGTCTTTCATAGTCCAGTGATCATCTCGTGTCCTACTATCCCACAGGCAAAGAATTCATGAAAATTTGGTAAAACCAGATTGTTGACCCAGAAACATAGTAAGAATTTTGAAATCATCAAAACTTGCCAGTTGTGTTCCTATAGTCTAGTCGCAATAACAGCAGTTGCAAATTTGTGTATGATTTTTTGAGGACCACTGAATAGGCAATGGGCACTGAACCAAAATTTTTCCGTTATGAAGGAGGAAATCCTTTAAATCTCGCTCTTGGAAGCATCAATGAACAGTCTCCATTCACTTAGTTTGTCCAAGTTCAGCACGGATTAATATTCTTAGTGATGTTCCTACTATACCTGATCAAGCCCCAAAATGAAATATAAGGTTCAAATATCCCTGTGATTTGTTTAAAATATTCATCGTTGTAAAGTTAGTAGATTATCATCTTCGGAGAAAAAGTATTTAAAACCTATTTCACGTAGTCAGTACCAATACAATGATGTTTATTTAAGATTTTCTGATCGCACAGGGATCGGTACATTAGGCACAGGTAAAATGGCTAACCGAACAACTGAATACACGATATGATTTTTACGTTTAGAATCGTACCCCTTCACATCACACGAACAGAAGTAGCAGTCATTACTATGGTTCGACTGCTCTCTCCAAACCATAGGTACTCCAAAAGATAGCAACAGTCTTCTCCAATTGATCAAATGACGAAGTTCTCTAGTGCATACTTTACATACTTTGTCTGGTGCCCAAGCTTTACTTTGGTCTCCAAGTTTGATTCCAAAATAGGCATAGTATGACTTTTTCACAAAATCTGTAATATTACACCTCTGCTTAGGCAATGTGTATACACTGCATAAGTCATATAAGAAAAGTGGTCTGGTTATTTAGACATCCTCAATGCAACATGGTAAATGCAGTACTTTCTTACTGAACTAAAACCTTTCAACATTCTCCTCCACAATAAAGCTTCAAACTGATTTCGTTTCTTTTCCAGATGAAACGCAGACTAATTAAATGTGAGAGAAACTAGACGAGTTGAGTTCAGACTCTCACTAAGGAGTGGCTGACATTTCTATCTTTCACAAATAAAAATAATGACAAGGCTGCACGTTAATTCGCCCTAACTTCCTTATGTGCTTGCACCCCCTATCTGCTAAGAAAAATCCAGTGTCCTTGGTTTTCAATGCGAACACCTTAAAACATATGTTGAATACATTTGGTTTTCATATCCTAACATACTAACCCTACATATGTTAAAGTATTACAGTTTAAATAATTACGCTCTAAATTGTCGTAATATATTATAAGATAATTGAAATAACAAAAAAAGGGTACGTGATAGGATCTTTTTGGCTTTGAATTTGATTTCAGCATGCTAAAAATACCCTAAAAACATTAAAACTTTGGAGGCAGGAATTTTATCGCAGACTAGGGCTATTATTGTAATGAATATATTAATATTGGTATATCATAACAATACGTACTTTAACAAACAACAAGTTTAACAACTTACTTTAACAACCAACAAGTTTAACAACTTAATTATTATTTTAAATATTGTATAAACTTAAAAGAAGAGATGCCAAAAACAATTTATTAGAAACGAAGTACTGTTGTTTAGTCAACTGGTCGAAGACAGGTCTGAACCTCACAAGTGATACTAACGAGGTACCACTTATGAGGCAACTAGGCCAGGAGATAATGAGATAGAGTGGCCAGTTCCTGGTACTTAAATAATTATTTAAGAAATTCCTTCCCAAAAGAACCGTCAAATTGTGACATGCATATTAAGTAGAACTCAAAAGTGCAGCTTTGTATCATTTCTCCCGCAACAGTTACAACTTAGCTCGCTCACGCTTGTAACATAATCAACGATCGGCTATCTTCGGGTATTGCGCTTATCCTTTCAGCTGACAATGCTATCTAAACTTGCTCTCAGTAACAACTTCTATGCGTTGGCCTTGAGACGCCTGGTCTACGCTATCGCATCGTCAGTGGTGCACCGATCTGCGATAATCAGGGCCTCCGCATCCATCGCAATTTCCTGTTTGTGAACTAGTAACGGCGTGGCACTTCGTGGTTTATCTTACATCGTGTTTGCTCTCATCTGTATTATAAATTCGTCTTTGTTAGGTTTGACGAAAATACTACTATGACTGGAATTCATTGATCGATATTTGTTTCGTTAGAGAACGGAAGAATTCTAATAAAATAATATAAGAACACGATCTGTCAATCTGGTTATGTCATTCCATGAGTATTGAGGACTAACACAGGTTTATCACTTCAATAGTTCTTACAATGAAGGTTTATTATAGATAATGATTACTAGTAGGCCTAAGCAACAAAAATATAATTTACAAGACCTAATTATGTAGTCTATTTTTACTTGAACAATAAGAGTGTTGTAACAGAATTTACATTTAAGGTAACCGGGGGTAATAAAGCCCACCAAAGGAATAAAACGTCCTTTCTTTCAAATTGAGATGTGTAGTAATTTTTAAATAATGAAATAGCGTACTTTTATAATTATCCTATAATATTTTAATTCAAACAAATATTCAAACATACACAGAAATGCTGTGAGCCATGAAACTTGACATCATATCATTGGGCCTTAGTCTACAACTTGTTGTGACAGATAATAAGGCCCACAATATTGAACACAATTTGGGCATAAAAAGTTTTCAGTTTTTTCCTCACTGAGACCTAAACATTCATCGTGCACCAAACATTCACAAAAAACATATTCTCTTCGCAGAGAGAACACATCTGCGTCCCCTGGATGTTTACAAATCATGAAGTTGATGGTTCATCCAATGCTTTTTCTGCATTAGTAATTGTCAGTCTTTCGTTTGTTTCATTTCTTGCAAACAAGATTGTGCTTCAGGGTTTGAACTTTAATAGTACAGGAACTTCTACGAATTTGTGCTCATTTCTAAGTATTTATTTTATGAGCCTTATTTCCTGATCTGTTACTTCACGCCAATTTTAATTTATGAAGTGCTCATATGCTCATTAGCGAAAGTTTCATGGTAGCCCCAAACTTCTTAATATTTACACAATGACCTGCATTTAATATTATATTAATGACACACAGTAAAACGATTAAATAAGGTAGTACACCCTATTGTCAGCCACCTCCCAGTAGTCAGACATCTTGGCATAATTATGAAAAAAGTATTTCGTTATTATAACTCATAGCCACTTAAAACAGTGATTGAATGACTTGTAATATTCTAGAATAGTTAAATGAGGACTGAATTTGTGTTTTAAAAGTGTTAAATTAAGTATTTCAATGGAGCTGATTATAGGAGACTTCAGTAAGATAGAGAAGCCAGTAGTCAGCCTAGGCGGCTGACTACTGGAACTATGGCTCACACTGAGTTTAAAGACCATTTTCTGTCATCTGCAAGCTTAAAGCCTGGCCTTTAATGTCAGACCATGGTATTTTGGTTTAAATACATAAAACCCAGTAGTCAGCCTAGTAAGACACATGGGCTGACTATTGGTATCTTGATTAACCTATAGTCAGCCACCATCTCAAATATTAAAATCTAAATAAAATAATGTAATAATAATAATAATAATAGTAATAATAATAATAATAATAATAATAATAGTGTAGAACTCATGAGAAGTTACCTACAACTTGCTCCCTAAATATACATTTTACAGATAGGCCTATAAATAAAAATGTTTTCGACTAAAAAAGTGAAACGACCGATTCACCAATATGAAGAGAGGGCGTTAGTGGAAGCTTTGCTTCAGATTCGGCAAAATAATTTAAACATTGGTAAGGGACATTACAAGAGGGACAAAATTTTGAAGAGCATCTGTTCTGGACAGGTCCCTTATCAAATACAAAAAAGGAACGACATGTTAAAGAGAGAGTTCCATGTACTATTTCATCAGCAGCATGACGTGAGTTTTTCCATAAAAAGAACTTGACCATAATCGAGGAAACAAAATTAAAACAACAGAGAAATGAAGAGAGGGAGAATTGAAAATCTCTTATGAAAAATAGCAAAGACAAAGAAAGGAAATCTACACTCATCTCAGATGCAAATGCTGATCCAGATGATGAATCTCAGGAAGAGGACAATTATTTAAGACAACTGTGTACTGCTTGTAATGATGAACTTATTAGTGACGTTGAAGATGAAGATTTGAAAAATATTGGGTCTGATAATTGTTCAAACTGATTTCATTTAAAATGTACTGAGCTTAATGCATTGCCATATGATATTGCAGAGAGTAAAGAATTTCACTGTCAACTGGGCCTAACACACAGCATTGTGAAGGAAATAGCCATTAGTGCCCTCAAAGGATCGGTTCAGATATTGAGAAATCATTTGTATGGAAGTGATAATGGAAATTTCAAGTTATCTTAACTGATGGCTGTTCATTGGTTTAGATATCAATGCCAATAAATCCGTACTATTATTTTTCTCGCGGTATATGGCATTCCAATCATTCTAACCTATCTGATGATCCCCCCCCCCTTTCTTATCTGTATATGAGCACAAACGCTACTTAGGTGTAAATTTTTCTGACATTTTGTATATTCGATTCCCTAAGCGTTTCAAATGTATATCATTTTACCTTTTAGGCGTGTTTCCAAATTATATGTAATACGCTTTGTCAAATCTGGCAAACTTTTCTTAAGGGAAGCTACATTTATATTATATTTTGCTGATTTTTTTTGTAAAAGGAATATTGTTTCAATAGTGTCTACCTCAGAAATGCCTTCTGTCATTCCTTCTAATCTTTTTTGTAATACTGTATAATGAAAGTACATGTATAATGTTTATTTTATCATATTCTAACAGTAAAATTGAATTTAACCTAAATTTGGTTTAGAGGCTGAGTACTGGTTTCAAACTGGCTGGACACTGGATTTATGTGGCCGAATACTGGAGAATTTGTTACTACTAGGAAAATGTATTATTTTAGCCCAAAACGTGTAGTTATAACGTTATGTTATGTGAAATTTCAAAACTAGACTATTTTTTTGTAATGGTGATTAATAAAGGAGATAATGTTAAATGGTTTTCTTATCAGAAACTACTCTAGTGTATTACAGTACTGTTAACAGGCTGACTAATGGTGCAGTCACCCTATCAGCTTAAATTTTGCAAAATTTTATAATGAAAGCAGAAATAATCACACATAAATTGTTGCCACCAGTCAGCTACAAACAAGAACGAGAATCTAATTTCTTCATACCTCACTTGAATGCAAGAAGAAATAGGTCTTAAAAGCTGTTGCTCTCTTCTGCAAAAGTGTATCACTAATGACAAAACTAGGTAGTGGGCCTTAAAACATGCTGAGCCTTAAACCCCCAGCTACTTTATAATATTACAACTGGTTCGATTAATTAAAATGTGTCTCAGTGAAATAAAAAGAAAAAATTGTATAGGCCACAATCGGTCTGACTCTTTTCCAGTTTCACTGCGGGCTAAAGGAAGGAGGTGTAATATCATCTTTACTTTTTAACTTTGGGATATAATATGCCTTTAGGAATGTCTAGGAAAACAAGAGTTTTTAGAACTGAATGGGTTGCATCAGCTGCTTGTTTATGCGGATGACGTGAATATGTTAGAAGGAAATCCACAAATGATTAGGAGAAAACACTGGAATTTTATTTGAAGCAATAACGAGAACATAATACGAAATACAAATATAAAAATGGAAAATTTCAAGTACCTTGGATTAACAGTAACATATATATATATATATATATATATATATATATATATATATATGACAGTTCAGAGGATTTTAAACACAGAATAAATATGGGAAGTGCCTGTTATTATTCTGTTGAGAAGCTTTTGTCACCCAGTCTGTTATAAAAAAGTTGAAAATTACAATTTAAAACACTTATATTACCGGTTCTTCTGTATGGTTGTGAAACATGGACTCTCACTTTGAGAGAGGAACAGATGTTGAAAATGTTTGAGAATAAGATGCGTAGAATATATTTGGGGCTAAGAGGGATAAAGTTAGAAGAGAATGGAGAAAGTTACACAAGGCAGAACTGCACACATTGCATTCTTCACCTGACATAATTAGGAACATTAAATCCAGACGTTTTACAGAGGCATAATATGTAGCACGAATGGGTGAATCCAGAAATACGTATAAAGTGTTCGTTGAAAGACCTAAGGAGAAAAGATCTTTTGAGAAGCCGACACGTAAATGGGAGAATAATATTAAAATGGATTTGAGGAAGATGAAATATAATGGCAGGGACTGGATTATTCTTGCTTAGAATAGGGACCGATGTGAGGGGGGCAATGAACCTTCGGGTTCCTTAGAAGTCATTTATTTGTAAGTAAGTAACATTACAACTGTAAAATGAAAGTAAGTAATATATGTTACACTTCAAGTCGAAATTCCGGTGACGTTTGACTCATTCTATTGATAGTCGACTCTCACTGTGTTCTTGGAGAAAGTTAAATATATGCACTTACTAATGGTGGAAGACTATTGCTAGCGAAGGACAATTGTTATTACTAAGGTTCAGGGAATATTAAAGACAACTACAATTACATTCATGGAAAAAAGTAATTTAATATCAGGACGCTAATTGTTTTTAAAAATACTACTTAAGTATGTCTTTATTGATTTAGCTCACATTGTTCAAATACTTCAAGAATACAGTAACTAATAATTATTTTAATTTATAGCTTTGAATAATCTGATTTCCAATAAACTGTAAAGTTTCTATTGGCCTACTTTTATTCTTGTGAAATGTTAATTGTTATTAATTGTTTTATCACAGTTTACAGGGTGATAGTGAATTATGACACGTATTAGAATGACATAGAACATTGTTCTTCTTCAAAAACTTTTCATTGTTCAGCATTTGGTGTGACACGTACTCTTGTAACCCCCTGACTGGAACCCTCCGACTGAAATCTAGTTACAGTTCTCAAGACGTTTCCCTCACAAACCTGGAACTTAGCTTTCCTTTATTACATTCTTAGAGCAGTTACTGAAGTGTGACCTCTTGTATAATTGTTTGAGGACAACGTTTCTCTAGTGTCAAGTATATAGAATCCTTCGTCCACAATCTCTAATACAACAACTACAATGGACTTGGCATCTCCCTTATCACTGTCTAAGTTTGGAACCTGAATTCATATTAAATTTAGGAAAAAATTCGTCAAACTTTTAAAAATAAATCTCTGTGAGCTCACGTGTAGAGAGACGGAATGCCCGAAACCAGATTTCGTTATCAAAGATTTTTACATTTCAACGGAAATTTATATACGTATATATTATATATATGCTTAATTAATTACTTATTTATGGCTTTTAAGAAACCCGTAGTTTCATTGCCGCCTTCAGATAAGCCCCCCATCGGTCCCTATCCTGTGCAAGATTAATCCAGTCTCTATCATCATATCCACCTCCCTCAAATCCATTTTAATATTATCCTCTTGTAGATCTCTATCGCCAATAGGAACAGTATTCTTACAAGAGAATTTTGCATACAAAGATTTACGAGTACAAATTTAAATCGTGAAAAAAGAAAAGACTTTGAGACAGGTTTTCCCGAAATAATTGCACCTTCCTTAAAATAATGACATATGAGAGCTTTGTAAATGCAACCTTTCTTAACACAGATACAAAGAAAAACGGAAACATATCTAATCGAAATATTTTTTTCTAACATATTATCAATAAAACTATCACAGGTGGAACGTTGCGTTTTCTTAGTTAGTCCCTATGCCTGAAACGTCAGGTGATACAATGAACGAGAAGTCAAATAGAGAATATTTTAGTTTATTTTTTCCTAATATACTCTATGGCTCGAAGACACAAGATCGTGAAACCAGAGCATGTACGAGCTAATAAAAATATACTGCCAGATTTCGGTGATATTCGGATCAAATTTTGGCACATTTAAAGGACCAAACTGAAATTCTTTCAATCATTTATTATCATAATATACTGCTCTCTTAAAATGTCTTAACAAATTGGAATTAAACCAATGGCTTTCCCAAAACACGCTATGAAATGTTTCATATAAAACAATTTTTATTTCGAAAAGAAGCAAAAAGTAGCAAAATTGTATTTTTCTTTTTTGAAATAATTAGTATTAAAATGACGGTCACGTGACTGGCTCCCATGGCTCATATGGCTCCCCATGTGACGTCATTGTGGGCGTGGCCAAAGTATGACGTCAGAAGTGGGCGGGCCAAGTATGACGTCAGAAGTGGGTGTGGCTAAAGTTTGACGTCATGGAGGGGTGGGGGGGGCTTAAATTATGACGTAAGACAGGGGCGTAACGTCATAAATGGCAATCTAAGAGTTCAAGGTTAAAGTGTGACGTCATGCGTGTATGTAATGGCATGACATGTTCATACATGTTTATCTCCTCAATGTGGGGGGCTTAAAGTATGACGTAGGAAAGGGGCGTAACGTCATAAATGGCAATCTAAGAGTTCAAGATTAAAGTATGACGTGCAGGTATGTAATTGAAGTTGTGGCATGACAAGTTCATACATGTTTATCTCATCACTGCAGATGTAATGTCTGCTATGTGTGCAAATATTATGCTGATTCATATCCGGCAATTGTTCTCGGGTGAAAGACACAAGTTCATACATGTTTGAAAATCCCATCTGCTATGTCTGCAAATATTATGCTGATTCACTCGCACTGCTATGTATGCAAGGTCACATCCGGCGAGTGCCCAAGAATTAATCTATCACACTTAAACACATACATTCTTTTTCTTAAGATTCTAATGTAATGGTAATTTAATTGATTGGGGAATGGGTGATGGAATGTGGGACATAAATGGTTGTACTTTCCGATAAAAAATTAATCTAGCACACTTGTAAATTAAACAGGATGTGGCTGAAGTTGGAAATGGGGGAGGGGGGTAATAATTTGAAATACACACGGCATAACTTATAGTGTGACGTCATTCACAAGTGCAGGTTGGGGCGTAACGTAATAATTTGAATTACATATGTTCATACAAGTTTGTATAGTTGAAATACACAAGTTCATACATGTCTGAGATTTCATCTACACAATGATGTGATTACACGTGCAAATATTATGCAATCTCACATCCGGTGATGCAATTGCTGAGTAATAATAAAAGCATGTTTTTGAAGCACCTGCAACGTGTCATATTACACAAATATTGCATGATGCAAATAATATGCAAGCTGTTAATTCACATCCGGTGAAGACGCTAGTGCTGAATAATGGCCAGCTGTCCAATGGATGTCCTGAAACTGGTTGTACTTTAAGCCAATAGTTGAGTAATTGATAAAAAATATTAAGATTCTAATGTACTGGTAATTGAATTGATAAATAGTAATGGGAAATGGAAATTGGAATGCGGGAATTATTGATGGCGTAATTGGTTGTACTTTAAGCCAATTTATAAAAAAATTAATCTAGCTCACTTGTAAATTAAACACATACATTCTTCTCATATTATTATTATTCCAATGTAATACATTTTGAAGTAAAATTGAGTGGTTTGTTTAGCGTATTTAATTTAAGCCATACATTATAACCAACATTAAATTCATCACAATGTGGTGACATTATTATTTCGTAATACAGTAATTGTAGCAGATAAATCAATGTAGATGTATATGTTGTGTAATATATAAACGTGCAAATATTATGCAAGCTTGCTTAATCACTTCCGGCGACGATTCAATTGCTGAGTAATGATGAAAACATGTTTTTGAAGCACCTGGAACGTGTTATATTACACAAATATTGCATGATGCAAACATCCAGCGATTGTTCTCGCAGCGTCTTATGTTACACAAATATTGCATAAGCGCTTTCTGCTATGTATGCAAATATTATGCAAGGTTGCTAATTTTACATCCGGCGATGAAATTGCTGAGTGATGATAAAAAAAATATTACACTCTATTCATACGTGGTATTTGATTAAAAACAATCGCAGAACATGGCATTATTATTATTATTATTATTATTATTATTATTATTATTATTATTATTATTATTATTATTATTATGGTTCCAATTTAATACATTTTGAAGTAACATTTATTGGATTTATTTTAAGCCATACATTATTACCGAAGCAGTTCGTAATACAGTAATTGCTTCTTCTTCTTCTCATTATTATTATTGTTATTCGTCATAAAGAAGATTAAAGTGCGACGTTATAAATTTGTAATTGAAGTTGGAGTAATTGAAGTTGGAAATGTGGGGGGGGGGGATTTGATAAAATTCTAATGTAATAGTAATTTAATTGATAAATAGTAATGGGTAAGGGAAATTCGCAAGTGTTAATTGAAATTGGAATGGGGGAATTATTGATGGCGTAAATGGTTGTACTTTAAGCCAATTTATAAAAAAATTAACCTAGCACACTTGTAAATTAAACACATACAGTCTTCTCATTTTATTATTATTCCAATGTAATACATTTTGAAGTAAAATTGAGTGGTTTGTTTAGCGTATTTAATTTAATCCATACATTATTACCAACATTAAATTCATCAGAATGTGACATTATTATTTCGTAATACAGTAATTGTAGCAGATAAATCAATTTAGATATATATGTTGTGTAATATTATTACATATGCATAAGTGGTGCAAATATTATGCAAGCTTGCTGAATCACTTCCGGCGACGATGCAATTGCTGTGTAATGAAAAAAATATGTTTTTGAAGCACCTGGAACATGTTATATTACACAAATGTTGCATGATGCAAATAATGTGCAAGCTGTTAATTGACATCCGGTGATTGTTCACACAGCGTTTTATGTTACACAAATATTGTATTGATTACAAGTAAATAATAGCTCTCTGCTATGTGTGCAAATATTATGCAAGGTTGCTAATTTTACATCCGACGATGAAATTGCTGAGTAATGATAAAAAACATGTTTTTGATTATGTAGCATAATAACCACCTATATTAAGGCTATGAAATTGATATGTAGTAGTAAATCAATATGGATTCCTGCTCGATGCTTACACGTTTGGGAACCGGAGAATACGTGAACAAGATTTACAATATTGGAGAGTTAACACCTGGAAAACCATATTTAATAAAAAGCATGGAGAAGAAAAGAACTCGATACGGGACAACAATCCTCGCAATTCTGGAGGAATTTTCAGTTTTTCTACCACAACGATTTAGCAGTATGTCGGACGCATTGTTGAATAAGGTGAATGATGAGTCAGACATTGTTCTGCTATACAAAGGACAGGTGGAGATAGGTAATGGAAAGAAAATGCACAAGTTGGAGTTTCAGAAAAAGAAAGGTGAGTAACAATTGCTTAATTATATCAGTATAAGTGTGAATGTGTGAGGAGTTATATGTAATTGTATCATATAGAGCTACAAACATATCGGTTGGAGGTAATATGGCTGGATGATGAGGTGAATTATTTAGAAGTGTAATGAAAGAAGTATTGCAGTTTGGAATAATTGACATTGAACAAGTTTAGACAGCAGTGGGAGGGGGGCAAGATGATGAATAATACGCTCGAATTTATACAACTATTACACTATCATATATTTTATAATACATATTTTATAAAAGATCTTTGTCAAAAAACTTTGGTAGTGTAATAGCAGCCATAGCGTTAATAATGTCTCACAATATTTATTTTTTATTTTAATTTAGATGATACTGCATCTCCAGTCTCGATTTGAGCTGAAGAAGGAGAAGAAGAAGAAATCACACAATTTAAATGCTCTGAGAGTAAAAACCAGTGACCATGATGAAGCGTGGTGAATGTTAAGCTTGATTATGAAGAATGTTCGAATTGTAATAAATGTTCTTTTTGGAAATAGTTTTGCACTGTAATTTCTTCTATGTCTTAACCATCCATTTCCATCTCACATAACCAAAGGGTTGGGTTCATTTAGAGTTCCAAATGGGGAATGGGTTATTAACCTATAACACTTTCCTTTCAAATATTAGTAATCCTTTTCCAATATTAAGAATTGGTATATAGGTTTTAAATATTAATAATCCTTAAGAATTGGTGTATAAGCTGAGATTATTCTAAACATATATGTTACAAGAATATAACATAATTCCAGTGGTACCTTATTGATTTGGGAGTGGTGGATTTGAAATGTTCATTACATGTTTGTATGATAAAACCTGAGGATGACTGAGAGAATGTCAATGATTAAACTGAACCTAGTCATTGGGGATGGGGATGTGCTTGGTAAAAGAAAATAGTGACAACATAAAATTATGCGTATATATTTATTCCTAAAAAGAAATACAATGCACTGAGTATTGAAATATATTTTCAGTTAGTGAATCCCAATTGTGATAATGTTTTCACCAAAATTGAAGAAGTAATATATTTTGAGTGGATTGTTTAGTGTATTTAATTTAAGCCATACATTATTACCCACATTAAATTCACCAGAATGTGACATTATTATTGTTATTATTATTATTATTATTAATATTATTATTATTATTATTATTATTATTATTATTATTCGAATTTAATACATTTTAAAGTAACATTTATTGGTTTTATTTTAAGCCATATATCATTAGCGAAAGTATGATTTAGAGCAGTTCGTAATATCCACTTAAATTCCAGAGTAGTATAATATTATACTGTATTAAGTGGATCATAAAGAAAGTGAAATTCTAAAGAAAGAGATTGAGTATGACATAAGTTGGAATTTATATTGATGGTATTTTAGCCTTACAAAAGTAATCAATAAACTAATAAAAACAATATTACAGTACAATGCAAAGTTACCTAGGTACTGTATCTGTTTTAAGTGTAACTAATATTACACAACAAAACTTTTATCATAATATGCTTTTAAGGTGATATTTGTGAGAAACTTCCTATCATCAGAATATTACATTATTTTCTCGAAATCTGCTGAAGCATATTCGATGTCTGCTATGTGATGCAAGCCTGCATGTCGTTGCAATAACGCAACAGCATGTCGTTGCAATAACGCAACAGCACGTCGTTGCAATAACGCAACAGCACGTTGTTGCAATAACGCAACAGCATGTCGTTGCAATAACGAACAGCATGTCGTTGCAATAACGCAACAGCACGTCGTTGCAATAACGCAACAGCACGTCGTTGCAATAACGCAGCAGCACGTCGTTGCAATAACGCAACAGCACGTCGTTGCAATAACGCAACAGCATGTCGTTGCAATAACGCAACAGCATGTCGTTGCAATAACGTAACGACATGTCGTTGCAATTCTACTCGAACGAGTGGTTTTGGAACTTCTTCCTTCACGGTTGCGAGACAACTGGGTCAGGGATTATCTGTCACGCTGATTTCAGTTTGCAGAAGAGAATTTTTTTGGAATTTCTTGATTCTTTATATAGGGCGAATGTTATATTATATTATTCTACTGAATCAAAATTGATAGAGATAGTTTTGCAAAACATGAGTCCATGTATTAGATCACAATTTTGTTTTTGAATCTAGAGCCAGCACTATTGAAGAATTGCGTGAGTTGGGGCGAAGAGTGGATAATCCCTTGATAGCTGAGAGGCAGCGAATAGAACTTTACCGAATGATGTTCGTTCACGTGAACAGTCCTCGATTGCGCATTCGTCGAATTCACGAGATCAGCCTGAAAGATTTATACGAGAGAGGCCACTTACGTGTTTCCGATGTGGCAAGGCAGGACATATTAAAGCACAGTGAAGAGTTCAGTTGCATAAGGATTCTCGAGACTCTAGGAAACAGGAACGTCTGGAAACAAAATAATTCGATCCTTCATGTCAACAAAGGGCCACTACAGAGTGGGGCCCATATCTTGCCTTGGGTCTCAGTGAAATTTGGAGAGGCCACTATACCCGCAATCCTGGACACAGGTGCCGCTGCATCTATTATCAGGGCAGATTACGTCCCATTTTTATTTCAAATGAAGGAGATACGGAGTAAGCAATTGATCAAGGAAACGTGTCGGTTAGCTGAAGGCAGTATAGTTCCTGTTAATACCATAGTGCTATGTCATTTTCGTATTTCCTGGACTCATCCTTTTAGAATTATTGAACAATTGCAGCTCCCTATAATTCTAGGAAACGATTATATTGTGAGGTCTGACATGGAGATTTTTCCTTGGGACAGAGCGTATGGATTTCATTTCAAGCCGGGAGAGAGTTGGAAGTGGGATGAGAGACCCATATGTAGGAACCTCTCTGTTAACCTTATGTATTCTGAGGATTCCGATCCAGAGCCTTATGGCGGCGGGTTGCCACGTAGCGGCGACCTAGGTCAATATAGTCATCTCATTGAAGAATTCCCTGTACTTTTTGTAGAGCGATTAGGCTGTATGCGGGGAAGGTCATGTGAAACAGAGTTACTGGATAACAGCCCCGTTCGGTCTCAGCCATACTCTTGTTCCCTTCCTAAGCTACAAATTTTGAGAAAACAAGTTACTGATCTTTTGCGGCGCGCGGTAATAAGAAAGAGCAACTCAAATTATGCTGGTCCTGCAATTTTGGTTCCTAAGCCACATGGGAAATTTAGAATGGTCGTGGATTATCGTAAGCTCAATGCTAAAATAAAATATGACTCTTTTTCCATGCCTAATTTAGAAAGTGTTTTTCAACATTTTCATGGAGCCACTGTTTTTTCTGTTCTTGACTTGAATTCAGCATATTACCAAATTCCTATTACTCCGAAGAGTTGGCGTTGTACCGCCTTTACTGTGCTTTTTGAATTGTATGAGTTCAATAAGTTACCCATGAGGATCGCTGTGGGATCACAGATACTAAGTAGAGAGATAGATCGCTTGTTTGGGGATATTAAATACCAATATGTATTCAATAATGCGGATGATTTAGTGATTTATTCTCGCTCTCGAGAGGAACATGAGGAGCATTTACGAGAAGTCTTTGGTAGACTTCAGCAAGCGGGTATAACCTTGAACAAAGAGAAAATGACTTTGGGAGCTACCAAGATAAAGTTCTTAGGGCATCAATTGTCTGGTCAGGGTATTGAAACGGATCCCGAGTATGTCCGGGCTGTGATGCAATTCCCCAAGCATACCAATGTTAGGCAAGTACGTAGGTTCGTTGGTATGGTAGGATTTTATGCGAAATTCATACGAGACTTCTCAGAGATAGTCTACCCATTGAACCAATTGAAGAGGAAGAACGCTGAGTTTACTTGAGGGGATATCCACGAAGACGCATTTGACCGACTCAAGAAGGCTTTGTGTTCTGCCCCGGCCTTGAGGTTGCCTGATTTCTCAAAACCCTTTGTTCAGCAATGTGATGCGAGTGACCTGGCGATAGCCGCTATATTAAATCAGGAGATTGGCGGTGAGTTAGCTCCCATAGGATACGCTAGTCGGAAGTTGACACCTTTGGAGAGCAAGTATCCCATATATGAAAGGGAGTGTCTGGCTGTATTCTTCGGATGTGAGAAATTTATATTCTTTCTGGAACATAAAGAATTGTCGTCCACACTGATAGTGAAGCTCTCTCCTATTTGAGAAACCATCCTCGACAATTCGGGCGTATTTGTCGCTGGGTCCTTAGGTTGACCCCTTTTAAATTTAATATAGTCCATATTCCTGGGAAGGAGAATGTTGTGGCAGATTGTTTATCACGAGTCTTCCAAGAGGAGCCGGTGGTGGAGGAGCAATCTAGTATTCCGGTTAACATCTTAGGGCAGGTCCCTGCTACTTTCGAGAGCCTCCGGGAGCATCAAACAAACGATCAGGAGTGTATTCAGTTTAGCGCCAGAATAAATAACCAGGACCCTAACGTTCGAAACTTTCGGATGGAAAAGAGATTGTTAGTTTATCATCCCCCTAGAGTTAGGAGAGTAGGGTGTTTGTCCCGCAGGCGTTAAGATCTATGGTCTGCCATTATTTTCACGATTCGATGTTGGGAGTACACTTAGGAGCAACAAAGTCTCTTAATAGGATTTCCAGGGAGTCCTTTTGGCCTAAGATGTGGTCATATGTCCGGGATTATGTTAATAAGTGTGAATTCTGTCAGAGGACCAAGCATCCCTCTAAAACCCGGGTAGGTTTATACTCGGCAGAAACGGACTCCAGGCCTATGCAGAGGCTGTTTATGGATTTTGTGGGACCTTTGGTACGAACTCGTAATGGGAACAAAGTAATATTGGTTATTGTTGATGAATTCTCTAAGTTTGTTTGGCTATTCCCGTTGAGGGAAATGACGTCGAAATTGGTGGTTAAGACCTTGAACTATCAGGTGTTTGCCCAACGTGGCATTCCGGAGTGCATAATTACTGACAATGCGACTGTGTTTAATTCCAAGATGTTTAATGATATGTGTTTTCAGTGGGGGATTAGACATGTAAACACTTCCCCTTATTATCCCCAGACGAATTTAGTGGAAAGATTCAACAGGAATTTGAAATCTGCCTTAATTGTATTTTATCATGATCACCAATTGGCCTGGGATGAGCAATTACATGCCCATCTGATGGGTTTCAATTCGGCTTATCATGAGGCAACGAAATCTACCCCCGCTGAACTCTTTTTGGGGAGGAGTTTAAATCATGTCTTACAATTGCAATGGAAATTGAAGTTAGAAGAGTCCATGACACAAACTGAGATAGAGGCCCAATGGCGCCACGCTATTCGAAATTTTCGTGATGCTAGCAGAAAGACTGCCGCTCGATTTAATGCCTCTCGTCAACCTCACAAATTTCAGATGGGAGATAGAGTTAGAGTGAGGCTTTTGTCGCAAAGCTCCGCTCCAAACCAAGTTTCGGGCAAGTTGATGTTTAGGTGGTCCCAACCCTTGATTATTTCTAGGTTTCTTTCTCACGTTACTGTTGAGTTAATTTGTCCAGATACAGGCCATCGACTTCGAAAGGTTCATGTCACACACCTAAAGTTAGCTCAGAGAGAGGAGGAAGTTGATCATGCCGAGATTAAATGATGCGTGAGCTCCAGAGTCCGGGGGCACATTCTGTGTGTCCTCGTTAATTGTTATTTTAATCTGTTGGTGTTTGTCTATCGTTATTTACTGTAACGTGAAATTTTGTAACTCTGTACTCTATGCCTTTTTTATACATGTTCGCAGATTTTGTAAGCCGGCGTTTCCGTTCCAATTTTCCTTTAAACTACCTTAATTTTACTCCTTAATGTTGCCCTATCGTATTGAGTGCTGCCAGTGATGGTGATATCATCGTGGGATCATCATACATCGAGGACTTGACGAGCGTGCACTCGTCCTCCGATTATGGCCGGGCCGCCGAACGGATTCCTGGGACGCCTGGTTTCTATTCATAGTTACTTGAGCCTCTTTACATCTCGACGTGCGAACCTTTCCTGGATGTTTTCTGGGGTATTCGCACAATTGGATCCACACGTGTTCCGGACTTGCAGCGCGGCTGTCTACGTTTGATGTGGCCTTGGACAAACAGTAACCACTGGTTTATGGGGATCAGTTGGGAGCCGTATTATGTTCCAAGGGGGCTCTTTGACTTTCGGCTTATCTTTCTTCACCTAGTTGCAGTTCATCGAGCGACGGCTGGTTTATGGGGACCAGTTTGGAAGTAGGGTCCAGGTATTATGGATTACAGCGGCTTGCAGGATGCGTGCTTCAGGATATGGATTCAAGACTATGGTGCATCGATTTTGGAGTGGCAGTAGTTCCTCCAGGTGTGACTGCTGGAGTGCAGACAAGAGGTGCCGGGGAGTAGCTCGGGCCTCAAATAGGCCACTGGGAATCGGAGGGCCGAGGTGCCAGGTTAGGGGATGTGGATTTCATCCCAATATTCGGAGCCTGATCGGCGCCGCGCGGGGATAGCGTGGCATATCAGAACTCCGATGGATAGCAACTAACGTCCATAGATAATTTCAACCGCTGGACCTCCAACGGTTGAAATTCAGCGTAGTGGGGGAGAGTGAGCCGAGCTCGACGCATCAGTCAATCATCTACTATACCAACTCGCCGACAGAGTTAATTTCATTATTATATCGTCGATAGCGCCATCTTTTTCTCTAATTTTCTTACCAAAATTCCTATTGGGCGGCTAGCAGTTTCAAACAAATGCCGGGGAGAGAATCGAGTTTTCTTGTTTATGTTCAGTAGCAGAGCACTTCACTCTGGAGTTCACTCTCGATGTGGAAGGTCGTTTCGAGAAATGTTGGATCAGTTAAGTTCACTCGGAAACCGTATGTCGGCTGGTTAGCTGTGTTTAGCAAGTTTACATGACTTCGGGATTTTATGTTCTACGATTTACTTCGGTTATGGATGCAGTCGACATGTTTAAGGTTGTATTCAATGTATTATGGAGTAGTTAATTTTGCAGTACGAGCCGGTTCGGTATTTATTGTATTTGACCGCGATAAATTTGTTAAATTATTAATGAGAATATCCGCGAGTGGTAATATCTTGGAGTGTAGGCTTTCACGGCCGGCGTCAATAGTAGAAAAGTTTTCCGGGCTATGAGGCCGTGGTCTGTTGGTTGTGAGACCAAACGAACGACCAGTGAACGAAACGTTTGGTCTCACAACCAACAGACCACGGCCTCATAGCCCGGAAAACTTTTCTACTATTGTAATATCTTGGTTTATGTATCACATATTGCGACATTTTTAGTTTGTTGGGTTACGTCGCGTGGTACATATTATGTTACAGGAACTGAAGTGGTGTGAGTAATTGATTTGAGTGAGTATTGAGATACGGAGTTATTATCTACTTACGTTGTCTTCGAAATTTTTTTTCAGAGATAGCTCCGCGCGGAATTGTGATACATGGTTATTATTATATCGTGGACAAGGTTGGACCGAATCAGTATACCTTGCTACTTCTTCTAATTTTCATTTTCAAATTGAGCATTGCCATTCCAGATTATTCCATTTACTATCCGGGTGTATTGCGATCCTAGTATATTTACGTGGCTACGTGAATTCTAAGGTATCATTTGTATACCTTTTCTCTCTCTCTGCATTATGGGTACTGTAATAGTACAGAGACTTATAGTATTTATATATTGTATTTAAGAATTAAGCTTTAGTTAATTATTTGTGTATTGATCTGGCGTGTGACTGTTTTATTGTGGGTTATTTTCCCTGTGATGCAACGAGTTAATATCTGGAGCCTGTTGTTTGTCTCTTTGTGGGAATCATTGAAATCTAATTGGGCATTTAATAAGGATTGTGGAAACCGCTGGACATTGGGGTTAAAGTTTATATGCTGATTGAGATGTTGTGACAATGTTCCAGCGGGGAAATATTGTATAGGTCACCAACCTGTGAATTCCCCGATTAGACTGAATTATGAATTTGGGGATGTATTGAGACGTATGATTGAAAGTGTTGAAGGTTCTGGACTTTACTTATGGTTGTATTTCAGATTAATTTATTATATCATTTTTCTTTTCCATTAAACTTCATAGTTATCATGTTCGCTTCATTAAATTAATTATGTACTTGTTATTTATTATTTGTTAATTATATTTGTTATCATAAATTCACACTATCTATTTTTTTTCTAAGTCTTCCACTGCGCATATCCCGATCATCCGATGCACCACATCCATGTGGCGAGTAACATCCGGGTATTCTCGAGTTTTGAGTAAAGTGTTGAAGAGGGGCAAGGGAAATCAATTAGTACGATTATATTATTATATTTTTATTATTATTGTTATCCACCCCATCCATATTAGGCTAGCATTAAGCTACTCTTCCTTTTCTGAGAGAGGAAAAAAATATAATAACGATAGAGAACTGTAAGTTATGTGCTCTTCAACTGATGTGGCCATTCAGTTGTAAATACGTTAATATAATCAGTGACTTCTGAATCTGCAAAGAGAAAGGCATTTGTTATAAACATTTAATTTCTTCCGAAGAAATGTGGGATAGTTTCATCGATTACAACGTACAATCCAGATGAAAGTGTGTGTGTTTTGAAAAGAATGGTGATGAAACTATACGTGTGTGCAGAGAAAACCATGAATCGCTCATCTTACTCAGAGCTGTAACTTACCTGTAGGTGCATTGGAGGTAGAGTCTCTACATTTAGGTGTACGGAATATTAGCTACAATTTAAAAAATAATTTGTTTACGTTTTTTCGCATTTCAAACGAAAATTTAAAATTTGTAGAAATATCTTGCAGGATTCCTTGTATCTCTTGCTTAATCATTTATATTCTACATACTTACTTACTTACTGGCTTTTAAGGAACCCGGAGGTTCATTGCCGCCCTCACATAAGCCCGCTATTGGTTCCTATCCTGAGCAAGATTAATCTAGTCTCTACCATCATATCCCACCTCCCTCAAATCCATTTTATATTCTGCATAGACATTTTTAAAGTCTTACAGCATATTCCAATCTCACCGGACCGGTGGACAACGATGACGTCACGCTGCAGCGAAATAGGAACAAAACTGCTGGAAGGATCGATGGCTGTCATGGTGACTGTATAAGTTGTTGTCTGTGCTGCTAGCAAAATTTTGCGAAATTTCTGTACCGCCATCTCGTTCAAAGAAAAGAGAGCATAAACAATTTATTTCTTGAACCGGTAGTAACAACTGGTAAGTTGATATGTTCGCTCATAAGCCATTAACATATTGTTTTTACGTTGTGCTCATTACAAACAATACAGCAGAACTAAAAGAGCCACACCGCCATGACACAACAGTACACAATGTCATTCGTCTGCTAATTCCCGCCATATACAAGAACCAATCAGATTCACTGATGGCGGCTGATGGAGACTGCCACCACCTCTGCATGCTGATGGCACCGGTGCGACACCTGTGGAGCATCAGTAACGCCATCGGTGAAATTCGGAACACCGTGATGCCATCTGATTGCTCAGCGCTGAGATTCGGAATACGCTCTTATCCTTCAAGTATTGTAGATCTTTTTAATATTGCATTTTTCAAATCTTATAACCTAGGAATTATATTTCCCTCCTTAAAGTAGAATTTTTCTATTATATTTTTCCGGAACTTTTATAGTCACCTGAAATGCCAGCCAGACGCCTGTAATAAAATTATTAAATGTTTTCTCTATCGCACCAATTTTTTGTGTAGGCCTATTTGTGGTATAACGATAGCGTTTACAGAAATTTTCTCACAATGTATTAATTGCTACAGACTTACTCCGCTTTGTAATATATATATATATATAAATGACCCGACGCGTGAAAATGGTCCGACGCGTTTAAATGGACCGGCGCGTGACAATGCCCTCTTAGATGTTTACCTACTAACACCTGTCTTTCTCTCTCTCTTCGTCAACTCTGAAAGTCTTCATAAAATAAGGGATCACACTAGCGTCTTATTAGAAACCTTCTGGGAAAACACAGTAAATCCGAGGTCAAGTCCTGTGTCGGTCTGCAACTTCAACAAAACCTATGTCCATGAATTACAAACGTTTCTACGACAAAAGCATGATGATTTTCTAAGGACTGAAGGAAATATGCAAAATGTATGGCATAAATTTAAGAGTATAATTTTCGAGGCATTAGTAAAATGTGTACCTTCTAAAATAATTAAGAAAAATCCGGACCCAGAATATTACACTAATTATATTGGCTACTTCATGAATAAGACAAGGCGCGTATTTAGTAAACGTAAACGTAGCCATGAGCATTGGGATAAATATGTCGAATTAATAAAGAAACTTGAGTGTGAAAACAGGATAGCTCAGGAAAATTTTCTAAAAACCTTTTTAAAAGAAGAACATCATCATCTACTTTCAGGTTTAGGCCTTCAGACCTGTTCCGTCCTCAGGGAATATCGTCAGTCCATCTTGTTCTTGGGCGCCCAACATGTCTACGTCCTTTGGGCTTATAATTTAGCATTATTTTGGGAAGTCGCGTTTCATCCATTCTAATTATGTGGTCATGTCAATTTCTCTTCTGTTGTTCTACTCTGTTGTTCATGTTAAATATGATCAGCTCTGTTCTGATATCACTGTTCTTTCTGTGGTCTAGGAGAGTAGTCCCTGCAACTGATCTTAGGAATTTCATTTCCGAAGATGAAAATAACAATTGGGGACAGTATTATAATTATGTACAAAAGATAAAAAGGAAAAAAAGAAATAGTGCTTTTACGAAATCCAAACGGAGGAAGTATAACTGATGACAAAGAAAAGGCCGACTTATTAAATTCCTATTTCATTTCGGTTTTCAATAATAATAATAATAAAAATAATAATAATAATAATAATAATAATAATAAATACATAATTATTATTTATTTATTTCGAATATTAACGTGCAAAACAACAGCACAAGGCCAATTACAGTTTAGCACAAGATACAAAACAAAAACAAAACAAAACAGAAGATATGATGATGAGAATGAATGATAGAAATGGCAGTGAGATGGAATACAATCAATATAATAGTCATCATTAATCTTTGACAAAATGCAACAAAATAAATAGCAATATCTAACAATAATAAACAAGTAAGGATATATCATGATAAACTCAAAAGGTGTATACTACACATTAAATGGATCCAAACTTAATCCATGCAAATTAGCATATTTTATACATCTGCAGATCGGAGAGAGAGATTTTGAATTTCTATTATAAAAATGTTATGAAATCGTAAACCTTTAGCAGAAATACGAAGACTGACATTGCTTATGAATGATTCACAATCAATATCACCCTTAATGACTTTACAAAAAAATAAATAATCAAGATCTTGACGTCTGGCAAATAAATTGCAGAAGTTAAAATATTTACAGTTCATCTCATATTTATAGTCATCGGAATTTGGTAAAATCTATAAGAACACAAGGAAATAAATTTTCTTTGTATATTCTCCAATTTATCCGAGTCAGTGGAAGTAATGGAGTTCCATACAACAGATGCATATTCAAGCTTGAATCTAACTAATGTATAGTATAAAATTAATAGACACATCGGAGTAGAAAAAGAATAAGTTAAAGATCTAATTAGACCAAGCATTCTTAATGATGGGTTTAAATATATTGCACATGATCATGGAAATATAATTTAGAATCAGGTATGACACCAAGATCTCTAATACTATTGTTCTTAGTAATTATGACATTACTAAGAGAATAATTAAATTTTAAGGAAGTAGTTTTTCCGTGAGAAGGAAATGACAAAAGTTTTGGATAGATTAATTTTCATTCCTTTTTCAACAGATCATCGTGAAATTGAATTAATGTCATTTTGTAGAATTTGACAATCAGCCAAACTATTAATTTTACGAAAGATTTTGAAATCATCCGCAAATAAAAGACAGCTAGAACTTATTCTTTTACTTATATCATTTATAAATAATAAAAATAAGAGAGGTCAATATGTAGACCCTTGAGGAACTCCACATAAACTAATAAATGGAACCGAGAGAGAATTACCTAGTCGAACACAAGATTGTCTATCTGTTAAATAATTTTCAAACCAATTAACGTAGTTAGTGGAGAGATCAAAATTACTTAATTTATTTAATAAAATTTTGTGAGGAACAACATCAAATACTTTGCTAAAATCAAAATAAATTGAGTCAATTTGACCTTGACTTTCAACTGTAGGCATTATGAGATTCAGATAGGAAACTAAATTAGTAGTAGTAGATTTTCCTCTAGTAAATCCATGTTGAGCTGAATTGATCTTATTTTTAACATAAAATGAAATGTGTTTGTGTATTACTTTTTCAAAAATTTTAGAAAAATTGTTTAGGATAGAAACAGGTCTATAAATAGTAACACTGTTTTTATTATCATTTTTAAAAGCTGGATAATAGAGCTTCCTTCCAAAGTGAAGGATAAATTCATGTTTTTAAACTAAGATTGAATGAAAAAGTTAAAACGGGTATGAGAATATTGGAGCAACCCTTAATTATAAAATTAGGAATGCTATCCATACCTTTAAATTTATTAGGTTTTAGCTTTTTAATGGCTTGAGTTACATCATCGGATGTAAGTTTTGGCATGGGCAAACAGTCAGTGATATTAGAATCATAAGTAATGAAATTAGAATTGCAATTTTTTTGAACGGATTTAAATTGACTAGCAAATGCGTTTGCAATTTGTTTTTGATCTGTGATGTGGACGCCATTTATTATTAATTCTGTGGGATTGCTATTAGTTTTAAGAAAAGTTTCAACATATTTCCAAAATTTATTTGGTTCATGCTTTAGGTTATCATCAATTGATTGTAACCATTTGAATTTATCGGATTTAATCATGGCTTTGACTTGTTTTCTAAAATTAGAGAAAATTTGAGAATGATGTTCAGTTTTATATGTTTTGAAATTTTTATGAGCTTTATTTTTTTTCTTAATAAGCTGACGTAATTCGTTTGAAAACCATTTAGGGTAGTGTGATTTTTTGACAAAGTGACAGGGACAGAAAGAGATATCGCGTTGCTTATAATTTGAGACAAGGAATTTGCATCAATGTTTACATCAGTAGTTTGATATATGCTGGTCCATTCATAATTGTATAGAATAGAATAAAGATTCAGATAATCACCTTGAGAATAATTTAAATATGAACTGATATGACAGTGTTCCGGTAACGATAAATTTACTTCAATATGAATAGAGATAGAAGGATGATAAATATCCTCTAAAACTAGAGAGTGATCAGTAAGTTTAACTGAAGTTTTATTGACATTAGTAAAAACCAAGACAAGAAGATTTTTACTAGTAACGTTAGAGTTAATTTGATTTAATCCAAGAGGGTAAGTCGAGGAATATAAATCCTTAGCCTTAATTTTAGAGTAATAATGAGTATCATTAAGATTGAAACCAGTTGACCAGTCCATACCCGGAGTATTGAAATCACCGAGAATTACTATTCTAAAATTATGAGTATCAAGATTTTTTTCAAGAAAATTAAGATAAGATTTTAAATTATTGTGATTTGTATCAGGAGAGAAATAATGGTTTCCAGTTAATAAATTAAAACCATCAGCCATTCTAATTTCAACCCAAACACATTCACTAATAATTTCTAAGTCAAAACGTCTACTTGAAAAAGGTAACTGGTTGCTAATCGCTGTTAGGACACCACCACCTCTTTTCTTGTTAGTGTCTTCAAACATTCTACCCGCACGAAACACAGTATAATTATTAGGAAATAAATTTGTATTAATAATTGACTCCGATAACCATGTTTCAGTGAGACATATAATGATATGATTATTACTTACTACATTTTAAAAAAAGTTCATCAACTTTGGTATTAAGACCGCGAACATTTTTGTAAAATATCTGAAGATGATTACTAGAACTACCCGTTGAAAGTTAAGAGAAATAAAACTAAGAGGCATTAACCCTTGAATCAACAGAATCCGAATTTGCTGAAGGAGCAAAATGATGCTCAGGTTTCAATTTACCGAAAAAGGGTGCAATAAGATACCCAGCAGGCCAAACATCAGTATTATTTATTAAATCAAAATCCCTCTCATCCACTGAGATGTGAAACGAAAAATAAGACTGGAATTTAGTTTTCAATTTAGTAACAGAAAGCGACCTTAATTTCAGTTGATTCAGGAGTGATTCCTCAATATTGTTCTTATTTGCATTTGAACTAAATCTAGATACAAATAAGGCGTTGCTCCTAATTCTCTCCGGGGCCATTTCTAATTAATTGTTGGTGCTAGTACCAACTTTTGGTTCACGCTTCTTAAACTTATTTTTGGTTACAATCTGAAAACCTTCAGGGTCAGTACTAGACAGTGCCTTCATCACATCGTACAGTAGGTGAATTAACCTCTTTGCCAGACATATGAACTTGGTGCTGAGAAAGTAGAATTGAGACTGCAGGAATTGCAGGAATTGCTGACACTGAATTCCCTATTCTAGCAGTGTCAGACACAACATTGCTATACGAATTCTTAACAGTATTCGCAACAACCTGCTGGTGACCCACTTTAGAATGAACAGCCTTGGGAAAATAGGAATTCCTATCCAAGATCACAGCCATTTCTCCCATTTGGATTTTTAGGGCAGCATTTTCATTCTTTAAATCTACCATTTCTTTTTCAATAATCTTGACATGATCTAGAACAAGGCATAATGTATGTAAAATGGATACACTGTTCAACCTCACAGTCTCAAGTTGAAGAGATAATGATTCCCTCGTTTGAAGATCGGGTAGATTAAGTTCGCTCGATGGTGAGATGATCCTCTTATCAGAATTGTTGCTGTCTTTAATAGGAGTATTATCTCCATGCATGGCTTTAGATGCACTAACACACTTATAGGAAGAGCTACCGCCCTCCATAAAAATATAATATTCCACCTCACCAAGTTTCAAACAATCAAGTTGATACCTGAGGCCACAAGGCCCTGCACATTTAAAAAATTTCTGCCTACCGTAAAAGGCAAAGTTACAAAGAGAACATGTATCCTTGCTTGGTGGCATTTCAACAATGAATAAAGCACACGAGTTAAACAAGGCACATATACGTTGCAATCACTGTAAGCAGTGTGAAAACAGCAGCGGAGGTACACACAAAGTCAACTGCTCTCCATGACGGCTAGAGACAATAATAATAATGCCGCTGATAGGAGTGGTTGTGTCACAGAGCGTGAATGTGAACCAAATTCGACTTTCAAAATAACGTCCAAAGGGGTTAGAGAGAGAATAATGAAATTTAAAAAATCGGAAGTCTCGAGGACCAGATAGTATTTCTACAGAGATTCTTAAATTAGGTTCCGAGGCCTTAATTCCATACTTAATGCGTATATTTCATGTTTCCATAAACAATGCAGCTATTCCATGTGCCTGAAAATCAGCTGTAGTGGTACCCATACATTAAGATGGAAATAAATTAGTTGTCGGAAAATACAGACCGATTAGCCTTACATCTGTCGTATCTAAAGTCATGGAGCATTTGATATCGTGTTCTAATTGCGAAAGACTGGTTTTACAACCGCCAGCATGGTTTTAGGGAAGACTTCTCATGTGATAGTAAAATTACGTCGCTGGTTCAGGATCTAGCTGAAGAGGTAGATAGAGGCGGAAGAATCGATAATTTTTCGAAAGCATTTGATTTGGTGCCACATGACATATTAATAGATAAGTTAAGTGGGCTAGGAATAGGCTAGATAAAAGAGTGGTTCTATGGATCCAAGAATTCTTAAAATGCAGAACCCAGAGAGTTAGAGTAGGTCATGAAATATCGGAAATTGCAAATGTAAGTTCAGGGGTGCCACAGGGCAGCGTTATGAGGCCATTACTATTTATAATATACGTATATGACTTATGTCAGAATATTACATCAAATGTGAGGCTATTTGCAGACGACTGCATTGTCTATAGAAAGATTAGAAATAATTCAGATATGGATGCTATTGAAACAGACTTGAATAAAATGTATAACTGGGCGTTAATGCATAGGATGAAAATAAATGGTTCTAAAAGTAAATGTATAAGGTTTTGTAAAACCCGAGAGGAAACTAATCTTAATTACGAATTCAGTGGTGTTGTAATTCCGCAAAAACAATGTTGTAAATACCTCGGAGTGTATTTAAACTCCAAACTTTCTTGGGGAGAGCATGTTGATAATGTTACGGGTAAAGCATGGAGGGAAAATCGAGGAAAATAGCATATCTAACGTTAGTGCGACCGTTAATGGAATACGGAACTACATGTTGGGATCCCTATAGAATATATCAGGTAAATTCCTTAGAAAGAATCCAGTATAGAGCAGCTAAATTTGTTAAAGGTAAAAGATAAGATGGAAACGATACGATAAAAGAACTTAAATGGGAAACTTTGGAAAACATACGTAGGAAAACTAGAATAACATCATTGTATAGAGCACATCTAGGTCAGAAAGCATGGGTAGACATAACGGCTCGGTTAGAAAAGCCAACGTACTATGATAGGAACGATCATGATTTTAAAGTAAAATGTAGGAAACAGAAAAAGGATGTAGGTAAATTCTCATTTTTAAATGATTGGAGTGACCTACCTGCAGAGGTCTTTGAGGGCTGTCCTTCCTCAAGGAGATTCAAGAATAACTTTAAAAGTTATCCAAATCTAGTCTTTCAGGTAAAGCTTCCTGTGAAGCATATTTGAATAATTTCAAGGGAAAAATTGTTCCGGGGCCGGGTATCGATGCCGGGACCTCTGGTTGAACGTACCAGCGCTCTGCCAACTGAGCTACCGGGAACTCCACCCGACACCGTCTCAACCTTTCCAATTATATCCACACAACTCGCGTGGGCTGACGAAACGCCAGAGACCCACATCGAGTGCACACAAATTCTGTGTGACTTGGAATTGTGGTTTTCTGTTAACGTACACAGTGACGTATATATTATCCAAATCTAGTCTTTCAGGTAAAGCTTCCTGTGAAGCAGATTTGAATAATTTCAAGGGAAAAATTGTTCCGGGGACGGGTATCGATCCCGGGACCTCTGGTTGAACGTACCAGCGCTCTGCCAACTGAGCTACTGATGTTTCACTATCAAGTACAGCTGCGGTATGTGAAGTTTTCAATTATCTGTAGGGATCATAGCAATCCTTACCAATACGAGTAGGGGTCAGAGAGACTCAGCAAGTCCCTTTATAGTTTCTGACTACGTTTTCGCGTATAATGGCTGTCATGGTTTGGATAATGTTAGTAAATAGTTTTATGTAGGTAATATTGCGTTTTCTCTCCTCACTGTTCTTAGTTTTTGGATCATACTTTTCTCTACTGTCAGGTGTAATAAATTTACATGAAGAAACCTTCTTCATGTGTATAAGATTATTAGTCTGACCTCTCGATTATAGGCCATGAATATGTGAAAAATTTTTTTAACAATTAAATTGTTTCGTCCTTACAATTTGTCAATAAATAATTTACAATATTTTTTTATATATGCTGGATAACATTTTGTCCTCTATTTTTCCTTTAACTTTAGTTCTGGATAACATTACGTTTTGAAAGTATTTTTCAGATTTATTTAAAATTCTTTAGATGAGTTTGTTTTTCTTCAGAAAGTGATGTACGGTACAATCTTCTACAGCAGCGTTTCTCAAACTTTTCTACCCACGGAACCCTTTTAAACCCAAAATTAATCTGTGGAACCTAGCAGAATATTAGTGATGTGTGTATAATACGGACAAATATTAAATTAGAAAATGTATTTTTACCACTAATATTACATATTTTTATTGATGTTACATATTAAGTATACATATTTAAAAATTATAAATAACTTTGTTGAACTGTATTTGCTGTTATTACTAAGATTCGTAATCCTGGCTTATTTTTACCAGTAACATTAAACACGTTTTTGAGCTCACACATTATACATATTCGTATTTAAAAATTATAAATGTTTCTGAAATGTATTTGCTACTGTCACAAAGATCAGTAATTATATATGAAACATAAATGAAATTAAGTCCACTTGCATTGTTAACACTGTCTTGTAATTCGCACTAAAATTCAGGTACTTAACAATTTTTTTCAGAAAAAAAAACAACCGTTTGAAATAGATCAGTGGAACAATGTTTTTGTTCTTTACGCCTGCATATTTCTATATCAGGTTTAATGTTGTAAACGAGTCATTCCACGTCAAATCGCACAAAATTATACAAATTTTGACCTTCATATTTCTGACTGCGTTTATATTTTTTTTACCAACTCTATGGGTCTAATAAACCAACAAGTGTATTTTTATTTCCTCCTAAGTCCACATATTTTTAGAATATTACATGTTAAAATTCGTTAAAAATGTCGCACAATGTAACATTTAAAGCGTCATATTTCTGATGATATTGATGTTAAAATTTTTTGTGAAAAATTAATTTAAAAGGTTAAAGTACTGTCTTTTATTAAATATTTACTAACTAATTTTAATATAATTATTACACATATTTTTTTATAATTCAATTTTTAAAACATATATATATCAATGTGAAATAGCCCCATTAAAAATCTAAAAAAATGCCTACTAGGTGCTCTGAAGTATTCTTAATACTTCTAGAAAAAATCAGAATGGGATATCCAATAGTTTAATGGACATTTAATTACTTACGACACAATTTGTAGCGGTCGGCGCAGCAGCAGTGGACGGGAAGCGTTAAAGCGCGCTGGGAGGTTTATCGTCGCTGGACGATTGACTGAACATTGCAACATTACACCCAGTACGGATCAAGTCACTCGAGGAAACATTAATAATTTACTTATTATGGTATCTTCAAATAATTGTACATTATGCTTTTTTAATGTTTCTTTTCATTCACTCTTTAAATTTTCATTCGCCTACCTTCTATCTTGAAAGCAAATTGTTTTACTAAATCTTCAGTTTTTGACAACGGAATGAAAGAATGTAATTTTGATGTACCTGTTATTGGTTTTAGATTATGGTGTCTGGCCTGCAAATTTTCAGTGTGGTTTTTGTTCTTGTTCAATGGACAAAATATAAATGACACGTTAAATTTTTTTTGTGACCAATCACATAGTTTTTTTTGGGTGTTGTTATAGGACCTTGTATAGGCTAACTCTCGTGGCAAGTCTTTTAACAGTATCTCCAATGCCATCACATGGACCTTTACCATGCGACGTTGCAAAGAAGTGTCATTCAGCACTAATTCCATAATCGTCTTCATGTAAGCAATTATTTTTAAAATTCTTTTTTTTTATTGTGAATAGTAGATGATTTTTTTCATATCGTTCAATTCTTGCTTTAAGAAATTGATTGCTTCGGATTGAAAAAAGTGAAAGGGATCGGTGTCATGTTTTATGGTTTCTGAGATGACAACACTTTTGTAACGAATTTCTGTATCTCCTTTGAAATATACTACGAAAAGATTTATTTATTTATTTATTTATTTATTTATTTATTTATTTATTTATTTATTTATTTATTTATTTATTTATTTATTTATTTATTTATTTATTTATTTATTTATTATTATTTATTTGTTTATTTATTTATTTAAATATACAGAATAAAGAATATAATTACAAACAAGAGAAATAGAAACAAAATAATACAATCAATATAAAAATGAGATACAGAAGTATTAACAAAATTTGAGACCGAATGAGCAGCGCTGGTATTCGGTCGCAGTTCAGATGTAATATTAATAAGCCTATAGGAAAACATAAAATAAAATAAAGTAGGAAGTAAAATTAAAATTGTATTTTATTGTGGCTTGGCATATGTTCCAATGCACACCTTGTATTGAATCTCATATTACAAATGAATAATTTTCAGAAAAATCTGCAATAACTATGCAATTTTCAGGTTGTACATTTCTTTGCATTCCGTCAAAAATAAAATATGGCTGACTTTTGAAAGGATGACGATGCATCTTCTACATGTATAACTTTAAAAGCTAGGGAGCCTTTTACTTTTTGAAACTTTTCACGGGGGTATCGTTTTTGTT
This sequence comes from Periplaneta americana, assembly GCF_040183065.1. NCBI lineage: Eukaryota > Metazoa > Arthropoda > Insecta > Blattodea > Blattidae > Periplaneta > Periplaneta americana. The sequence goes on from NC_091123.1 coordinate 100,457,007, forward strand.
GTAGATTTCTTTTCTTTATAGGCGATTCTATTGACATCAAACTCTTGTTTAATTCCTCAATATTAGTGATTTCTAGCACTGTATCCATAGAACTGCTAGAAGAAGAACTGGGATAATCACTTTCTCTGTCCGCACTTTCATTTGATTCACGTTTATTAATATCACAAGAACTACCGGCTTCATATATGATTTCACCTGACCTATCCGGAAATTGATTGATTTTTACGGAACGAATCACATATTTGCACATTCAAAGACTCCTTTAAATTGAGCTTTATCAATAAGTCGCGACTTACGCGTCTTAGTGTACTTTTCTTTTTAAAAGCGTGATTAGGAAGGTAAAAACTTGTTATATATTACGCGATCTTTACCATCACTCATGTTGTATAGAAGTCACGTCACTCCGTGAAATTAAAAAACAAAATGACTATTTTTCTCTTCTATAATTTGTATCCTGCCATCTGTTTACTGCCATAAAGTTTACTGCCTTACCCAGCCTTGCTATCATCAAACACTTGGTTATATTACAGTATAAACATACAGCACTGTGAAGGGCTTCCCCACTTAGCTGAGCAGACAATAATAAAATTATTTTAGATAAGATATTTACTGTTCCTTAAGGTATTAATCATTTGATGATTAGTATGGTGACATCAGATGCAACGGGGAATTTTGTAAAACTAGCCACTGGCAGCCTTCTAGCCAATGCCTGCAAGCAGTTCATTAGCTGGGCATCGCGAGCGCGTGCATGCCTCCAGAAAATAAATTGTTACAAATGTATGGTTGCCGATCCCATATTTATAAGTACAGTAGTTTACAGATAATACATCAGCGAACAAGTCTATATTTTTTTCTGATTTTTAACTTGTCTATTTAATATAGTAATTTTGCTTTGAAAAAGAAAAGATTAAAAAATGGGCCAAATTTTAAATTTATTTGTTAAAGGCTAAATTAATAAAAAATGTTGTATTTAATATTTAAAATGCGCCAAACCACAAATCTCAATTATATGTAGACACAGAGTTCCAAGTGAGTTTATGTAAGAGTGCGCGCATAATTTGCGTAACTTCAAATAGTCATAACAACACAAATAATTAATAATTGTGAAAATAAAACAATACGGGTCTCCTTATTTGATGTCTGGAATTCACGAAAAAAAAATCGACCATTTCCGAGAAGGTCTTGCTTTATTGCTGTGCGATTTGACATAGAATTACTCAAAGCTGAAGTCTCATATCTGGTTCTGCATGCAGTCTGTTTCGGTATTAGGTTTGATAGACGTATAAACAGAAAATCCAGTTTCACATAGGTAAGTACTTACAAAAATGAAGTAGAATTGTAATAGCTTTCTTTGATAACACTGAGTACTCTCTTCTCAGACTGTACCAAAAATATATCACAGGAAGATTCTTAAACTGAGATTGCAGGGATTTATCAGACGAAAATTCCAGTAATGCTTCGTAGTCTTCAGAAGCGAGGGAAGAAGGTTTTTCTTTGATGTCAAATGTATTTTTGACCCACAAATTTTGAGAATTATTTTCACTCTTCTGTTCTGGAAAATACTGCTTTACAGTATGGCGCCTCCAAATGCTTTACAAATTCTTTATTGATTTCATCAAGTTCTAGGAGAGTATCTTCGTTCTCCTCAAGGGAATCTTTCAAAGCAGAGAGGCTCTCAAATTCATGGCCTGCTAGACTTCTTATCCAGAACTGCAAGTTTCTCTTGAAAGCCCTGATTTTATCTGCTGCAGTGAATATATTAGCAATTTTCCCCTGTAATAATAAATTTACTTGATTGATTTTGACAAAAATATCAGCTAAATAGACAAGTCTCAATTGACATTGGTTGACACTCAAACGATCGTCCAACTCGAAATGGTGATCAATGAAGAAAGCCATCACTTCAGCCCTAAGCTCGAAGAGTCTACTTAAAGTTCGTCCGCCAGAACGCCATCTCACTTCTGTATGGAGAAGTAGAGATTTATGCAGGCTTCCAATGCCCTAACAAATGATTTTGAAGAGTCTTGAATTTAGTGGTCTGGACTTGTTAAAATTAACGATTTTTACTGCTTCATGGTATTTTAGGTTGGGGAGGAATGGCAAAATCGACTCTCCGTCCTTTAAATCTGCTCCAAAAAAGAATGATCAAAATTTGTCTATATAAACCTTTTGATTACCCAACAAAATTAATTTTTCAGGAATTTGGCGTATCAAATCTAGAACAAATTTATAAACAAAAATTGCTGATTTACTTCCATAAAAACCACAATAAATTTAAATATGATCCTCATGAATACCAGACGAGACAAAACTACAGTTTCTTTCTAAATACTCCCAAATGCCACACAACTGCTGGATTAAAACACAGCAGAAATTTTGGACCCAAAATATATAATACATTAATTAGAGCTTACCCTGAGCTAAGTACACTTAACACACATAGATTTAAGAAACAAATCAGATTAATTATTTAATTGTTTAAGCTAATTGAGTTAAAATTGTTACTCTAATATTCATGTACTTCTGTATTTTCTATTTGTATATAGACCCTGTTATTACATGCTGTATGTATTTTACCATTTATTAATGTGATTGTGCTCAATGAACTCTCGTAATTTTGTGATATATTTTGTATAACTGATCTGAACTGCGCCCGAGCACGAGCTTCTGCTCTTTCGGGCTGCAATGCCTAATGTAGCTCAAGTGTATAGTATTAATAAATATTATTATTATTATTATTATTATTATTATTATTATTATTATTATTATTATTATTATTATTATTATTATTATTATTATTATTATTAAGAACATTTTTGAGGGAAAGTGGCATTTTTGATGTGGCCAAAGCTTGACGGCGCGAAATACAATGACTGCTTTTGCAATTTTTGCAACTGACTTTATGCGTAATACTGCACTAGCTTTTTCCCAACCATTGCTTTTGCACCATCCGTGCACACATGATCATAATTGTCCCTAGGTATATGATTTCTTCCAAGCACTCACTAACAAGTCTGAAAATTTCAGATCCTCTTGCATTAGCTGGCAGCGGTTCACATAATAGAATATTTTTTCAATAGCATCTTCATAATGGTAACGGAAAAACGCTAGTACAACTGCCAGATCTTCTACATCACTTGACTCGTCTATCTGTTGTCCAAATTGACATGATCTGAGCCGACGGTTTAATTCTTCATTGATATAAGCTGCTATGTCTTGAATGCGACGAAGCACTGTTTCATTTGAAAGCGGCACGGAAGATAATTGTTTAGCCTCCTTCTCACTGATCATGCACTTAACCATGTCAATTTTATTAATTTTTCGGCTACTGTGTGGGACTCACCTGCCTGAGCCACTCTGTAGGTTACAGTGAAAATTGCTTCTGCTGTTTTTTCATTTGTACTATAAGATTTCTGAGCTAAGAACTTTTGTGAATTTAGTAACTAACTATCAAAGAAATTAATATTGTTGTCATGAAACTGAACATGGTTTGTTTCAAAATGGGGACGTAATTTTGAAGATCCCATCGAAATAATGGTTAAAATTATGCCACATATTACATACTGAGGACAATTTTTAGCATCCATGAAACCCAAGGCTAAGTAACTCTCATTACATTCACATTATTTGATTACAGGTGCATGTTGTATTTTGGTTGTTGGCTCTTTCACATTTTCAGATGATGAGCAGCTATTTTGTAAACCTGGTGTTTCCATTTCGCCTTCATCAGACCCACATACTGTTTAGGGGTAGTTGAAGTTATAGTGGCACAATTGGATGTTGATTGTTTTAATGATCCTGTTTTAAGCCACTGATCCATGTTTCCGATGTCACCCTGTATTAAAAAAGTAGAGTTAGGATCGGTATCACTCTGTATTAAAAGTAGGATGACGTAACTCCCAATGATCAGTCTCGCCCTCTGTTTACATAATTTTAAAGAAGGGATGACAAAACTCGCACAATTATTCCTTAAAAAATTTTACCTTTTTCTGATATTGTTAAATAAACTTTGAGACACAAAATTAATACATAACTCACCTTTACCTTCAAAATAATGGTCTATCCTCTCCAGAAGAAGTTTCCTGTGCTTTCTTGAAGGAACGTCAAAACAACTCTGAGAAATATCCTTCACAGAATTTTCAATTAATTTCATATACAATTTTAGATCTGTGCATTATTGTTGGAAAATGTATTATAGCTGCAGACACTTACAACCACTATTATTTCAATAATGTACAGTAGTTATGTTCTTATTCTTTTTCATGTTTTATAACATTATTTTTTTAGATTAAAAAGTAAATAATTTCACGTCAAGAATTGGCGGAACCCCTAAGAGTTGCTTACGGAACACACTTTGAGAAACGCTGTTCTACAGCATTAAACCAGAGGTCTAAATGTTGTTGTTATATTTTATTTAACGACGCTTGCAACTACCGGGGTTATATCAGCGTCGGCGGTGTGCTGGAATTTTGTCCCACAGGAGTTCTTTTACATGCAGGTAAATCTACTGACATGAGTCTATCGCATTTAAGGAAAAGGCCAGCGCTATACCAATTGTGCCAACCAGGCCGACCAAAGGTCTAAAAGTTCTAGCAGGAACTATTTCACCTTTTCTCGTAATATACTCCGTCTCACACTCCTTCATAATTTTCTCTTCTTCTGTCTTTGAATGTTTTATTTCTTTTACTCTCTTATTTTCTTATATAATTTACTGGATATTCTTTTGTCATTATCCTGCCCTTGAGTTTCTTCATTTTCTGTAGAATTGATTGAATTTTCTCTTGTTGTTATTATCACCTGTTCTTGAGTTTCTTCATTTCCTCTAAAAGTGGTTTAATCTTCTCTTGTCAATATTATGCTCTGTTTCTTAGTGTATTCAATCCCTGTTGAATTGATTGGATCTTCTCTTGTTATTATCTGCCTCTGTGTTATCTCTCTGTCCATTGCCTGCAATGTTTGACGATTTATATCTGAAATGTCTCGCTCATTATAGCTTTCGTGTGTATCAGATGTTGATAATAAATTTAAATTCCCGCCTTTTTCAGATATAGAATTTCCAGGGCTTCAGTCACTATCAGCAATTGAATCACATTCGTCACTTTCATCATTTATGAAAGACACTTCAAATAGTTCAAATTCTTTATCTGTAAATGCATTAGTAATTAATTGCGTTGACTGTGATTTCTTCTGTATATTCTTTCAAATCCATACAATTATATTCTTGCGTTCTTGTAGTAATCTCCATCGCTTTAACTGTGTTTTCATCATTTTTCCTCCTAAGTCCGTAATAGTTTTTTTTTAATATGTGTTGTGATCTCAATGTCTTCTAATTCATATCCATTATTAACATTTTACTATACTGAGATGAGAAGGAAGCATATAACTGTAATATTATTGCTCTAGTTACATTATTTCACACTTGTTCAGGGCTTTGTGTATCATGAAAGAGCCTCTTCTTTGACATTTCAAATCATGCATCACACATCAATGCATTTTCCCACATAAGACACCATTGATTCTCGCCATAAACTGGTGTAATCATTTAAACTGTATAATAAATTAACATTTCAAACAGTTGTTAATCATTATCTTGCATTGATGAGGGTGCCAATACAGACGTTTTAACTTGGAAAGTTTCCGGAATAGTAGATGGCAAAACATATTATGTTAACATATCAATGTTTGCCACCTTACAAATTCTAAGACAAACTCGATATGTACACTTATAAAATTCTGCCACCTCACAAAATTGAAAGATTTCACATATCATGAAGTGACTGGACTTAATATTACTGTAATTATTCACCTTAGACATGTCATGCTTTGCCAGTGTATAGGTCTTCATGAAACCTACCAACTAAGCTGAAAAACAGAAAATGGCCAAAAAGTGACATATCATGTGTATGTATATATATATATATATATATATATATATAATTTTTAGTTGGTTATGTAACAACGCTATATCAAATATTAGTTTGTTTAGCGTCGGTTGGATTGGTTACAGCGAGATGGTATTTTGCGAAATGAGGCTGAGAATTCGCTATCGATTATTTCACATTCGACTTTTCATTGTGACAACACCAGAAAAAACTCAACCAGGTAGTAATCGAACCCGGGCCCGAGCGCAACTTCATATCGGCAGGCAAGCGCCTCAGTCAACTGAGCCACGCCGGTGACTTCTTTCTTCTTTTACCACCCTACAGTGTCCAGATGTTAGGTGGCTAATGTCTTTGGTAATTCGTATTTATTAAATTTAATATTTCCTTCAATTGTTAAAGCATATTCACTAGTGCTTTTATATTTCTAAAAGTTTGTACCTATAATTAAACTCAATAATCTTTATCCTTTTTTCATTAATTCTCGTCAAGAACATGCGATATTTCATACGAGACCTTGACGTAATTAAAATCTCATTGGATTTGTTAATGGCCATTCCCAAGTTACCTCTATTAATTTCCGAATCACAGAGTTGTCTTTAAAAATAAAAATGTTTAAATGATTACGAGTTAAGTATTTAATGTAGTAAAATAAAAAAATAACGTAAGTAACCTCGTTTCCAAGTTACCGTTGAACAATATTAGGTAATATATTAGTATAATACGTATGTTTCAAGTTTTATAAAATACGAGTATTACAGTATATTCGCTCATACACTCGACATGCTTGCTTCCCGTCGACATGATATGAATCCTATAGATTCAAAATCCCCTACATCCACTTTCACAAATTAAAGGTTTTTGACAGTAACTGGTGGCAAATAGAGGGAATTTTCAACCTAACAGTGACTTTTAACAAACCTTTTGCTTTAAGTTTAGCGGCTTCTCGAATTCTAACTATAATAAATCATTAGAATTCATTCTTAGCAAGCAGTATGTAAGCATAACTCAGTCGTGAATAAAATGGTTTTTAGGGGGTTTTGAATCTAGAGGATTCATATCTTATCAGTACTTAAGGTAACCTAAAACTGTTGCAGATATCATAAGTACATTGTAATACAGCCAGTGAGAGCGTTTTTGACACGTGCCCTTGATTAAAAAGCCAGAGAGTGAGCACTTGTTGCCAGTACAGCTGAGAACAGTACCACCCAACACGTCACGTCAGAAATGTGCCAATCACAGTTATCAGCTTTCTCGCCCACACACTATGCCAATGAAAAGACACTCGCTCTCAAAGTTCCCATTAATTATTTCACGCGCCAGAAAAGGTGGCTTTTATTATACTATAAGTAGTTTTGATGGTCGTAAGAACAAAGTCGTATTCCTTAACATATGTAGTAGTTCAGAATTTTGCATGAATATATTTATAGAATATTATTGTTTCTCTGCATAATATTTAAGTTTTATGACTTAAGATAATACATTTTAATTATGTATATTAATTTATTGCGATACCATTTTTTGTTTGCTATTGCATATTTCAAACGTTTCGTTAATTTAGTTCTATACAATTGGACTGCTACGGACAATCGGTGAAAGATACATAGAGAAGAATAAAGAAGTGTATTATGACGGGTATTCCATCACTTGTTTATTTTTTATTTATTTTCTCCCTTTTTATTTTTTTTCTAAATTATTATTTCGTTTTCTTTCCTTACTGTCCTCCTCTGTTGTAGTGTAGACAGTCTGTCGACCATTCCTCTCAGCTGTTTAACATGGTGAGCTGTGTCTTGAGTATGAAGGATCCGGACCTCTAAGGGGTTGAGGTATCCTGACATGTAATCACATCTTGGTTGCTATTAAAAGATGGTGGTGAGAATACTTTTGGGTCTTCGGTGTTTATCTGTTGCAGTTGAATATGTGCCAAGTTTGTACATTAGTGGGTTGTGTGAAGTCTTGTGTTAGAGTTTCGTTGTCATATTTCTGAAGATAGTAGAATTTTTCTTATTGAATTTGCCATGTAGTTTTAGTACTGTCTATATTTCATAGGGTTCGTTATTGTTTCCGGTGTTTAGTGGGTTTTTCCGCTAGATGGCAGCTTTTCTATTTAATATGCGGGTTACAAGATTAACTCCTTGATATTAGGTTGGAGACTAAGTACCTGATTGGCTTCCCCCCTTCCCCTGGGGGTGCACTACTGCTGCTTGGTGGAGCTGAGGCAGTCTGTTCGTTGGCGGCGCCGCCGCGTTGGGTACGAATACAAGAGAACTTGGCGCCGGAATGTGATACTACGATTTGGTTGCCGGCACCGTGTCCGGTAGGACACATTACTAGAGGACTTGGTTACCGCTACATCGCGTCGGAATGATATACAGTGTGTTAGCTGCGCCGCGTCAGACATGCCATTCTACATGAGGACTTGGCTACGTAACGCTACATTTCGAGTTCGCTCCTTGCTGCCCGGTATGACACACCATACGGGCATTTCGCTACGCAACGGAGTTGGATAGTTATGTAGTGTTGGGGACACTACATTTGGAGTTTTCTGTAGGACGATGGGTACGTTCAATTGCAGTTGGCGGCTGAGCGTCGGGTAAGCTCTACTTGGTTTTTGCTGCAGAGCGTTGGTTAACGAAAGTGTGTTGGGAACGCTCTATTTGGACTTGGCTGCAGAACGTGGGTACGTTGAATTGCAGTTGGCGGCTGAGCGTCGGAAACGCTCTACTTGGTGTAGACCGTTGGCTACGCTACATTTGGAATTCGCTGTGGAAGCGTGCTGGCCGCGCTATATTCGCATCTGGTTATGCAGCAAAGCGGACGTAATATCGACTGATCCGGTTATGGAACGTCGAGCAGGCCAGCGAGACCAGCCTTTATATGGTTTGTGATGATATTTGGTCTTCGCAAGTTCGTTGCGATTCTAGTTCGGCGTGCCCGAAAGTGGACACATGTTCACGTATATCATCGCCGGGATCGCGATGCGTGCGGAGTGACTATGGTGTGTTTTCGGCATTATAGGGGTTACTGTGTTAGTGGTGAGTGCTATTATAATAATGCTATGTGGATCGACTATGATGTGGCAGACTATGTGTTTCGTGGTATTTCCAGTTGTACATGTTATTAGGGAATATTATCTGGAACGAAAAACTCGGCTTGATGATAGCCGAGGAACTACGTGGTGCAGAAATTGGTTTTGGCAATGTAGCCATAGAGAAACGTTTGGTATTATTGGTAGCCATATTGTCATGTTCACGTTTGTGGAGCTTAATTTGTCTATGGTCTTAGTTATGTTCTCTTAACTTAATTTGCATATTCATTCTTTCATTTTGAAGTTTTATTCATGTTCATGAAAGTTAATTTAGTTTTAATATTTATTTGTTATTATTCTTGTGTATGAACGAGACAACTCAGAAATCGTTATAATAATAGGTCCTGGACTTCACAGTATACAGTATTTGTGGATTTAGAAAAGGCTTTTGACAGAGTGGATTGGAATAAACTGATGGGGATCCTAAAGAAAATTGGCGTGGATTGGAAAGAGAGAAAACTGTTCAGTAATCTTTATATGAAATAATTAGTGAAAGTCCAGATAGGAGAAGACATGTCGGAATTAAGTGAAATTGGGAGAGGAGTACGTCAAGTATGTCCTTCATCATCTACCCTGTTCAACATCTACTTGGAGGACTTAGTAAAGAACTGTTTTTAGAACATTGGAGGAGTGATAGTAGGACGAAGAAGAATAAAGTGCATAAGATTTACTGATGATATCACATTGTTAGCAGAAGAGGAAATGATACTATAGGATATAACAGCTGTGAGCAGTATGGGATGATGATAATTACAAATAAGACGAAGAGCATGGTATTAAGAATTCTAAATGATGTAGTAGAGCAAGTGTACAGCTTTAAATACTTCGGGTGTACTATAAGTAGTAGCATCAGCTAGTGCCAGGAGTCAGAAGGGGGATAGCAATGGTCGTGAAAGCTTTTAATAGAAAAGGGAGCATCTTCTGCAGACCTCTAGAAAAAGAATTAAGGAAGAGACTAGTGAAGTGCTTGGAGTGTATGGAGTGTGGCATTGTATGGGGCACAAACATGGACGCTACAACGAAGTGAAGAGAAGCGAGTAGAAGCGATTGAAATGTGGATATGGAGAAGAATGGAACGTGTGAAGTGGATTGTCAGAAAAAGAAATGAAGCTGTGTTAGAAAGATTGGGTGAAGAAAGATTGATGCTGGAACTGATCAGGAAGAGGAAAAAGAATTGGTTTGGTCACTGGCTGAGAAGAAATTATTAAAGTGATGTACCGATATGATAACACAGAATTCCTGCACGTAAATATCATATGTAGGCCTACTTTGGTACATCACTATATTATGATATGCGTATATGAGGAGCATCGTTTCAAAACGTATTATGTGCCACTTACAATTTTTTTACACAAACGACGAAAAACTGGATTACTCGTAAACCGGAGAAGTTTTCAAAACACTACACAAAACCATTTTTAAGTACTGGTTTCACAGTTTACAAATATGACGACTTGGAACCATCAGACTTCACAGCATGAAAGATAAATAAATAGAAAGTAACAAATTTAATTTCGTCCACTGGGGGACTTAATACGTTTTGAAACGATGCTCCTCATATAATGACTTAGTGGTTTAAAACGGCGCTCATTCCGTCGGATCCTGGCCACTTAGTCACTCGTAGTCAGTGCACCTCTGCACATAGTGTGTTGGACGTTGAGCCACTGTCACACATCTGTGACACAGTGCATGAGGTTTGGCCACTGAAGGAAAACTAAGAGGTGGAGCTTAAACTGAGAGGGTGCAGTCTGGCATAGGAATTGGAATCCGGTGTGGCTTAGTGGATAGAACGTCAGTATGTAGAGCAGAAAATCCGGGTTCGAATCTCGGTTCCGGAGAGAATTTTTCTGCGCTCCACCAATCCTTCATCATGTGAGAAGAAACTACCTACTGAAGGTTGCATCGGAAGGAATGGTGATTGGGAGAAGAATTCGGTGTAAAAGAAGATATCAAATTATAAACGACATTAAGATATATGAATCATATGAGGAAAGAAAGAGGAAGGCAGAAAACAGGAAGGACTGGAGAATGCTGAGTTTGCAGTGAAAGACCTGCCCTTGATCAGAACATGAAATAAATGAATATTTGATTCATTATCGGCATTCCTTTCTACAGACATTTCCATTAAATATTTAGAAACAATAACAATGGGAGGATACAATAGAAAGAATAGGCCAAAAGAAAGGAAAAACAATGGTAGAGATGAAGAGAATGTGTAGAGACCGGGAAAAATGGATGAAATGGACGGAGAGAGGCGAACCCGACGCTTAGCAGCAGAAGGGACTGAAGAAGAAGAAGAAGAAGAAGAAGAAGAAGAAGAAGAAGAAGAAGAAGAAGAAGGAGAAGAAGAACAACAACAACAACAACTTTTACAGTTTCAATGTGTAAAGATACCCGCTGCTGAATGAAAATGTTAATAATGTAAAATAATCCCAGCAAAATAGCCTACACCATTTTGTAATCTGGTAACAAGGCTGTCAATTTATTTTTATCATTTTTTCAAGAAATGATATTTGTGTTGGGGTAATCTGCCTGGGAAAAGCTCATTTCAGTATGCCTATGGAGTCCATCTCTCTTCAAATGTTAATGCGAGTAAAGGCAGTATCGGCTTTAACTATGTTCCAAAATTAATGAGAAATAGAAGTAAAATTATCTTTAACAATAAATTTCACACTATTACGGAGTTCCTTTCTTTTATGATATCTTTATTTTGTTTAAACGATTATGCCTATCCATTTTCTTGTAACGTACAATGTCTAAAAGTCTTACTTATTTTGACGATTTAGATTTCTCAGAAACTAATATAAACATTAATATGAGTCCAAGAATGATTCCCCTCAAAATTGCAGACAATTATAGTCTGGATCAGTTTACTTAATACCCTAAGGGTGAAACCTAACCATTTTTCCCCTATTACTACATATGCTAGTGGATTATAGTGACTTTCTAGCTCTCAGGTTGAATTTTCTTTTACCAACTTTGTTTCAAATTTCGGGTACTGACAAATACTACAACTGGCAGTTATTTTCTAACTGTTATGTTGGCAGCAATGATTTCGGTTTACAGTAAAGCAAACTGATGAAAATGCAAGCAAGTAAATACATTTTTAGGTTAGATCTCATAAATTTTAAACTCTTTAGTCAAAGCAATAAATTTCATGTTGCCTGACAAAATAAATTATAATATTAAATCATACTAATCCCAATTACCAAAAAAGAAAATATACTATTTCATAAATAAATTATTGAACCATTTAGGAAACACCTCGCAACATAAAGATGAGATGTGGTAAATAAGCAAGACATTGTTATTGTTAACATTATATTTTTATTATTATTATTATTATTATTATTATTATTATTATTATTATTATTATTATTATTATTATTATTATTATTATTTCAATACGTAGCATTGTGATTTTACCCTCTTTGGTGATATCTGGTATTAGTTGACAACACTGAAGAGCTGGCCAAATTAGACTTTTAGGAACTACTCTTACGTGATCCTCACTATATACAGCGCAGCAGGATAACGCTACACTTTTAGTCGATTGTTTAGCGATTCCATAAATTTAGCTACGTTGTAATTTATGATAGTGAGATTGCATTTGTGAAATGAAGGAGAGGAGTAGTCAAGTATTTATCTATCATTCGCCTTACAGTTGGATAGAACCTCGAAAAAACATAATCATATTCTTTCTTCTTTCGTTCTCTGTTTTTCCTTTCCTTCTTCTTTTACTTTAACTGCTCCTTACCTATCACCTTTCAATCCAATGCGATGTAGAGGAGGTTAATACAGTAACTATAAACCAACATTAGACAGATATATATTGCAGGACTCCCTGGTCGTGTGATCAGGACGGTACAGAATTACCACTGAGACAACACAGAGATACACATGACAAGGAACATACACTCATCCCCGTGGACGGAAGACAAATCTCTTTCTTTTGCCAAAAGAGTAGGACAACACACTCTCTGGTTGGGAAGCGAACACGCTATCCACATACCCACATTGATGGACGAAGAGAAATGTCAGCAGCAATAATTTTAAATGTTCAAAACTTGTGCTGTGACTTAGTCTTAGCAGATTTTAAATGGAAATAAATAACAACGTTTAAACTCAGAAGAAATGACTTAGTTTATTGAATAAAATATGCATTTGCATTATATGTAGTAAAATTATCTAGACCTTTAAAATGTCAAATTTTAATTAACGAAATCTTATTTGTACCAAAGTTGTGATATGTGAGGTATCTTGTTCATATCTTCAATAACTTCAGGGAAACGCTAAATTCAATTAAAAGAGTGTAGTCTTACATGGAGTTATTTAAAAATATATATATTCCCTATGAAATAAAAAAAATATACAATGGGATGTCATTTAAAAGTGTTACCGATAATGTAATTAACAGAAAAATGTTTAGTTTTCGTTAAATTATCACTTTATAAATGACCTATTTACTTTGACGTGCCTGGGTATTTTCTAAACAATTCTTCTTGTCGTTTTAATTGAATTTTTGCAAAATAATAATCAGTTCTTTAAATGTTACCATGATAATTATTATGAAAGCTATTAAACTGTACCATATCTTTTTATGATTAACCTCTCACACGTGAGAAATTCTGTTTGGGATGAGTGACGATGATTCAATAAATAAAGTGACATGCGTTGGTTCTTACACTTATGCCAAGATTTGTAGTACATTTTCGACTTAGCCTACAAAACAACTACCCATATATATGTATACATATACATACACATATTTATTAACGTTACATTCAGTTAATACGTCGACGTCATTAATTACAGTAATCTAGGTAGTTCTTGTATAACTGAAATTATGATGTATTTAAAACAAAATGCTTTCGTATTTAGCCGTCCGTGATTAAATATAAAGGGGAAGCAAATAAATGTGACATCATAAAGAATTTATTATTATTATTATTATTATTATTATTATTCGTACACAAATAGAGGTGATTAATAAATGCGAAATAAAGACTAGGGATTCGATGATTTCCCTGTCACATTTTTTTTTTACAAAAAATTCCTCCCATTCAGTACATTCTATTTTCGTAACGGGTAGAATTATACAAAATTTGAAAATCCACTCGCATCAATGCGTTTAAGTGCTAATATTGTAGTTCTGAAGAATATATATACACTTCTATTTTATACCTTGTACACTATAATGAAAGAGTAGAGCTATAATAGAAGATAAGGTCCTGTAATAATTAACCAAATTTAATGTTTAGACCAGCCATTTTCAACTGTTGTGCCGCGAGAAAATGAAATCAGTAAAGGTTGTCGTAGTAAGTTTGAAAATTAAAAGTGAAAAGAGTGGCAAAAATGTGAGTCCACAAGAGTCAACACTCAGCGAACGCAATACAAGGCAACATTCTGTAAACGCATTCCTTCTAAAACCCTGAAATTTCCACCGTGGTTGGGAACCACTGATTTAGATGATATGTGTGTGCTGCGGGATTTTAAATTACATCTTTAATGTGCCACATGTTGAGAAATATTGAAAAACTTTGGTTAGGACAGTAACTTCTCTCTTCAAATTACACTGGTCAACAACCATTTTGGTGCCAATCAGATCTGAGTGATTTTAGATAGACTTTAGGACGCTGAATCCGAATGTGGCACCGGTTTTGCTAGATTGGCTCTAGTTTTTTAGATATTGTACGTCTTTCCGAAAGACATAAAACAAACAGGAAAATGAACATGAAAATTATAATCTACTTACAAACAGCACGAAAACAACACCAAATAATTATAAAGTAAACATATGAAATACATGTTGACAATGGATTCAGTTCACAACAGAAAGCAACATAGTCCCCACAATTATTGCCTGAAAAAACTCAGTTTGTATGATTGTCTGCTATGTGAGTCATCAGGACAGTCGCGTTGGAGATTCTAGCAATAGTCTGCCATCATGTGCCTGTCCCATCTTCCTTGATACATTTCTTCCATGACTTGGATGCCTTGATGGAACGTCTCTCCTTGTCCCTCACTGAAATCACCAAGATTGACAGGAAATCTATTTAAGTGGTTAAGGATAAAGTGTTACTTTATGCTCATATTACCTCATAAATTATGAACGTTTGTGAGCATGTTGTGGACCAATTGTTTCTTCATTCTCTGCTTTAAGGTTGCCCTAGAAGTTCCTTACAACAGAGACAAAACTACACCAGGCAGATGTTTCAATGTCAGTCATGACTTTACTGAAATCTGAATCGTTGATGAGCTTGCGAATTTGAGGACCATCGAAGATTCCTGCTTTAAGTTTTTCACAACTTACTCCAGGGAAGGATCTGCAAAATATGTACTTGAAGCAATTAGAATTTCTATGCAAGGCCTTAACAAATTGTCTCATGATGCCTAGCTTTATATGAAGCGGAAGGAGAATGATTTTGTCACTATCAGCCAAAGGCTCATGTAAGATGTTCGTTGCACCAACCGTCATATTTTTGTTAAAGGTCATGTCACCAAAGATCTTACTTAGCCCTACTATCCCATATGCAGATAAACATGAGTGCTTTGTGTTGCCATTTGCTGTCCAAGCAAGATGTTGACCATCTTCAAATCAACACAAATAATCATCCGTGCTGATGATAACGAAGTTTCTGCAGAACCATATTCATGTTGTTATATTTTTTATGAAGTTTTGTGGAGTTGCTAAGTGAAATAGGTGCATAGCGGTTCCCAATATGCAACAGCATGCATTTCAAGCTTTTCACGAATTTGTCGATAAACAGTCGCCAGTCTTCTGGTCGATATTCCGGCAGACCATTTCAATAAGTAATCCCGGGATATCATTGCAGTACACAGTTTCATCATCTCCATTGAAGTATGGAAGAAGCCTCTTTTCTCTAGTCCGGTAAGCTGTAATATTAGTTTCTTGCTTTAGACAGTTAATTTCTTTGATCCTGGATGCCAAGAGTTCAGAAGCTTGTTTAGACAGACTGAAGTCTCGTATCAAGTAACTGAGTTGTTCCTCGGAGAACTGCTGAGGAGTAGAAATATTTGCTTCATATTCACTGTCATGAATGTTACTTTCAACGTCATGCAATTGTTCAACATCTGACGATGAAAGTTCAGGAAGTGTGGTAAATACTGCCACTTTAACATCTATGCTATGTGGCACAGCTCGCCTTGCCGACCTCCAAATCAGGATACTTCCACTCCCGTTTCTTGTATTTATTGAAGTCTTATACACTTACAATACCAAATTAACAGTCGTCGTAGTGGTTTCGTGGTTCTCTCCATACCATCGTTACTCCAAAGTTTAACTTTTTCTTTGTTCCTTTTGTCCAATTTCGTAGACCCTCGACACAGGTTTTACAAACCTTATGGGGAGCCCAAGACTTATCTTGATCCCCAAGATGAATTCCGAAATATGCCAATTATATTTTCTTCACAAAGTCAGTGATGTTCTTTCTATTTTTCAGCGTACTATATTCACCACATACAAAACAGAACCCATTAGGACAGGTCAGGCAACCTCGTCGTGAAGAACTCATATTTTTTATATTTCACTGCAACAAAACGTAGAAAATGTGAACTTAATATTTAATTGCACACAATATTACACGACAATAAACAATGAAACAGAAATTAATAAAATTGAAAGATTGCCCTATATAAGTCAGCGGAGACAGGTAATGTCAGAATACGAGGTTTATTTGATGAACACCATGTATCTTCAAAACTAGAGCCAAATGGGAGATTCGATTCGGATTCAGCATCAGTAAAATACCCCATATTCATTGCAACTTCCCTGGCACCTCGATTTTTTTTTTTGACCAGTGGTACTGTATATGTATAATTGAATCCATTCTTATAACAAAGCCAAGGATGAAACAATTACAAAACTGTACAAAATTCTTAACCGACCTACTACCAGGTTTCCTTTTTTACACTGAGTACTACTGGGGTCATATAGACCCCAAGTAATTTACACGAGATATATCGGTAGTAATGCAATTGTTTTAATGAATTGGCATAAAAGCAGACATGTTTATCTTGAAAACAGAACAGCTATGTATATAAACATTTTTACACTTTTACATTTTACACTTTGCCTTCCTTCCGCCATCATCTTATATGTCCTTACATTTGAAACAAAGCAACTCGAAATGTTGTTTACAGACGAAAGATGAACATTTTATGCACTTTTCTGGATGCTTTCTGTCCACAGAACGTTCACATAAGTGGCATCGTCCACGTTTTGCTCCACTTTGCACTTGTGCTGAAAGAGGAGGAGGAAGAGGAGGAGGAGGAGGAGGAGGAGGAGGAACTTTGGTGCGCTGACTTCTGTTCTTCTGTAGTAAAGATGTTCCCAGCTCAAGAAGAAATTCTCTTCTTCTGTAGGTGGTTTTTTTCTTCCAGTCAGGATTTAACTCCAGCCAAATTATGAACGCATTGAGCTCATTAATATCCAAAATATTATAAAAATAACCATGGGCCACCTCCTTGTCATACATTTTGTAGTGTATGTCCTGACTAATTTGTCCATGGTGGCTGCACCTGTCTTTTGTTGCGTTATAGTCTATTACAATAATATGTTTTTCTTTTTCATCTTCAGCTATTTCCTCTTTGAAATGCATAGTGCTCAGTAGAGTCACTACCTTACCCTTTTTTTGGCAATAGGAAACTATCGTAGTGGATTCCTGAGATCCGAAGAGACTTGAAGCTTCTTTCCTTCCCTTTGCTACGAGAAATTCTGCGGGTAGTTCACGGTAATTCTTTCTTATTGTTCCTAACAGAGTCATCTCTTTTCTTTCTAATTCCTTTGCCAGGTCCAAACTTGTGAAGAAAAAAATCTGTTGTGATGTTTCTACCACTCGGGAATAAATTTTGAGTTAAGTCCAATACTACTCTTTTTCCCTGATTCGATTCTGTAGGCTGGCCTTCGCACCCGTACTGTGTACACTTGCAGGTTTGTGACATAGTAATTAATGCTGTCACAAGTAGCCCATACTTTGATGCCATATTTTCCGGGTTTTGAGGGGATATGCTGCCGAAAAGGACACCTGCTCCTAAAAGTTACCAGTTGTTCATCAACTGTAATATTCTCAAGTGGTTCATACGCATCATGTAATATGCTTACCCACTGCTCCAATACGTTCCTTGTAGGAGCCAATTTATCAGGGCTACGATTCTATCGTCGCTGTTGAGCGTCATCGAACCGAGGACAGCGTGATATTTCCGTAAAAAGGTTCCTAGCCATAGAGCTATTGAAAATAGGTCAGTTATGCTCTGTGTTCCATAAATTCACTATCTCCTCATTGGGACCTTTATACACTCCTGCAAGTATAAGCAGGCCAAGAAAGCACTCAAATTCTTCTCTATCAAGATCTATCCATTTGTTACCGAAATTAATGTTACTTTCTTTGTTGGTCCACTTCAAAATATTCTGAAAAATGCTGGGCTTCATAAATAATTCAAAATCTGGCTGCACATTGTTTACATTCCTCATACTACGCCACGTTGGCCCTGAATGAAATCTAACAGGACTTTATTGTATATTTAGTTTCCATTTCTGGACCTAAAAACAACAGTATTACTATTTCAGATATTTACTTAGTGATTAGTGATTATCTATTATCAGCAGGCTGCTGACCTCACGTTCAAATGCCAAAGAAGAGGTGGACGATCATCTAACCAGAGGTATCGTTTGATTAGCACGATCATCCCCCAGCCGTTGTAGCTGGTTTGCGATACCGGATTTTCGATACCTATCATAGCTCTTCAAGTGCATCACGGTGCTGGGTGGGCACTGGTCCCATACAGTGGACGAAATTTCATGAGAAAATTTCTTCCCCCATGAGGACTCGAATCAGCGCGCATTCCATAACGTTAGTCCTAGGCAGGATCCCTTAGACCACGACGCTACGGCGCTGAACATCTATTATTATTATTATTGTTGCTGTTCTTTGTTGTAATAAATAATTGGTAGGTGAAATATACTGTAACTTTATTACACAAAACAAGAATGTAACTTTATTTAAAACAACAATAGTCACTTTCTATAATTTAGTTCAAATACTCCCGTCAACAATGGGATTTCCACTCCACACAGTAACACAGTATTCGTTATTGCACTCCACAGACGACAATGACAATTTACTTGGATTATTGAGAACAACAATGTACTGCTAATTTTAACTAACGTTCACAACGCACTATTTATAAATCAAAACTGTCAGTTCTCAGTTTACAGTTCGTTTGCCTTGGCTAGTTCTTCTAGCTCGGTCACTCGAGTTCACAGTATCTCGAACCCCAGACCTTCAGAGACAGTCCACTGAACTTCGAACTCAGGTCCTCCAACTGCGGTCCACTGCACTCGAACTCAGGGCTTCAGATGCTCACACAGCTGCGGACACACTCATGTCGAACTCCGGTCTCGAAGCTGGCTTCACTGCTACACAAGACTGGCTTGCTGTCCAACGACTACAACAACACTGCTCAAGTTCACTCGCGTGTCGTAACTTATAACCAAGCCATAGCTACGAGAATGTACGATGCTAGAAATTTCCACTGATGTCCAGAGATGGCACTCTCGAATTCTCTGGATTTCTCCTCTCCTCTCCTCTCCTCTCCTCTCCTCTCTACGCCACAGCATATGCTCCAGGAAGCAGATGCGCGCGCAACTTGCGCCGAATCACGGCCGACCTAGCCCTTCTTCTGCCGGTCGTGAGATCGAATCTCACGTGGTTGTCACAATACTTGAAAACATTCAAATTGGAGATGTTAGAAATTTCATGAATAGTAGTTTCTAAATCTCTATCATCATCATCATCATCATCATCATCATCATCATCATCATCATCATCATCATCATCATCATCATCATCATCATCATCATCATCATCATCATCAGAAGTATCAGCCGATTGACAGTCTTCGGTTATAATAGCATCAATCTCTCCATCGTCATCAGATTTTCATCTTCCTCATTATATTCCTCTTCCTCATCTTCTTCATTCAGAATTACGCCTATTTCTGAACTAGTCAAATTTCTTGTACTCATCATGTAATTCTACATCACTCTGAGCCAAAACACTGATAACAACTGAGGCAACAAACCTTAACAATGAGTAAGAAATAAGCGGAAAATTTTTATTTCATTGTTGCACGTGTTCCGTTTAACAGACATTCAAAGTAACGGTCAGAATTTCTACTTTCATTATGTTACATTCAAAGAAAAGAGCCAATTTTTAATGGGGTAATATAGACCCCAATGGTACTCAGTGGAGAAACAATGAATATGTTTTAATGTGTTGAAAATATAAAAATTGATGAAACATTATTGGATGCAGTTGACTCAAAACGATAAAGTCATAAATCGGGGATATAGAGTCATAACAGCGTATCTACAAAATTTGCCATTTTGACATATCTACATCATTACTGACTTGGGGAACCAATCCATTTAATGACAAAACAGCGGAACTTCTATCTTTAACCGTTACGGAGATAGTGTGCTGCGTATCTACAAATGCACGTGATTATTTAAAGTCAGAACAACGTATCACCTTATACGTTAATTTGGCTCCATATATTACGCTATGGTTTTGAATGTCAGAACAGCGTATGTGTACTGTAGATCCGTTGTTTTGTCTCTAAATGCGTATCACTTATTCTCAGATACGAAATCATAATACAGATTATCTGCATCCTTATATTCACTAACTGTTGGCGTAATCCTTGAAATAAAGGATTTTAAAAATTATTGTTATCCCTAGTGCACTCCAATTATACATATTGTCGACCTGGTTGGCGAGCTGGTATAGCGCTGGCCTTCTATGCCCAAGGTTGCGGGTTCGATACCGGGCCAGGTCGATGGCATTTAAGTGTGCTTAAATGCGACAGGCTCATGTCAGTAGATTTACTGGCATGTAAAAGAACTGCTGCGGGATAAAATTCTGGCACATCCGGCGACGCTGATATAACCTCTGCATTTGCGAGCGTCGTTAAATAAAACATAACATTTAACATTTATACATATTATCGGTACTTTCAGTCATGCAAAGATATCTTTCAATGAACTTGTGCTGAGCAATCGATGTGTTTTTTAGAGGAATAAAAATTCTTGATCTCCTGAAAAGTGAAAAATGTGTTACTGAAGAGAATTCAGATTCAGTTAACTTCCGCAATGCCTTTTCAACATTAAGGATCAATACTGAAGCCTGCAATGGTAAGATTATATACCTGTAATGTTGTTTCATTACACGTCGTTGATATTCAATTTTAGAATTTTGATAAAATCAACACATGTCAAGTGCGTTATAATTGCTTATAAACCATTTTACTTAAAAATTAGTCACTACGTACAGTTACCCTGAAAAGGAATGAGACGACTCTTGTTCGTCGGAAGTTAAAGTTCTACAGCGCGGTTCACTCGATATCGACGTAACGATACATAACATGAGAAATACAGCAAGAATTGTTACGGGGACCACAACAAGGACAAGGACTGAAATAAAATCACGAAGAAGACAGCCATTTAAGGCCACGATTTCACAACATAGCTAGGGTCAAAAGCTATCATTGGTCCTCTGTACCGAATGGCAAATGCCTACTATGGGATCTACATTCTAGACTGCTGTTGTCACTGTCTTGTCTCGGTAGCTCATATAGTAGCGTGTCGGTTCCACTGCTTAGTCGAAACGTCTCATGTTCGATCCCAGGTGAAACTTCTTTTTATTGAGGTGTAATTAATTTCTTTAGAGTTCCTAGACTATCTAATTTGTCGAAAAATATGAATAATTTATGCCCAATTTCTGGGTCTTACAAGTGGGCTGAACTTCGTTAAAAAAAATAAATCTTACTTGAAAGTTAAGAGCATTTTTCCTCAAGTAAAAATCACAAGAAACAAAAAGAGACCTGTCAACTTAAAATCTTGTCCACATGCCATCAGCTTCTATTACAGCTCTAAGTCGGTCCGGCATGGATGTCACGAGATTGTGGAATAAATTCTAATCCACGGCAAGATCTTCCCAGGTTTCAACAACTTGATCCCACAATTCGTCTCGATTTCGAGGGCGTCGGTGGGCATAGGTGGCTATCGTTCTCTTTTTCTATTCCGCCCATAAATTTTTGATGACATTCAAATCAGGTGACTTCGGAGACCAATTAATGATTCCGATCTCGGGTCTACTTTGAAACCATCTTTGAATGCTTGCGGCATAGTGCATGGGATGGTTATCCTGTTGGAACAGCAATGTTCCTTCGGGAAAACGTTCTAGGGGCGGAAGGAAGGAATATACTTTCCAGAATGTGTTCGTAAGTTACCGTATTAAACCGGCCATCGATGCGTTCTATAACGCCAGGTCCATCATAAGACATCCACCCCAACACGATATCACAGTCTACTATATACAGTCACGAAGCTTGAGTTTTGAGGGTGCTAGAAACAATAGACTGTGACGATACTATTTTGCATTGCCCTTAATGAGGCGATATTAGCGATCCTAGTGGTGAGCAACAATCTAATGTTTGCATATTTACTACGTATTGAGCTTCGCGACTGTATATACTAGACTGTGACAGTATGCTAAAGCGCACCGACCTTTCACGTCGGTGCACTTAGCGTTGATCATGTGGGAGATCATCCTCACGATAGACACGGACAGGACTTTCGTAATCACTCGAGATGGTTGTTTCGTCGGAGAAAATTACATTTCTCCAATAGAAATCCACTCGATTGGTAACGAAGGCAAGACGGTCGACAGCTTGTGCTTCCCCGAATATTTCCATTTGCGCAGCCCTCCGGCTCCTAATACCGCGGTTCCTCAACCTGCTGATCACAGTCTGTGAAGAACCGGGAAAGTTAGATGCTGCTCCTATTTCGTTAGCAGTCCGAAAGGGGTCCTGTCGAACTTCCTCGAATAAGAGAACATCCTCTTCCAATGAAGAAATCCGGGGACGCCCAGGAATAGGGCGATTTTCGACCTCCCCTGAATTATGGTAACGATGAACCCACCTCTCGGCTGTACTTCCAGAAACACCGACCAAACGGCCAGCACAACTAGTCCCATATTCAGCCTCAACTAGAGCTATAACTCGCTGTCTCACGTCACGTCGGTTAGCCATTAAGATGAGAAATGTGGGATGATGATAATACTTTAGTGTAGACAATGATTATTTAACGTGATATAGAATTATTGAAATAAGGGTCATCTTGCACAGTAAGAGTTAATAAATCAACTCTAACTTAAATATTTAAATAACAGGATATAACAGGAAGTCCAATTGTTGCGAAGCTAATCAAATTAAATCTAATTACATTAAGTAAACAAACCCCAAGTTATGACACCACATTGCTACAGCTAAATTGTAGGTTATTAACATAAGCATTGAATAGGTCCGTGCTTATGTATTGGACGACAAAACCAAACATCGAAAAGTTCGAATCTTCCCGAGGAATGTAACGTCTTGCTTTTTATAATGTAAATCAGACTTATAACTACAATCATTCATATTTCTTAATATTTATTAATATTTATAGCCAACATTGAATTTGTAAAGAAAAGACTTTAGAAATCTCATATGGAATTTGTGTTCTGTAGTGATATAGACATAGATTATCTCTCGGAACTTTTCTGCAAAAGTAAATTAAATTCACTCCTTGAAACTGGAAATCTTAGTCGTAGACTCATTTCCCCACCAGCATACAAGCTGAAGTAGCACAACCATTGATAAAAGTTTTGTACACTGAATTAGACTGAATTCCTATTCGGCAGCACCTATAATCAATGGCTTGTATGAACATGATAAAAAAATCCTGTTTCCAATGTTACTGAACAATTTCAAAATATTAATTTAAAAACTAAAAAAGGGTCGTAAATGCTGTATCTAGTGATTATTTACATTTATGTCTACAAAATGAATCTTGGAAAAACGTATATGTTACTGGTACTACTGATATTAAGAGTAAAATGTATTATATTTTTCACTTCATTTCAGAATCATTTCAGTGGATGTTCTCCACTCAATGTTGTGAAAAAATTCAAAATTAAGAACATGTAGATAATGCAGGGACTTACAAATCTCATGTATTAAAAAGAAGAATCTATATGTAATGAGCTGCAATGTAACTATCCTCTTATTCTCAAATACTACAAGAAGTACAGTGTAATTTATCAAAATTTATGAAAGAGGGAAATAAAACACATTTGAATAGAAAAGCACAAAATCCAGATAATGAAATTAAAGCTATTCGGAATATTATTAAAGTTAAACTTGTAGATATCCTAAGAAAGAAAATATTTTTTCATTAAAATTTGTGAGTATAAAGTAGAGGATCTCAACTCTATTGCAAATTCTTTTAACGTCTTATAGTATATAGTACAGAAATATTATTGACAACTTGAACATTCAAGATTTTGCAAAAGATACTGCAATTAGTTACTTAACACATGCATTTAATAGTTAGTATTAATATATGTAATTAATCAATAACTGCAACAGTGCTTATACATTCAATCATAACATGAATTAAATTGAATGCACATTAAATTAAACACGTAGATAAAATAGTTAAAATCAGCTGAAGGGGTGAGAATGAAATAATCCAAAGCCATACTTTTAACAAAAATTGTTTTGTGCGAGCGCATTTATTACACATATGGGAAAGCTTCTAATAAAATATTGTAATAATTACTCAACAAATGGCATGGCCTAAGGACTCTAAACCTTTGTAATCGTTTGTCTGTGTGACTTAGGAATATATTTTTAATTTCATTTTAATTGTTAGTTTTTAATATATATATATATATACATTGTATGTGTGTGTATAAATGCATTTATTAGATTAACGTTTATAATATAATAACTTGTAATTTTGTAATTTCTGTGATCATTAACACTTAATCTGAGGACTTTGTAAAACTCTATTTCAACGTTATTTAGAAAAAAAAAATCATTGGCATACACTAAGAATCGAACTCGCTCTCTTCTACGCAACACGCAGAGATCTCAGCGTCTGGGCTATTGCAACGACACGAAAACTTTACTTTCTGTGCGGAGTGTCGATCTAGTCATGAAGATCCATTGTCGATTTAACTACACGATTTACGTATGTATTATCTCTTATTTACGTAATATTATCATATTTTTTGCAGTTTTTGAAGTGAATTCCGGAACGATGCTAGTAACAAACCAAATAGCTTGAATCTAAGTAACTCAATATTCGTTATCTTGTTTATCAGTGCTCTGGTCTCTGATCATGCGCAGTGTTTTACATCTGAGACTTTGGAATATTCAATCGTCTCATTCCTTTTCAGGGAAACTGTACATACTTCAAATCAAAATTATCCCTTTATGCACATTCAGAAAATAATGGCCATATTCCATAATCTGAAAGTTCAGAATATCTACCAAAGGCAAATCAATTGCTGGATGGTCAGTTAAACCGAAAGATTGCTCAAAATGTATAAGGAAATGCAATTTCAAATTTACTCGGGCTGAGCGGCCACCAATTCATGAAGAATTTTGGAATTTAAATGACACAGATAATCAGATTTTAACCTAAGGTAGATGGTGAAAAATGGCAAGTTTGTCAGGCATAGTTTCCTGCAACACTCGATTTGCCTGAATCGTTCACACATGAAATGCTGTATGTATAAAAGGAATGAACATTATATAATTTCGAGAGATCAAAGAGGTCAGCACAAACCAACTTGTCTAAGTCAGATGTTATAATGGAAGGAATTACATTCCATATTAATGATTTTCCAAAAATAATATCATATTATGCCTGAAAATATTCAGAGAGAGTACTTGCCTCA
Source organism: Periplaneta americana (assembly GCF_040183065.1). NCBI lineage: Eukaryota > Metazoa > Arthropoda > Insecta > Blattodea > Blattidae > Periplaneta > Periplaneta americana. The sequence continues at coordinate 100,482,782 of NC_091123.1, forward strand.
TTAGTTAAATCGTAGGAAAATGTTCAAACTGTACGTTGAAAAATGTGAAATGATGGCATAACTACTGAAAAGAATAATTTTATCGAAATATATTCACAACACAGAATTTAACTTGCATTCCATTTGCCTAAAATGATTTGTGCGATACATACTACAGATTTCCTCATATGAATGCCACAGGCAAAGAAATTCACTGTCAAGATCAGGATGCTCACAATGAACAGAAATGTTTAGCGAGGGCTAGAAAAGACAACATTGAGGCGGAAGCTGCAACTGCAAAATCCATTTAGCTGAATTTGATCTGGAGACTGTCTGCTACTGTCCCAAAACAAATGCTAAAGCATTATTTTATGGGCGAAGATTGGCTGTGTACAACTTAACTGTATACAATACAACTTCTGTAGAAAAGTCGCATGCTATGTGGAGTGAAAGAACTGCCAAACGTGGATCTGCAGAAGTTGCTTCATGTCTTTTTAATTCCCTACAAAAAATGCAGATGGTAAGGAATGGAATTCCTTTTCCAAAACATGCGGTGGACAAACCAGAAATATAAGATATATCTGTTATGTTTCTGCATGCTGTTGGGCATCTTGACATCCCTTTAATTAATGATATGTCCGTTGAGTCAGGCCACAAATAGAGTACGACTCTGATCATGTCTCAGTAGAGAAAAGAACAAAATTATTTCACATCGGGATGATTCACTATTGTCCGAATGACAAACAAAAAATACCATGTAATTGAAATTCAGCATGTACCGAATTTTTCAGAACTGAGGCGCCACATGAGAAAGGACAGAAAAGTTTTCAGTGATATAAATAATGCCAATTGGCTCAAGATGGCCTGGTTTCAGTACAGGAAAGAAGACTTAGAACACATTTATTTTAAATACAGCAACAGGACTTCTCAAGAATTTGAGTTTAAAAGAATACTAATCCGCAGAACTAAAACAAGAATGCGAGATTCTTTCACCCTTCAGCCTTTGTTTTCTTCTCCAGTTCCTATTGAGAAACAAAAACTTAAAGATCTTCCGGATCTACGCAAGATGGGGATTATTCCTGACCAGTATCATCACAATGCTGTAAGTAATTAATAAATAATGTTACAGACGGGAAAGAAGCGAAAGTTAATGAAGGTGGTTATGATGATGATAATGATGATGATAATCAGCATTGTGATGCACTTGGAGAGCTATGATAAGCAGAGAATTCCAGTTAAGAAAGCTAGCTATAACGACTGGGACAATCGTGCTAATCATACGATACCTCTATTTTAGTTAGATTCCACCTCTGCTTAAGCATCTGTACTTGAGGCCAGCAGCTGGGTGGTCGGTCTGGACCTTTAAAGTGCTGTAGCGCTACGAATATTATTATTATTATTATTATTATTATTATTATTATTATTATTACTATTATTATTGTTATGATTTATTATTATTATTATTATTATTATTATTATTATTATTATTATTATTATTACTATTACTGAGGACTATTCCTTCTTCAGTATAACAATTTTTTACTATTGTTTCAGTGATACAGGTTTGTGTAAAAGTCATTGCACTTTGTTATGGTGAATTACGGTATATTGCCATCAGCTTAGTATTTTAAGCATTTTGGCATATTATCCAGCACCTTGCTAATCAATATTAGAAGAAAGATTTATAAAACTGTTTGTTTCACAATAATTAGATGTAATTACACAATAATATATAAATAATTCAGTGCATTATTTCTATTGTTATTAATATTAAAATCAAGTGTAACTTGCAAAAAGAACAATTTATTTAAAGTCAAAACAACGTATCTACAACACAGTCTTTTTTTTTCTTATGTAACACTTAGCTTAAACACAAAAAAATTGTTGAGCGGATGTAAACATACTCTAATAACAACGAGTTATCACATATGTCGCACACAATAACATAGGCGGTAACACTGATAGTGTTTCAGTTGTTGCAAAACTTCTTTTGCATTTATCTCAAAACATGAATTTTGTAGATACGTCGTTATGACTCTAAAGCCCCGAAATTTTGAAAATTATAACTTAAAAAACAGCGGAGATTTTTCTTTCGAATGTGCTACTGGGGCCATATTGACCCCAATGCTACTAGGAGGGTTAATACAACTTAAAATTACTTGGTAATATCACAAAGAAATGAATAGAAACGGCTAACTATGTATGTACACATTACATAGGCTCAGCCTGTATGTGTCGAAGACTTTCATAATTCCATCGCGGTTTATTCTTAACCCATTTCTTTAGAACTTTTTACTTACTTTAGTTGGATACAAACCTGGAATCCTGCATTTTGATGTCAGAACGACACCGCATATACGTTAAAGAAAAAATTGTCTTCCATTGGTAGATGCAGGAAAAACGAGTAGGTATATATAGAATAAAATTGACTGACAGAAAATCTAAAGTGTTCTTTTCTAAATCCATATTGCTTCAACAAAGACTCTTCACTATTCCAAAGATAAAGATATCTTTAGTTTTAATTTTACATGTAATGTAAGGGTACATTAATGATACGGGGCAGTAGCTTTTCGATCTTCAGGATTTTCCCCTCCGTTTTATTATTGAGACAACAGTCTCTATTTTTCATTCTTCTGGTAATTTACGTCTTTCAGCCCAAGTATTATTGAAAATCAATTAAAAGCATTTGAGTCTGGAATGTATTTGTTAATGGATATTCCAATTCTTCTTATTTATGAAATAAATATTCATTGCTTTTCACTCAAGCTGTTTTCACTTCTGTGTTACTTAGCTTGTTTTTTTTCCAGATTAATATGTTCTTCGTTTCTAGAATTTGGATAGGCTTCAGATATTCTGATATGTTTCTCAGATTAAATTTACAGCTTCCTTATCGGTCAGTTTGTTCCATCTTCGTACGATTTTTTTTTTCGCTGCTTCGTCGATGTTTGCTATTAATTTGAGTAAAGAACTGCTTCTTTATAGCCATTGCTAGTGTACTTCCCTAATTTTTTTCCACATCTCATCAAATTCTGAGTCTTCTATACTTTTTAACAATGTTCATGGTAATTTTATTAATATATACTCTAGGCCTATTTAGAATCTTTGAACTTACAGCGTTTTGTCTTAAAAATATATGTCTCTCCTCACTACATACGACAGAATTTGGGAATTTACCTCATATAGCAATGCAACACTCTTTTCTTGTTCTCCATGTCTCCCCTGTTACACTCCTTGTGTTTCCATTTTTTTTTGTATTCTCCTAGATCTTCTTCTATTCCCCTTATTCTCTTTGTCTTCCCTTCTTCTTTTCGACTTCTTCTTCTTCTTGTCTTTTCATTATTTTCTTGTATTTTCTCGTTCTCTTTGTTTTCCTTTGTTCTTATTTTCCTTTTCTTCCCCTTGTATTTCCTTGTTCTCATGTATTCGCCTTGTTATCCTTGTTCTTCGTGTTTTTACTTTATTCTCTTTGTCTCTGCTTTATTCTCCTTATATTTGATATGTTCTCCTTGTATCCCCTTGTTCTCCTTGTCTTCCAGTATTCTTGTATTCTTCCTGTTCTACTCTGATTACCGCACCACCCACCTGTAGTTCTACATCTACATATGCAGCATAGTAATGTTGACAAATGATCACACTCACGCGTACTTCTACGTAAATATGATTATATGAGAATAGTGAAGCTAGGCACCTGCCCAATTTTCTTGTGGGACTTTTTTTTTAATTTATATTCTATGTCCACTTGTTTTTGTTTATATTCATTTTGTGTACGGTTCAATAATTTACAGTCAGACTATATTTGGGATATAAGTTCTAGATAGAAACGCTGGTAGCTATGAGATTAACAGAATTTTCCTATCATTGATGAATGTTTAATCACTATTATCTATGATAACATTTAATTCTATATTCATAGGCTGTTAATGGTCTTATCTATGGCTTCATTTCATTCTACTTGCCGGTTATTAATGGTCTTATAATTTAATGGTAGGCCTAGCTGTATATTTTATATTTAATCCTGCTAAATTGTTATATTAGATTTCTATATGTTTCTGGTTACTTCTTAATATTCATTTGTGTGTTACTTGGTGGACAGTAAATATTTAACATTTCTCCGTTATCAGAAAGACAATAATTAATACCTTATATTTACGTGTCTTTGTCAACTATGGTTAGAATTTCCTTAAGTTTTAAAAGACATGTGATGCAAATAGGCTATGGTCAATGCAGATAATATGGCCACATTATTGTTCTATAGGTATTTGATATGACAACCAAAACTAAGTGGCAGTATGTCGAGTCACGTGTTATGAAGTATACATAATCAGCGACATTAGTGGATAATAGCAAAACTGCTTCCACAGGACTTCTTCAATTGATTTGTGACAACGGATTAAGCCGGGTTTATAATATTGCTGTTGGAAAGTTTGTCTTATATTTCCTTTCAAGCAATTGGTAATCATAGTTTCTATATAAAATTTTATAACTTGTTCAGTGCTCGTTACCTACATCCAATGCTTATTTAAAATGCATTCCTATTGAATTAAAAAATAGCTGATTTTTCATGAGATGCTGGTAATATGGTCACATGGATATGCGACTATGTGCAATTTGTGCTGTGTACGTACATGCATGAGGAAAGTGTTGGACTCACAAACAATTTATTTTTTTCACACATATATCCATGGATATATAGGCTAAATATTTTTTTTTTCACTTTTTTGTTTGTTAACTTCTTATTTTTTTTGTAATGATTTAAAGATCTAGTCACAAATTACTTGTGGTAATACTTTTTTTGGAAACCAAGAACCATTATTTTCAATTCAAACTTCATTAATCTCCAATAATTCTTTTTTTACAAAATAATAAATTGTCTTTCTTCTGGCCATATTGCATTCATATGGGCATATTACCTGCACAATGTAAGATTTTTCAAAATTTGAAAAACACTGCACTTCGATTTAAAGAGAAGTATTGGATTATTTTTCAAAATATGCATAAACAATCAAAGTTCATGCTAACACAAGAACTTTTTATTTACGGAATACCAGAGTCATAAAAATTATTTCAAATTAATGTTGCCATATTAACTTCATATATCTTATTTCTTATCAAAAATATCACCTGTCCGCCTTCCCAGTTACTCCTCTTTGCTTGGTAAATTTTGCAACCTTTTAACTTCAATTTGCAATTACTGTTGATTTTTTGTTGCTTTTAATGCTATTATATTTGAAAACCATGCTAGATCCGACAAGCTGTGTAAATTCTCGAAATTTTATGATGAGATCGTCAAACTTATCAATTCACAAATGTGATAAACAGAAACATGCGGCTTTTTCACAAAGGATGAACGTTTTCGGTTCCACTGAACCATAATCAGATCATTAATTGAGCTTAATCTGAGCCCACAGATTCTTTCCATAAACAAATAAATACTGCGATAAAAAAACTTCCCTGATCTTATCCATTCTAACATTTCCAATAAATTTACATAAATTAATCTTAGGGTTCCCATTCTCAAAGCCTTACCATAACTCATAAGCATTCAGTAACAGATTCATAGTAAAGAGTCATAATGCACCTAATCGTAAAATTAATAAATTTCTACATAATTTTTTTAAACAACACATCCCTTTAGAAAATGATTTTATCATCAAAAACACAGCACATTTAAATTGAAAGACATGTTGGTTCAGAAATGTGTGAATACAATTAATAATTATATATAATAAATGTTCAGTCAAATACACTTTTCAATTTGTGAGGTCAGATAATCTGTTACATCACAATATTTAACATAAAATCACTAATATTTTCGACTTTAAAAAGTCATCTTCAGGTGCATGAGATGCAAACAATATTTAAAAAATAGGTGATAAGTTGATCTAGCAATTAATAATTAATAACATAGTAAGTAATGCACGTACTGGCATTTACAATTATATAAATTTCGTGCCTCTTGAGGTAAACTGTACATGGTAAAGCTGAACACTGATGCTAGATTCTCGTATGTATATAAGACAAGCAGAAGGCACAGCATGATATTAACCTTATACAATTAAAGGCTAAGTATTCTCGTTAGATCGTATCATTAAAATTAAATTTGTACAGATTGATATTAACTATGTTAAAATGTTAAATATAATGTGTAAATTTAAAAGAGATGGAGAAGCTGTGATGCAAATGCTGTTGGTGGGAGAGCACGCAGTCTAATTCGTCGTGGTGAATGCCATAGTTGTCTGAAAATATTTTAGTTAATAGGTTATTATTAATTTTGAAAAGGTTGTGAGAGCTGATATCAGCGTTTCTTAAAGGTTTATTATATTTGTACTTACATAGTTGTTCAGTTGTTTGCATCCAGACAAGGGGGCGTGTTTCACCCGACGTTACATGTTTTAGACTGAGTGATGATGTATGGACAGATAACTGAGAGGGAATGCTAGGAGTGACTATTCGATAACATGTTATTTTATTAAGTGATATAGGGGATTACGTAAATTTGTTATTTGCTCATTTAATAATGGGTTATTAGGGTCTTGATTTTTTACAATAAAAAACTCTTCTGCAGTGTTGATAAGGTGTGAATTATTTATTACTTTTAAAATTTGTAAGGTGTTTTGTATACTATTAATTTCGTGGCCTGAATCAATAAGATGAGTAGCAAATTTAGATCTATTCCTGTTATTATGGAAATCTGATTTATGTTCTTTAAATCTAATGTGGAAGTTTCGTTTGGTTTGTCCTATGTATTTTCTATTGCAATTTTTACATTGTAATTGATAAAAACCACTTTGTGAGAATTTATTCGTTTTGCGTAATTTGTTGGGAATGATGCTATTTATTTTGTTGTTAGTTCTGAAAGTGATATGTATATCTTCTTTTTTTTTAAAATGAAGTTAAATGATTATTAATTTTTCCAAAATATGTCATTGGGTATCTAATTATATCTCTTTTTGGGTTTGTGGGTTGTAATGTGGTGAAAGTTTTATTTTTATTTCCTAGTTTCTTGATTCTATTTCGGATATAGTTTTCAATTGTGTTTCTGTTGAAGCCATTGTTTGTGGCGAGTTGTACATACTAGGTTCAAAAAGTTCCCGGAATTTGCTAGCATCATAGAAACAACGTACCTTAAACACTATTCTACAGCATTCCCTTCAAAATAGTTGCCTTCCGCAACAACACACTTTTGCCAACGCGTGTAGAGTTCCTGGAAGCAGGCCTGGAAGCCATTTTGTGAAACCAGTCTTAGTGCTCTCGTCGCGTTTGCGATAACCTCTTCAGCATTGAATCTCCGTCCTTTCAGATGACTTTTCAGACGGGGAAACAGAAAGTAATCAGGTGGTGAGAGATCAGGAGAGTATGGTGGGTGATCCAAAGCAGTTATGTTGTGCCTGGCAAGAAAATTCTTTACAATAATTGCGCGATGAGCAGGTGCATTGTCACATGCATAAGGAACCAGTTTTTTTCTACCCACTTTTCTGGACGTTTCCTTCTCACTGCGTCCCAGAGGCGACGGAGAGTTTCTACGTACAATTCTTTCGTTACAGTACGACCTTCTGGAATGAACTCATGGTGGATGAGACCCTGAGAGTCGAAGAAAACTTCCAACATAACTTTGCTTTAAGTGTGCTTAAATGCGACAGGCTCATGTCAGTAGATTTACTGGCATGTGAAAGAACTCCTGTGGGACAAAATTCCGGCACATCCGGCGATGCTGATATAACCTCTGCAGTTGCGAGCGTCGTTAAATAAAACATAACATTTAAAATAACTTTGCCTTTGGAAGTGTCCCTAGGAAATTTTTGCTTCCGAGGAGATGTTTTCGATTTCCACTCAGATGACTGTCGTTTAGGGACTGGGTCGTACAAGTAGCACCAGTTTCATTTTGTTTAAGAAATCACCATCTTCATCAGCCATACTGATCATGTCCCCAGCAAAACACAGAACTTGATGTTTGTACTTTGCTCTGTGGACATAATTACCAAATGCGACGAACAAACAAAACACTATGATAAACAATTGCCTACAACTCAAAACCAATAATTGCCATTATCAGCAAACTTTAAGGAAATGACATCATGAATGTTACCAACAAAACAAATGTATAATATCCCTTGTTATATATTAATACGAAAAATGGTAGTAAAATTCCGGGAACTTTTTGAACCTAGTAGTATTATGTATTTTCTTTCTTTTGTATAAGCTGTTTGACTTAAAGGGGTATTTATTAAGCGGTCAATGAGATACCTAAATTTACATAATTTTTGTGAATATGGGTGGTTAGAAGTTTTATGTATAGTATAATCAACTGAAGTAACTTTTCGGTAAATATTGTAGGTGAGTTTGGATTTATTTACTTTAATAGTTAAATCAAGAAAATTGATTGTTCTTTGTACTTCTTCCTCGTAAGTAAATTTTAGGCTAGGATGTAATTTATTGAATGAAGTAACTATAGAATCAGAAGATGATGTGCCATTGTGTATGATTAGGGTGTCATCTATATATCGGGAATAATTTTTTATGTTATGCTGATTTTGTATGTTGGGGATGTTTTTATTTTCTAAATTTTGTAGAAATATTTCTGCCATAAGGCCGGATAAAGGGTCACCCATGGCTAAACCTTTAACCTCTTTATATATTTTCTCATTGAAGGTGAAATAATTTTGTTGTAAGGAGGTATGTAACAGGTTTTCTAGTTGTTTTACTAAAATGGGGTCAAGTTTGAGCTCTAATAGTTTTGTGGTAATAATGTGAATATTTTTTTCAACTGCGATGTTGGTATAAAGATTTTCAATATCAAGGGAAAGTAGTTTATCTTGTTTATTGATTTTTAATTTTCTTAAACGTTGTATTAGTTGTTGTGTATTTAACAAAGTATATTTATTATCAATAGGTAAAGTCTTTTTTAAGAGATGTAAAAGGAATTTATTAATTTTGTGGTTCGGAGCGTGCATACTATTGACTATTGGTCTCATAGACAGAATTGGCTTGTGAGTTTTTGGTAGAGTTTTTAAGACAGGAACACTGGGATTTTGATCAATATATTTATACGATTTTGATGTTGATATTATGCCAGGAGCTGACAGGCATCTATTGCAACACTATACAACAAATATGGCACGATAAAGTTGAACAATTGATGTCTCATAAATATGAAACTCTGTACAGGAAATTGAATTCCCTCACCGGTCAAACCGCAGAAAACCACTTCACAAGAAAAAGAAAAAGCAAACAACAGAGTAATTAATCTTAGTAATTTAACTTTAACTTCAGATGACATTGATATCCTAAATAAAGGCTATAAACACAGTTTTGTCTTTAGCAACAAAGAGAAAATTATTGAAGATTTAGCTATAGAAACTGAAAACATTATACAGAATAGTTCTAATGAAAACAAAGAACACCTTAGATACAAAACTGCTAAAATTATTACACAATATATAAATGATAAAAAAACAGATAAGTCGTTACGAAAAGCCAAATGTGAACACAAAAAAATTTAAAATTGGGAAAGAAACTAAATACATAATACATGTTAAAGCCGATAAGTCAAACTCTATTAATGAAAAAAGAAGAATACGTAAACAAAACTTTAGAATTCATTACCAAAAATCAAATCACGGAATTGAAGGTTGATCCAACTGAGCAGTACCGAAAACAAATAAAACAGGCTATAAAGTCAGCTGCTGGCATAATATGAACATCAAAATCTTATAAATATATTGATCAAAATCCCAGTGTTCCTATCTTAAAAACTCTACCAAAAACTCATAAGCCAATTCGGTCTATGAGACCAATAGTCAATAGTATGCACGCTCCGAACCACAAAATTAATAAATTCCTTTTACACCTCTTAAAAAAGACTTTACCTATTGATAATAAATATACTTTGTTAAATACACAACAACTAATACAACGTTTAAGAAAATTAAAAATCAATAAACAAGATAAACTACTTTCCCTTGATATTGAAAATCTTTATACCAACATCGCAGTTGAAAAAAATATTCACATTATTACCACAAAACTATTAGAGCTCAAACTTGACCCCATTTTAGTAAAACAACTAGAAAACCTGTTACATACCTCCTTACAACAAAATTATTTCACCTTCAATGAGAAAATATATAAAGAGGTTAAAGGTTTAGCCATGGGTGACCCTTTATCCGGCCTTATGGCAGAAATATTTCTACAAAATTTAGAAAATAAAAACATCCCCAACATACAAAATCAGCATAACATAAAAAATTATTCCCGATATATAGATGACACCCTAATCATACACAATGGCACATCATCTTCTGATTCTATAGTTACTTCATTCAATAAATTACATCCTAGCCTAAAATTTACTTACGAGGAAGAAGTACAAAGAACAATCAATTTTCTTGATTTAACTATTAAAGTAAATAAATCCAAACTCACCTACAATATTTACCGAAAAGTTACTTCAGTTGATTATACTATACATAAAACTTCTAACCACCCATATTCACAAAAATTATGTAAATTTAGGTATCTCATTGACCGCTTAATAAATACCCCTTTAAGTCAAACAGCTTATACAAAAGAAAGAAAATACATAATACAACTCGCCACAAACAATGGCTTCAACAGAAACACAATTGAAAACTATATCCGAAATAGAATCAAGAAACTAGGAAATAAAAATAAAACTTTCACCACATTACAACCCACAAACCCAAAAAGAGATATAATTAGATACCCAATGACATATTTTGGAAAAATTAATAATCATTTAACTTCATTTTAAAAAAAAAGAAGATATACATATCACTTTCAGAACTAACAACAAAATAAATAGCATCATTCCCAACAAATTACGCAAAACGAATAAATTCTCACAAAGTGGTTTTTATCAATTACAATGTAAAAATTGCAATAGAAAATACATAGGACAAACCAAACGAAACTTCCACATTAGATTTAAAGAACATAAATCAGATTTCCATAATAACAGGAATAGATCTAAATTTGCTACTCATCTTATTGATTCAGGCCACGAAATTAATAGTATACAAAACACCTTACAAATTTTAAAAGTAATAAATAATTCACACCTTATCAACACTGCAGAAGAGTTTTTTATTGTAAAAAATCAAGACCCTAATAACCCATTATTAAATGAGCAAATAACAAATTTACGTAATCCCCTATATCACTTAATAAAATAACATGTTATCGAATAGTCACTCCTGGCATTCCCTCTCAGTTATCCGTCCATACATCATCACTCAGTCTAAAACATGTAACGTCGGGTGAAACACGCCCCCTTGTCTGGATGCAAACAACTGAACAACTATGTAAGTACAAATATAATAAACCTTTAAGAAACGCTGATATCAGCTCTCACAACCTTTCCAAATTAATAATAACCTATTAACTAAAATATTTTCAGACAACTATGGCATTCACCACGACGAATTAGACTGCGTGCTCTCCCAGCAACAGCATTTGCATCACAGCTTCTCCATCTCTTTTAAATTTACACATTATATTTAACATTTTAACATAGTTAATATCAATCTGTACAAATTTAATTTTAATGATACGATCTAACGAGAATACTTAGCCTTTAATTGTATAAGGTTAATATCATGCTGTGCCTTCTGCTTGTCTTATATACATACGAGAATCTAGCATCAGTGTTCAGCTTTACCATGTACAGTTTACCTCAAGAGGCACGAAATTTATATAATTGTAAATGCCAGTACGTGCATTACTTACTATGTTATTAATTATTAATTGCTAGATCAACTTATCACCTATTTTTTAAATATTGTTTGCATCTCATGCACCTGAAGATGACTTTTTAAAGTCGAAAATATTAGTGATTTTATGTTAAATATTGTGATGTAACAGATTATCTGACCTCACAAATTGAAAAGTGTATTTGACTGAAAATTTATAATATATAATTATTGACTTCGTGGGAGTACAAGAGGTTAGGTTAGATGGGAACGGCATAACACAAATAGGCGATTACTTGTTGTTTTATGGGGAAGGGAACAATAATCACCAATTAGGAACAGGATTCTTTGTTCATAAAAGGATAAAATCAGCTGTAAAAAAGGTCGAATTTATCAGTGACAGGTTATCATATTTACTACTTAAGGGTAGATGGTGCGACATCATAGTTATAAATGCTCACGCCCCTACAGAAGAGAAAGACGACCATATAAAGAATAGCTTCTATGAGGAATTGGAACATACTTTTGATCAGTTCCCTAGATATCACATGAAAATTTTATTGGGGGATTTCAATGATAAGTAGGACGGGAGGATATTTTTAGACCAACTATTGGAAAAGAGAGCCTACACGCAATTAGTAGTGACAATGGAGTTAGATTAGTCAACTTTGCCACATCGAAAAATTTAATTGTCAAAAGTACAACATTCCCCCATAAGGATATACATAAATATACTTGGCCTTCTCCAGATGGATTGACACACAACCAAATAGATCACATCTTGATAGATAAACGGAGACATACTAGTATAGTAGATATTCGAACTTTCAGGGATGCAGACTGTAATTCTGACCATTATTTGGTGATTGGAGAATTAAGAGAAAGATTATCAGTAGCCAAGCGAGTAGAGCAACAAGTTAATATTACTAAATTCAATATTTTGAAATTAAAGGACGAGGAAGCTAAGCAAAATTATCAGGTCGAAATTTCGAATAAGTTTGCCACTTTAGAAAGTTCCGGCGAAGTTGAGAAAGTATTAGATGTTAATAGCGTGTGGGAAAATATCAGAGATAGTATCAAAATTGCAGCTGAGCAGAATATAGGTTATTATGAAACTAAGAAGAAGAAACCGTGGTTTGATGAAGATTGTTGCATGGTAGTAGAAAGAAAGAAACAGGCAAAATTGAAATTCTTACAGGATCCAGTTGAGGAGAAGAGAGATAATTATTTCAATGAAAGACTGGAAGCAAGTCGTACACTTAGGAATAAAAAGAGAGGTTACTTGAAGGAAAAACTGAATGAGGTAGAAACAAATTGTAAGAATAAAAACATTCGAGATTTACATAAGGGTATAAAGGGATTTAAGAACGGATATCAGCCAAGGGTAAACGTGATCAAGGATGAGAATGGTGACTTGCTTGCAGACTATCCATCAATCCTAAACAGATGGAAAAACTATTTTGCGCAACTACTAAATGTACATAGGCCAAATAGAAATGATCGGGACGAAATTGAAATACAAACTGCTGAGCCATTTATACCCGAACCCACACTTTCAGAAGTCGAAATTGCGATAGAAAATCTGAAAAAGCACAAGTCTCCAGGTATCGATCAAATTCCAGCAGAATTCATGCAAGAGGGTGGAAGTGCATTATATAGCGAAATTTATAAACTTGTACTTGCTATTTGGGAAAAGGAAATTGTACCAGAACAATGGAAGGAGTCCTTAATTGTACCTATTTTTAAAAAGGGGGACAAAACCAACTGTGGTAACTTACGAGGAATATCACTTTTGTTGACGTCGTACAAAATTTTGTCCAATATTCTTTTGAGAAGATTAACTCCGTACGTAAATGAAATTATTGGGGATCATCAGTGCGGTTTTCGGCGTAATAGATCGACTATTGATCAGATTTTTTGTATTCGACAGATAATGGAGAAAAAATGGGAGTATAAGGGTACAGTACATCAGTTATTCATATATTTCAAAAAGGCATATGACTCGGTTAAGAGGGAAGTATTATATGATATTCTTATTGAATTTGGTATTCCCAAGAAACTAGTTCGATTAATTAAAATGTGTCTCAGTGAAATATACAGCAGAGTCCATATAGGTCAGTTTCTATCTGATGCTTTTCCAATTCACTGCGGGCTAAAGCAGGGAGATGCACTATCACCTTTACTTTTTAACTTCGCGCTAGAATATGCCATTAGGAAAGTTCAGGATAACAGGCAGGGTTTGGAATTGAACGGGTTACATCAGCTTCTTGTCTATGCGGATGACGTGAATATGTTAGGAGAAAATACAGAAACGATTAGGGAAAACACGGAAATTTTACTTGAAGCAAGTATAGCGATCGGTTTGGAAGTAAATCCCGAAAAGACAAAGTATATGATTATGTCTCGTGACCAGAATATTGTACGAAATGGAAATATAAAAATTGGAGATTTATCCTTCGAAGAGGTGGAAAAATTCAAATATCTTGGAGCAACAGTAGCAAATATAAATGACACTCGGGAGGAAATTAAACGCAGAATAAATATGGGAAATGCGTGTTATTATTCGATTGAGAAGCTCTTATCATCCAGTCTGCTGTCCAAAAATCTGAAAGTTAGAATTTATAAAACAGTTATTTTACCGGTTCTTCTGTATGGTTGTGAAACTTGGACTCTCACTCTGAGAGAGGAACATAGGTTAAGGGTGTTTGAGAATAAGGTGCTTAGGAAAATATTTGGGGCTAAGCGGGATGAAGTTACAGGAGAATGGAGAAAGTTACACAACACAGAACTGCACGCATTGTATTCTTCACCTGACATAATTAGGAACATTAAATCCAGACGTTTGAGATGGGCAGGGCATGTAGCACGTATGGGCGAATCCAGAAATGCATATAGAGTGTTAGTTGGGAGACCGGAGGGAAAAAGACTTTTAGGGAGGCCGAGACGTAGATGGGAGGATAATATTAAAATGGATTTGAGGGAGGTGGGGTATGATGATAGAGACTGGATTAATCTTGCACAGGATAGGGACAGCTGGCGGGCTTATGTGAGGGCGGCAATGAACCTTCGGGTTCCTTAAAAGCCATTTGTAAGTAAGTAACATTTAGTAAAATTGCTAAGAAAATTAAAACCTTCAGGAAAACCAAAATGCTTTCACTTGATATTCCCAATGATGTATCTTTGAACATAATACGAACAAAACTTACTGACACCCAGTTAATCCGAATTTGATAAATCAAGCAATTCATTTACTGAACATTTCATTAAATCAAAATTACTTATCATTTAATAATAGATTGTTTTAACAACCCCAAGGTTTAGCCATGGGGGATCTCCTTTCGGGGTTATTAGCCGAAATCTTTCTACAAGACCTATAAAAACGAAACAAACAAAATTTCGTTAAAAGGCACAATATTTCCAACTATCTTCGATACGTTGATGATACTCTGCTTATTTATGGAGATAAAAATAATAACACTGACACTATTACTAATTCTTTCAATTTGTTAACCGCTAAATAGACTTCTTAGACCTTAAAATGTTCATAAAAATGTCCGATTTAACTTTGATATATTTCGTAAACCTACTTCCACTAACCAATCTATACTTACTCTATCATTAAATTAGTAAATTCAGTTTTCTCATTGACAGGTTAAGTAAATACAATTATAACAAAGAGTTCTTAGCCCAGGATGATGGTTTCCACAAACATATAATAGATCATTTGCTCAAAAAATGTAAAAACAAGTTATTCATAAACCATTAGCATATACTTCCCTTGAACCGATAACACCTAATTATAAGAAAACATGGACGTATTTTGGACAAATACCTAACAACACAAACAATTTAAAAAAATAATATAAATATTTCCTTCCGCACCAATAATAAATTAAAGAATATACTTCATAATAGATATAAATTTCAGAATGGAGGCGTTTATATGTTACAATGCAATAATTGGCCCATTAGATACATTGAGCAAACCCGTAGAAACTACAGAACCCAATACAATGAACATGTTTCTGACTTTAAGTACCTACAATAGATGAAAATCAAAATTTGCAACACATTTAATAGAACACGGTCATAAATTAACTAACATAAACGAAGCCTTACAGCCCATTTACTTCATGAATGACAACCCATGTATACACATCGCCGAAGAATTTTATACAGGGACATCATTTTACTTTTACTAACATTTTTATTATTATCCTGGGTATACCTTTGGATTAACGGTTGAAAACCGGAAACACCGTTTGCTACTTCCTTAGGCGACTGGAATTCGATGATACTGGCGTTAAATACAAACAAATCACTTTACTAGGTATAGGAGGAAAGAAAAGTAGTTCATCTATTTACGTAAACTGGGAAATATCGCAATTTTGAGTTTGATAATTTTCATTAGGTATTTGTTTAATCAAAATACAGTACAGTAGTAACAATAAGTGTATTAACTCACGAACTGAGTTGTCCGTGCGAACGTATCCATTATGTAGTGTATATTATTCTGTCTAGAGCACATTAGCGTACAATACAGAGAATGAAGTTAAATGGAAAAAAAAAATCATAATATGGGTATTCAAACACATTTTTGAAAATGGAGGCTGTTCATTTCGATACAGGCTTCAATTCTTTTGTGCATATTATCGCACTAAAGACTATTGCATCTAATTCCAGTTACTAGTTTCGTCGTTCGTACTAGTAACTCATGTTAAAATAATTCTGTACCTACTCTATAAAAGGGTTTAAACATTTTCTTAATTTAATTTGATAAAATATTTCAGGTCAAGATGCAGTTTATATTGTACCTAACGTCCTGTAAATTCAATTTTCATTTCTGCCCTACGCGCACAGATAAAATGAGTCAGACATACTATCTACTGTCCGTCCAAGTGGTTATGTTGCAGGATCGCAGAAAGGGGTGAAATCACGTGGCTGTTAATTACTTAACGAGGCCCTTTTATTTAAGTTATTTTAAACAGTTGTATAATATTACGCAGACGTCCAATTTCTAACATAAATTAATGTTTTCAGAAAAGAGCTAAGACAGCCCAGCCACTAGCCTTTACAATGGGGCGAGCAGAAGTGAGTGGGGGAAATCTGGATGCGACGTAGGCAAACAGACGGCAGTACTTGTGCGAAAATATGATTCAATATTGAAAGCTCTTTCGTCACTGGAAAACGCGAAGATATATCTGGAACGTACTATACTCACTCAGTACTGTTTACTACATGCGGCCTTGGTTCTGTGTGGATGACAGTTGGAACTTCATTGGTAGAAGGTGTGGGAGTGAAGTACATTAAAAAACTCAGGTGCATTAAAAATTGAAGTAAAAGTAAAATGATGTCCATGTATTTCTCAGGCATTTAATAAAGGAATATCTCTCTTGAACGAGCAAATTCCCAATGTACTTAGTCCACTTTATAATCTGAAATCTCCCCACACACGTAACCTTCAACATACCAATACACTTCCCTCTTCCCCTACTTTTAATTTGATGTTATCTAGACACTTTATAAAAGTAACGGTCGCTAACATTTGTTGCTGGTCCTTCGATAGTTCCGGATATATCCATCTTCCGCATCAGTCCCGTAAGTACAATATTTCTATCTTCATGGTTCTCTTAACAATCCCATTTCGCTTTATTTGGTTTCTAAATTATCAAATATGCAGTTTTCAACATTAACCTTCCCCACCTAACATTTTTAACGTATTTATTTCAGACTCTAAGACTTTATAAGTTGCGAACGTTGGGTCCTCTTTTAAACGCATGAATCTGTATAATCCACTTCCGTTCGTTTAATTTCAACCTGTGCCAGCAAACCAAAACTGATATTTTTGTAAATGCAACCTTCATGTTACTCTTGTTACGTAATTTTCAATCATATTGCATTTGGTATTTTAAGACTATACGTCTCAAGACGCTGCTGAATTATACCTTTGCTCTACTTATAATTTCTCTCTCACATTGATTGCAATGATTAATCATTTTTAATAAGTAAATTTTATCCCCTTATACATAGATTTTATGTTAATTTTCAACCTATTTTAACACCCTTTTAACTAGTGATTTTGTATGTACCCTTGTTTTTCATTATGTATCTTGTTCCACTTCATATATATATATATATATATATATATATATATATATATATATATATATACAGTATATATATTCACTCTTTGTTTGGATCATAAATGTACAGTACCTGTAGGTCTATTTAATGATCTGATGATGGTTCAGTGGAGACGAAAACGTTAATCTTTTATGTAAAATAATAGCATCTTTGTGTTCATCACATTTGTGAATTGATAAGTCTGATGGTCTTATAATAAAACTTTGAGATATTATGTTTCTTTCATGATCTCCTACTGTAAATTACATTAATATTAGAGAGTAAAATTTTCAGTTTTATATTATTATACTGTAAGTTCGACGCTGTAGGTAACTTCTCAGAATGAATTTTCTGCCTGAAAGCATAACGCATTCCTTCATTTTCTTCGTTACGAGTGATGCAGAATGGGTCTTGTTGTTACTTTTCTGATGATAGTGCTGTTTTGCATATATTGATAACCGATTGAATTCGAAGACACTTCGTAATGTTAGCTTGACTTTTACCCTACTTGTAACCGTTCTTGAAGTGAAGTAAGAAATGCTTGTATGAAAGAGGCACCACTATTGTGAGTTAATTTTTGGATTCGGTTATGCCCTCACTTCCGATCTTCCTTCAAACTCTTTGTTAGTATTAATGATACGTATCTCTAGCTTCGTGGTTCCAAAACTTTCTGAGAGAGAGATCCACTTTTGGGCGAAACTATTTGCTACCCTCCACTACCTACCAGTTCTTGACTCCATTCGAAAAATATAAATCCATTTAACATTTAAAACAACTACAATGTACTCAAAAGCAGTGGATATCGCAGAAAATACGATTTTAAACAAGAACTTTTTGAATATTTTCCGGAAGAAACACAAAACGACTACGACATTCATACATGGATATTGAATCCTTTTTTTTTTTTTAGACAAATTGCGTTTAACTGGCTGAAATTAAAAAAAATAGGGAAAACTGCAAATCAAGATTTCAGGTGTAAGTCCCTGCAAAGTTGATGTGAATAATTTCCCTCTTTATCCACAGACCTCAACGTAGACTGACAACAGTCAAGCAACCAATATTGAGTGCACAATAACTCTGTGTGACTTAAATTGTGGTTTTCTGTTAACGAACAATGACCTGTATTATGCAAATCAAGTTTGCCCTGAGTGCTTGTTGGTGGCTAGTCTCCGCTACACCAACGACGGGTTAAGGTGAGATGTTGGAGATTTGTTGAGGTGCCACAGGGAAACCGGTGCTCCTGGCCAAAACCCCTGCGTTACTTGGACTACGGGCTTACCCAATACAAGTCATAAATCGATAGTACACTGGGGATTGAACCTGGGTTCGCAGGGTTATAATTTCAGCGCTCTAACCACTAGACCACCGTGGTGTTCTACATATGATATTCATTTCAGATATTCTGGTTGCTTTTATGATCTCTTCAGGTATAGTCAGCAACTGATCTTATACATATCTTTTGCTTCTTTCAGATTTCCTTTTTTGTTTTGATATTTGATTTTTATAATAGCACATATTCGGCCGTACTGCACTTAACAGAGCAGTTTTGTCGTATGTGAAAACGACAGTCGTCGAGGTGGATGATTGTCTTATTGACCATACTGTGCCTTATGTGTCAGTCTCATCTCAGGTCTTGAAAACATACCTTGTGTAAAAGTAATACAGTACCACTTCGAAAGTACGCTAAGTTTAGGAAATCCAAAAGGTATAACACACTAAGAGTACGAAAAAGGATACACCTTATGACCGTTATCATTATCATCATCATCGCCATCACCATATCACCATCTTTAATTGATTTAAACATATCTGGTCTGCTCCCATTACCAAATAAAATCGTCTGCTAATTTCTTCAGCAACATGTCAATTACTTTTTCCAATTACTTTATATATAAATGATGAAAATGTCGAAATCCACCCGAGTAGTGAAGAAAGAGATATTCCCAGGCAAAAATGTGATGTCAAGCGTAACAAACTCAGTTCGAATCAAAATCACTACAGGAACAGGAATTCTTGCAGCTGTTACCGCATTTTATAAAAAGGTCTATGCAAGCAGAATCCCAGTTCGGAAAGAGCAAATGGAAACTTACAGAAGTCTGGAAGTCCAAGTAGTTCCCACCAACATTGTCTCTGAAATAAGATCATCCATGAAAGCACTAAAAAAGGGAAAAACAATCGAAGAAAATGGGATTACTAACGAATACATCTAATTTCACGAAAAATTCTCATAGAACCACTAATACGGGTATTCAATGATATCATAGCAAAAGAAGAAATACACCAGCAGTGGGGTCAGAATACAATCATATTTCTGCATAAAAAGGCACCCAAAGACGACCCAAACAAGTATCGTCTAATCAGTTTACTAACGAATGTCTACAAGCTGTCGACCTCGATAACGTAGTCGGTATAGCGCTGGCCTTCTGTGCTCGACGTTACGGGTTCGATCCCGGCCAAAGTCGATGGCATTTATGTATGCTTAAATGCGACAGGCTCATGTCAGTACATTTACTGGCATGTAAAAGAACTCCTGCGGGACAAAAATCTGGCACACCGGAGACGCTGATATAACCTCTGCAGTTGCGAACTTCGTTAAGTAAACTATATTTTTTTACACGCTGTTTTCTAAAATTCTAACCAAAAGAATCACCAAGGATCAGGACGTACTAAATCAACCACAAAATCAGGCTTTTTCACCCTCGACCAACTGCAAACAGTATGCCAAATTCTCGAAAAAGAAAAACACGGGGATACAATGTAAAATTATATGTAGCATTTGAAGACTTTACAAAAGCTTTTGACAGTGTAGAGCATCCATGTTTACTCCAGGTCATGTCAATAGATATACTGGCATGTAAAAAATCCTGTGGGACAAAATTCTGGCACACCGGCGACGCTGAAATAACCTCGGCAGTTGCGAGCGTCGTTAAAATTTTTTTTTTCTATTGAAACAGCAAAACCAAAATTAAAATCTACAAAAAGGACTAACAATCCGAACTTCTCAGAGCTATCAAGCAAGGAGACGCAATAGTCCCAAAATTATTTACTTGTCTTTGGAGCAAGTACTTCGTCAAATAGATTGGCACAATCAAGGACAGATTTTGATGGAAGGGAAGTAACTAATTTAAGATTTGCAGATAATGTACCTGGTATACTCTTTACAAAATCAGCAAATGAATGTGAAAATAAGCTGAAACAATTACAGCATCAATGCAAGAATGTTCGACTTCAAATTCACGAGCAAAATTCAGAACTAGGGTAAAGTGACTAAAAGAAACATAGACAGGAATATCCTATACGCCTATCCCCAACTCAGATGTGAGAGCACTCTTCCATTGGAGAGAGTGTTATTCTTCTTCTACTTCATCATCTTCTTCTTCTTCCTCGTATTATTATTATTATTATTATTATTATTACTATTATTATTGCAATTAGTTTATATTTTAAAATTTAGAGGATCATTTTTATTTATGCCTTGAATTATAAATAAATAAATAAATAAATAAATAAATAAATAAATAAATAAATAAATAAATAAATAAATAAATAAATAAATAAATACATAAATAAATAAATAAATAAATAAATAAATAAACAAATAAGTACTGTACATAAGTATAGCATATATTTAGTTATTATTTTCTCTCGTATTTATTAAGTTTCCAAAAAGTGCACACATCCTGAAGCTATGAATAACATCATTCTCTGCTGTAAATATATGTTTTCAAAATGTGTTACCTGCTGTTTATAGAAAGATTTTCATAATTCTCTTTAGTTTTTTTACTTGGTTATTTAACGACGCTATATCAACTACGAAGTTCTTTAGCATCGATGGAACTGGTGATAGCGAGATGATATTTGGCGAGATGAGGCCTAGGATTCGCCATATATTACCTGACGTATTCTCTTGATGATCTACAAAAAAGTAAACGAAAATTATCTGGAGAATTTCATAATTCTTCTTATAGTCGTAGAACCTGGAGCTTTTCGGAAAATATTCATAATCTCTTATCATGTAATAAGGAGTATTATCACAGTCTACTATATACAGTCACGAAGCTTAGGATGATTTTTTGCAATTCTCGCGATAGTTTCTAGCCGCTTGGAGCGCTGTGAGTACTAGGAACAATAGACTGTGCCACAGCCGTCGTGATCTAATACAGGCCGTAAGGCAGACCATGTAACTCGCTTAACCCGATCACGAAGGACGGCGTTTCAACCATATAAATTAGTTGGAATGCATGAACAGTAACATATGTTTCTCTAAAATTTAGTGTAATTCCATTAATAAAATTTAAAACAATGATTATGAGACACTTCAGACATAATTTACTTGCGAGTTAAGAAGTAATATTATTTATGGTATGAAAATTACGATGTTCGTATGTGTAATACCTGCCTTTATTTCGATAAAATATTGCGAAATTCTTGTACATTCATTTATGCACGATTCAATAATATTCAATTGCAACGCACGGATATTTATTTATGTTGAAATTATAGGTTATGTTACCAGTTGCCCCTTTCTGTCTAAATTTAGTGATCTCCAATGCCTTGCCATTCATATGAAAATTATATGCTATGTTTACTATATTTAACTTACATTTCTAAATTCGCACTCATACATTATAATTAAGCATAATGTCATGTATGATACACCGGACATTTAATTTTTCTGCATTTTAATATTAAAATTGAGTACGGAATTATTGTATTTACCTACTACTTAAGAGATGATGTAACACAATTGTACGTACATTAATTTCATAGGAGTGTAGTGTTATGATAAATGTTTTGTCTAAAATTAAGGAAGGTGGATGTGCTAAATTGAAATCACAATATAAATTATTTTTTATTAATCCCCAAAATAGCTTTCCTTCTAAACTTGAAATGTTGACGAGAACAGATTATGTTAACATGTAAAATTCTCTTCACATTAAAATAACACAGTTTTGTAATTATTTCTGCAATATATTATACAACAAGAAGTAAACGGAACTTATAACACATTACACTAAATAAAGCTTAGCAAAGATACGCAATGAAGTTATAATATAATATTTCACTGACCTCCATACACTGAAATAGAAAACCCGAACAAACATTAAGGTAAAGTACCCAAATAAGAGACACTTTTTTTAACTGCTTATAAATGAGCATGGGAATAGACATTAATAATCTGAATGAGTGGAATACATACAGCATTTCGTCTATTTTTTAGAATTGACAATACAAATTTTACTCAGTTTTCATTATTATTTCAAATTATAAAAAAAATAAAACTGGGAAATACTGATGTTTTCAAAAGGGGTTCCAAATAAGATATACGTGTGTTATTTATGTTTATTTTGGAACATGGACAAAAATGATCATCATTTGGCTGAAAATTGAAGCCATATATAACATTGTGAAGTCATGTAGATACTTTAATAAATTCAGGAACATTTTAAAATTGAAGAGGTCAGTGCAACAGTGACATAACTCCTCTCAACAGAAATTCTGTTGTTTATTTGGCATTTTTCCAAGTGAAATTAAGATGGTTTACGAAAACAAGACAAAGTCGGTCAAATCGGACGTGAATGTACTAATCTAATTTAGGCTACTATTGTTAACGTTAATATTTTGCTAGAGAAAGAAAAATGATAGAATATTAAATTTCGATCTCCATATTTTAATTTTAAGTTGATTGCACTTATTTTGCCGACCCCTTTAATTGACACAATTCTTATTTCGCTGTATTGAGCAAGTTGGACAAACGAAAGGTTCATCATCAGTGCTGCAGTCTTCGTGTGCCCAACGACGACATTATGAACACTGAATCTATTTCTCCCCCTGAGCCCTAGTGTCGTCTGAAAAGAATTCAGTGCAAAAGCAGCAATTTCCATCATCATAATTTTCTCCATATTCCGAGTGACTAAAGTTAATTAATTGCATTTCCACATCGGATTCTTCATCACTGGACGAACTCCAGCAGTGCTTCTTGGACTGAGTTTTTCTGTGATTTTTGTTGTTTTTCGAACAAATTCTTGCGAACTTCGTCTTTTCTTTGATTTTCCATATCTAAACCCTCTCTCTCATTTTTTTTCTGATCAAAACTGATATTATGATAGCTCCTTTTTCTGCCTTGGATGACTTTACATGCGACTACTCACTGGTTGAAGCTTACGGCTCTTGAGGTGGTGGTTGTTGCTGCTGCTGCTCTTGCTGCTGCTTCTGTAGGCATAACTGTGGTATAACCAAAGTCACCGTTTCTGGCGCGTGAAATAAGTAATGGGGACGTTGAGAGCGAGTAACTTATCTTTGCCATAGTCTGTGGGCATTAAAGCTGACAACTGTGATTCGCAGATTGCTTACGTCACATTTGTTAGGAGGTGGTACCACTCTCAGCCGAAGTGGCAACAGATGCCAGAGATCCTTGAGTACACTGACCAGTCCACTGACTGGTCAGTGTACTCAAGGACAAATCCCAGAAACGCAAAGTGCGAGTGTTTTGCCTTTGACGCAGTCAGTGGGGAATGAGACTGACAACTGTGATTGGCAGATTGCTTACGTGATGTGTTGGGTGTTACCGTTCTCAGCTACACTGGCAACAAGTGCTCACTGACTGGCTTTTTACTCAAGAACACGCGCCACAAACGCTGGCACTGGCTGTAGTGGCGATATTTACACAGGCCCGACGAAATTTTCGAAATCAGGAATCGCAATTAATAGTTTTAATAATTACACAAGATTTTTATTTGAAATGTATAGAGAATATTTTACGAATTAAGCACTTATGTTTTGATCTTTAAGTAAGGTAAATATGTCGGACAAACTGATTTTAATTTACTTTAGCTATTGATATTATTGTCATCTCAATGAATAATTAGTTTTAGTCATTAATAATGATAACTTAATCGTTTCAATTAGCAATTTTTGTAATGAAGAATTGAGGACAATGGATAATTAAAAATTGACCTAATTCGTAATTAATTTTAATTAATAGTTCAATCAATCTTTCATTGGTTCTTATGTAATTGCTGGCAGACAAAGTGACACGACTAGAAGCATTAACGCTTTTCGTAAACTATCAAAGGGGAGCATCATAATAATACCTAATAAGGGATCTAAATAAGAGATACTATCTCTTAATAGGACTCCTAGGTATCTCTTATTAGGGAACGGAGTAAATAAAAATGAAATATCTACCCAAGGTCATAAGTTATTATCTTTTTTAATAGCAATCTACCTTATTATATGCAACATTTTGCTAGCAATTTTATAAAACTAATAATAAATTTGTTGTAGCTTCCATTACCTGCTGTTCTCTTTCTCAACAAAAACCAGTAAAAAGTTCAAAGTGTGAAAAATTACTTTTCTTGCTCTCAGCTTCGTTCCTTACTTTCAACTGAGGTTAGACAAAGAACACGATGCCTTAGAAGCACAAACATTAATTTGCCATAGTTGTAGAGAGATGGCGAATTATACCGGAGAAGTTAACAAGGTATCACTTATTAGGGCCCTGTCTCTTATTTGGGTACTTTACCTTACGGCCTGGTCTAGATCGAAAAAGCATTGACTGTGCCGTATTTCGCATTTTTGTGAAAAGCTATGTAAACTGTGAAATGTTCGTTATCGGTTGTAATAAATTTAAATGGCTGAAATACAATAATTTGATTAATAATATGGGCCAAGGAGACGTTTGTAGTACTATAAATTGTAAGAAAAATAGGTTGGAGTTATCCTTCTTCCGAAAGATTCAGGAAGGTGAGTTTATAGAATATAATATATATTTTATGAAAATAATATATAAACCTTAGGTATTTCATATTTCAATAGTGGAAGGAAGGTGTTATTTTTTTCAAAAGAACACAATATCGAAAGTACAATACATTTTATGTTCTGCTAGGGACAGGGTCTGTGATGAGGCGATAGTAGCGATCCTGGTGGTGAGCATCTACCTATGGATGCATAGTTCAATTGTTTATGTTTGCATATTTAGTAAGTATTAAGCTTCGTGACTGTATATACTAGACTGTGGTATTACGCTGCTTTCGGAACAATTTTGTAATATTTATATGGTCCAAGAATGCTTTATCTGCTGTTTCTCGAAATAATTTCATAATTATTTCGTATGATTCAGCAATATGTAGGCCTAACATAGAGTTTTACGTAAGATTTTAACATTATCTGATATTACATTGTACCTTTGTCTTGTTTTAATATTTTAAAATTTCCGCTTCAATTATCAGTTTAGGAATTGTCCCTGTATGTAGATGCGGTATTTTAGTCTGGTGTGGTTTTAAAATATAAGCATCAGGACTAAGCGATATAGTGAAATATCAGTAATGCGTTGTACAGTATTATATTTATGGTAAGATGTGTACTTGGAGGCCAACGAGGACAGTAATGTGCCCTAGTCGTAAGTTCGAGCTGCTAGGACACTGGGTGAGTCTGACGGACAGTTTGTGGTTTGTAGTATGGAGAAACTCTGTTTATGTTCGGAATTCTGTACGTTTCACTTGTCTTGACAGCCATTATACTAAAGTGTTGCAGCTAACAAGTAGCACTTGTGTGTCTTTCAAGAAAGTCTTGAGTTTCCTTTCTGAAGGGTGAGAGCTCGAGACATAGGGCTGACCAAAGTGAGCAATATTAGTCACATGTTGAAAATAAATGGAAAACATATTGTATTTTAATATTGCATATTGAAATAGTTTCTAGCTGCGAGTTCTGGGACAGTTAATGCGGGGGTTAGACACTGAAACATTTGGTTCTTCGTGTCCAAGTCTATAGTCTACTCAGTTCTATGCTCTTCGGGACTTTGCGTGTGTGATCGACATGGCGGCAGATTATTTCGAGTCATTACATATTCATATAGTTATATGGAAAAGTTCCTCACGAGCAGCTGTGTGGTTATTAAGCTGTATGGTTATGTTTCATTCTCCTCGGACCGAGTGTATGGTTGAGTAGGAGATGTACAGAAAAGTTGCCGTGAAGAACTGGGTACGACGCAATTATTGTGTCTGAAGAATGTTCGATGTCGGGCTCTGTGATGATACGAACTATTGGACTATGAGTGATTGTGCATTTATAGTATACGTAGAAGCAACAGTTGTTCAGTTTTTTATCCATCTCCTGTGACTATTGTGTGATTGCGGCATGGGGATAAGTGGCACTGATTATTGGTGTTGTTTCGGTGTGCTCATATCAATGTTTCATTTGTTTTCTGGAGATCGCGGGACAAATGAACTTCCAATATGACTAGCCGTGACCATCCGTCTGGTTGGAGTCAGTGGAGATCGCCGGGGATTGGGAGGCGTTCAGTGAGCTACGCCTCAACCCAATTATTGCTGATGTCGGCGCATTTAACGCGTATGTTTTGAAGACCGACAATCATCTGTAGCAGCGCGGTCAAAGCACTCTGCTACGATCGAAGGCGTTCTGCGAATAGCGGTCTGGGACCGGCGAACGCCTGGCCGTAGAATGCAGAGTCGACCGTGTCCCTCTGTGAAGAGCTCCGAGAATTGGGGGCGTTCGGTGAAGAACGCCTCAACTATACGTAGCCTATTTCATCATCCTGTCAATAGCGGTCGCGGTGCGGCCGAAGGATTCTACCACGATGGAAGGCGTTCTGTGAATGACGGTCTGGGACCGGCGAACGTCTGATCGTTGATTACAAAGTCGACCGTGTGTTGCAGCCGAGAGCCCCGAGATCTGCAGGCGTTCGTTGAGGAACGCCGCAAGGCTATCTAAGTGCGGTGAAAGGACTCCACTATGATCAAAGGCGTTCTGAGGATAGAGGTCTGGGACCGAAGAACGCTTGACCGTCGATTGAAGAGTCCGCCTTGTCCTGCTGTTGAGAGCTCCAAGATTTGGGGGCGTTCGGTAAGGAACGCCTCAAGACGGCGATGCTAGTTTGTTCATCTTGCCATTAACAGTCACAGTGCGGTCAAGGACTCCGAGTAAGCGTCGGATAGCGTTCTGTGGATGGCGATCTGGGATCGCCGAACGCCCCATCGTTTTAGGACGAGTCGACAGTGTGCCTGTTGTGATGTACAGCTACCAGGCTATTATGTGCGAGTTGTAGTGAGCAAGATTCCGGAAAAAGGTTTTCAGAGTTTTTCGGTACGATTAGTTGTAAACAACGCCCGCAAAGGAGCGATCCATTGACTGCGGTGCCGCCTGGTATGGGTTGGTAGCAGGGGACAGCATCAGTGGATAACCTGTGTTTGCTCCGCGGGATGTGCAGAAATCTTTTGTGTAAAATGCAGTGGCGTATGCTGAACCTGGAGTTTGGGTGTTCTGTTAAAAATATATAGTTGGTCTATCTCGCACAATTATTATAGGCCTAAGTGAAATATCGGTCAACATTAACTGCCATTTTTAATATATAATTTAGTATTATTTATAAATAATAACTTTGGGGCGGATGATGATGACCTAAAAATCTACTTAAAATGATCATTAAAATGCCCTTAAACTAAAGGAAAAATGACATAAAATTAAAAGAAAATAACATTTAAATATTATTCAAAGTACTCGCACCACAACTTCTTAAAAATTAATCACCTTGATTCAATGACTGCCCTGCAAATGCCGGAGAAAGGAGGCAACTACAAATAACGTTATTCAAAATTGCATTATTTATGATCAAACAATAACCATGGCCAGCAAAATAACCTGTTTGAAGTTCCACAACCCGTTAACTATTCTACAATTTCATATTGTGAAATAGAAA
Source organism: Periplaneta americana (assembly GCF_040183065.1). NCBI lineage: Eukaryota > Metazoa > Arthropoda > Insecta > Blattodea > Blattidae > Periplaneta > Periplaneta americana. The sequence continues at coordinate 100,511,309 of NC_091123.1, forward strand.
AATGTCTAGTGTATTGATCGCTTTTTGTTTTATATTGTTGCACTAAATTCGGAAGTGGCAGGGTAGGTCTACCCTTATTCACTATATGTAATTTCTCTCCTAGTGGGCGAGAAGAGAATGGCTTTTGCAAAAGATCTTTTACAGTGTACATTTGCAAGTGCTATTATCATTAAATAAGTAATTTAAATTGTTCACCTGCGCTAGCACACAACTATGAACCCTAGTAAAACCTAAGCACAGTAAATTCACTCACACAAACAGTAAACACACACGTCAAACACAATATTTTGTAACGCTATTGACAAGTTGAGCTGCCTGTATACAGGACGACCTGCGAGCTTGAGAGGAGCGAGTATCCCCACCATGCCACTTTGCGTGCGCAGAGCATTATAGCAGTAACTCTCAGCAGGAGATGTTCTTTTGTACGGACAGGACAACCAGATCTGAACTCATCCCACTTCGTCAGGTAGAGCGTACGTTATGAAACGAAAGCCGTTCTGGGGATGGTGTGCACATTCAACCAGCAGGCATTTAAAATATTTAAATGGTAATGAATGAAAATTAGTCTTGAACTATATACTTCAACTTCCAATGAGATTACCAAGCATTTAAATTGTGATAAATTAAAATTATTGTTGGATTATATAAAACAACTTAAAATAAAAAATGAGATTACCGAATTTACAGGGTATCCAGCGCACACCTTCAGCATCCGCAATATACGCCCTGGTAAAATGGGGCGAGCGGCCACCATACAGTTGCCATTATATCTTGCATGGTTTTCTCCGGGACCTCTTCGTCCGTTGTATCCTATAGAGTGTTCTTTGAATTGGGTTATGAATGATTAGCATTATATTCTTCCTGGTGTGAGTTTGCCGTGTATGGTTTCTGTGATCTGTCTGTGCACAGAAGTTAAATTATTTATATGTATGTATTAGTTTTAGTAATAGTTTTAGCATTGTTAATAAAATGGCAATTTATAGTAGTGAACCATATTGGTTAATTGATTTACCCTCCATGCAACAACGATTTCGTAGTTACGCATGAGCTGAGAAGTTCACGGATCCCCCTGGGCCAAAACCCGCACGTTACAACGTTGAGAAGTACAGTACGATTATTTAGTCCTGACAGTCGCCGGCTATGTGCACCTGGATCAGGCGAGTACATTTAGTTACGCCAAGGGTTGTTTGGGTTAGTCACTCGCTTGCCTTCGGAGCGATCGGATGTCATACGTGCTGTAGAGCGGTATGTTTCTAGTACAGTTCAGCTGTACGGAATTCCTTTACCGCCCGCTCGCCCTTATCTCTACTCCGGAGCTCTCCCCACTACTCCTATTACTTCCCCTCTTTCGCGTCGCCGAGCTGTAGAGGAGATTGAAAAAGAGACTGCGGAAGACGGAAGCAAAGGGTGTGAGAGAGCGAGGAGAGTATTCTTGTCACGTATTGCCATTGCTTTGGTTTACTATGTAGCGAATGAATAGAAACTCTAAATATAGGGTAGACTGTATAGTTATTGACACTGTCACAGTTATCGACACTTTTCCATTCTTGTGTACATAATAAGGTTCCTACTGCAAAGAAAAAGAAGGTACTTTCATTACTTGATGGTACATTTCAATCCTAAAACAACACTAGTAATTCGTTTTAAATACTTGGTTGCATTGTCGAATAATTCTCAACTTTCATAGGGCGTGTAAAAATGGGTGCAAATTTTAAATATTTTCTTAAGCATTTACATTTATTCTTTGTGTGCCTGCGTACATATTAGCATCAGGTGAGACATAATTTCAATTAGTATTATGATAATGAAACTACCTAATATATTAAAACTATTTCTACCACTTTTATTAACTATATTGTGATGATTTATTCTCAGTGGCAATAACTAGAACCTTATATCTATTAAACTCAGTCACTGACACCCTATGTCAACAACTGTATTTTTTTTATAAATTTATTTACAGCTAGAATTTTAACGAAATTTTATAGATATTGCCATAATGAAACCATAATACGAATTTTAGAAGTGCTAATTTCACTTCTTACAGTTATTGTCACTGGGTGTCAATAACTGTATGTTGTGTGTCAACAACTATCTTATTCTTATTCATGCCTAGGCCTAATACGAATAAACAAAAACATTGGCACTCTTCTGAAGCAATGGAGACTGCTATAGACGCTGTGAATGGGCATAAAACTCATCTCACATATCAGCTGAGTGAACTCTGTTCTGAATTAAAAATAATTCTGATTGCTCTGTACCCAAATTCTACGATAATCATACAGCCAGCAGATGTATCTGCTTTCTGTCTGTAGACAGAAACAACAAGATCTGTACTTGGGAGAATAAAGAGTTTAAAATGTTGTTTACAATACGTATCGAGCTAGTATCTGTAGATAGAAACAACAAGATCTGTACTTGGGAGAATGAAGAGTCTAAAATGTTGTTTACAATATGGATCGAGCTAGTATCTGTAGACAGAAACAACAAGATCTGTACTTGGGAGAATGTTGTTTACAATATGGATCGAATTAGTATCTTCCCATGAAAGTCGGACTGAAATGTTGGAAACAATTACCAGCAGAGAATGATGGGAACAAAGAAAGAGATTTGACTCAAGAGGAAGATAATGTTTCTGTACTCGAAGAGGAAAAGTACATCTCAGATGCAAATCAATCAATAGTTGAATCAAAATCAATTCAACTTGTGTAAATGATAACCCAACCCTGCTTTGGTTGATAATAGTCTACCAACACAAAATAACCCGGGTAAATCACCACTGTCAGATATTCTTGTATGGCCAAATATCCCTAAGACGAAGGGGAAAAGAAATATTGAAAGAATGCCTTTTGTACTGACTTCAGATAAATGGTAGGAGATACACGATGAGGAAGAAAAGAAGAAGTTACATTAGAAAAAGAGAAATTGGAAAGGAAGAGAAAAAGAGAAGAAAAGAAATAAAAAAATAAGTAAAGCTGTCCGAAAAGAGAACAAAACGTAAAGAAGACTGTGACTGAAAATAGGGTAGAAGAAAGTAAAAAAATAAGCTAAAATAGAATGAAATTCTACAGAAAAAACGAAACTGCGAATCAGGTACAAGAAAAAAACTAAGGTAGTCAGCAGACAACTTTTCTCTGATGAAGCTACAACGAAATTTCAGAATTTGACAAGCCTAAATGATATTGTATTCAATATTTCAGAGAAAAAACAAAGACCCACTTTATATGGACTATGTTTTAAATGTGCAGCAAATGTAAAGAATGATGGAAGAGAGTGTGACTTCTGTGAAAAATTGTTCCATGACATACGTTTCTCAAATCTCCCTTCCGACAGTAGTATTCACTATTGTGACCATTGTAAAACATTTATGGATGACATTCTACATGATCGTATGTAGGATTCTATGTTCATTTCTCATAACCAATTGTTGACCTTTATGTGGACAGGCTACATAATTTATTATGTAATGTAAGTGTAATGTAGTCTAAATATCCTTAATTTCATTTTGTGTAAAAGTGGACTTAAAAACAGCTAGGCTAGGTCTGGATGTAAATAAAATACTTTTGTGTCAACAACTGTATCAAAGGTGTCAATATCTATCTAATAAGTGTCAATAATTATACTTTCTTGTATTTTTTTATTTATTAATCAATTAATGACCATTAAAGTGTATTTGAAAATATGTGACTCACCCAAGATAACATAGGAGTTCTTTAGAACTAGTAACAAAATTTAAAACATTTTAGTTACTTAAAATAAAGAATTGCAGGAGAGAAATGTAAAGAAAAGTGCTTAATGTGTCAATAACTATACAGTCTACCCTATATCGCCGGCAATAATTAACTGCACCGAATGCATAGTAACATCAGATTACGCTGCATTAAACAAGCTGATAATTTCCTCACAATGAAGTTTTCCACAGCACGGCAAACCGCAATGGAATTACGTGTTATAATCGGAGCACTCCGAGTCAAGTACACTTGCTTGGAAACAGGGCCGCTCGTTTTTGCTTCATTAAGACGTTCGTCTGCTCATCACGCTGCGCTGAATGCACGGTGTCGAGAGGCTTGCTTTTCTTCTGGAGAAAAAGTGGCGCGTACTCGAGAATTTAATCTCCGTTGTTACAACGGCAAAATTGCAAACTAAAAGACAATATAGTGCTTGCTAGCAAGACAACCCGCTCTAGTTATTTCTGATAATCTGGTCTTGGTTACTGTAAATCTAATTCTTATGTAATCTACGTTTAACTTTGCCTCGGCTGACTCAAGTAGCCTACTTTATAAGTAACGAGATTCAATAACATGTTGCGTTAATAGAGGTTCCGAACTTGGTATACTCAGTAACACAAAACAAATAACCGACATCTGTTTCAATAGCAATACTTGTTGCACTATCACATTTTGTAAAATGCCAGGATTTATTTATTGAATTCAGGGAACTTCTGTAGCAGCATGCTCACTTTCCATGCTCTTCCACACATTTTATAATTTGTTTTCTCTTTTGTCTTTCATAGCCTCTGTAATCTCACCAGTCGAAGTAGATAACTTAGCCAAGCGAGGAACAGTTAGTTGGCCGATGATTTTGCCTAGAGATTCAATATGAGAAGACACACTGTTTCATGTTTAAAAAATAATAAAATTGCACAAAGTCGATTATACGTTAAAAAAGAAGAATGAACATTTCACAACGAGTAACATTGCGCAAAGGCGATTATACGTTAAAAAAAAGAACATATCACGACGAGTAAGAGAAATAAAATGCCGTTTTAAGGACGCTAACGTCACGGAAGAAAGAATACAATGAATTAAAAATATTTAAACTAAGACGTAGAATTATTAGGCTATTCACTCAGCTGACATGAGATAGGCTATGTAACACCTGCAAATACATCAATATTTTAAATCAAGTTTCATATTTCATTATGTATTATAAAACAAAAACTAGGAAAGACAAAGATATATAAAGGAAACGATAAAATAAGTAGTAGAATAGGCTCTACAGTATATAGCCTATAAAGGATGACTAAGGAAGAATATTATATAGCCTACCTAATGAGCTAAATCTACTCCTCTTGGGTAAAGCCGATTATTTGAAATTTTTAACAATGAAACTGATATAAAACATACACTATAATTTCAAACAATGTAAGCAAAATAATGTTAGATTAATAGATAAGTAAGCAATATACACCGTAGCGAGAACTGCACTCAACAGAATTTCACGGTTAATTAACTCCAATTAAAATGGAAGAAAATCAGTTTTTTCTGCTTCTGCAACAAACAACATCTACTCGTGGACTGTGCGTTTGGTGGACAACAAAGAGTAAGTAATATAATATTACAAATACTTTTTCAGATTTTTTTCAAGTAAAGTAATAAAACGTAATTGTGAAACCCATTTCCTAATTGCCTGGAGTTCCAAATATTGTTCTTTGTTTTGTGACACCCTATTTCGTCAGGTGCCTAGAAACTACTTGGTACTAAAGAGAGACGCAACCACATCTCTGATTATAAATTAAAATAGTTCTCTTCAAATTTGGAAGGTTTTGAGTTGCAACAATTCTGTCAGGAAGTTCATGTTACGGGGAGTGCATATATATATTGTAATAATGACATATGATAGGTTTTGTTAAAAGGGTATGAAGTTTTATTACAGAGCTTTTTAAGTTTGGAATAATAATTTTTTGTGTTCATGTTTTTTTTTTTAATTGAAAATATACTTCTTTTAAAACCATATAAATGATCGGTTTTACTCCATTAACGTTCCAATACGGTAAAACAATACAAATCATATGCGTGATCGGTATTACTGCCCGTGTCTCACGTCCTGAACCGAGAGTTCCCTAGTGCTTATAACCACGCCTCTTAGGTCTGCTCGGATAGGCACGGCAGCTGTAGCGTGCGGCAAGGCAGCATATTACATGTGCAGAAAACATTATCCTATGCCAGTGCAGGGGTTTTTACTGTTTACTGTTTATAATACTGGATACTGTAAACGTGGTTACCACTCGCTATTACCTCTGATGGCGATTTCCTAAAATGTATGTACACACTAGACCACTCTTCGTTCAGTCTAAACTATTGCTGAATTGCCATAGAGCAGCGTTTCTCAAAGTATGTTCCGGGGTTCCGTGAGCCCTGTATGATTTTAAATTTTATTCCGTACCTTTTATTACTTGGTTATTTAATAACATATTATCAACTACTACGTTATTTTGCATCGATGGGATTAATAATAGCGAAATGGTGTTTGGCGAGATGAGGTCAGGGATTCGCCAAACATTACATGACATTGGCCTTACGGTTGGGGAAAACCTCGGGAATAAATCCAACCAAGTAATCAGCCCATGCGGGAATCGAACCCGCGCCCGAGCGTAACTCTGAATCGATAGGAAAGCGCCTTAGCCGACTGGGCTGCTCCGGTGGCTATTTTATATTTAGTGGTTACTATAAAAATACATAAATATTATAAAAATATGAATCAATAATAACATGAAACCACTGATGATAATAATAATAATAATAATAATAATAATAATAATAATAATAACAATAATAATAATAATAATATTCCAATAATATGCGTAATAACAATATGTTTAATGAAGATCTCAAACGGAAAATACCCATAATAATTACCATTTTCATCACTGGATTCTCTGTGTATGTGTTCACTAAAACAAATTACCGAAAAGACATAATTAAAAAGTACAGTAGAAATGAGACTACAACTTTCCGCCATAAAACCAGGCTTAACAAGCAAATACATTTGTCTCACTGAACAGAATTATTGAGATACTAGCTCTTACTTGTCTGTTAACTATTAAATACTAATAAAATATTACAAGGATTCCGCAGTTACACTTTACATTAAAAGGGATTTCGCGGTGGAAAAAGTTTGAGAAACACTGCCATAGAGGAAAGAGTTTACGGATGTGTACACGTGACAACTGTAATCGCGATTAGGTCGATAATATGAAATAGAGACTATAGTCTACCGCTGGTATTAGTGTTTAGTTACAGGAATTGATGAGAAGAACATAATTTGTTTTGTGAGGGGACAGCCTATACATTCGCTTGTCCATGGCTGATCTTGCTCCACAGCTGAGGAAAGAAATCCTGAAAAGGCCGATGTGTTGAACGTAGGGTAGTAGGCACATGCGGTACCCAGGACCTCCCACTCTCCCCCTATGCGTCTCGCCCGCAAAGAAACAGCTCAGCAAGTGAGGCACGGGCAGTACCTCCAGTCCACCGCTGTGGTCCCGTAGTAGTGTCTCCGCTTCCGAATCCAGCGGGCCGGGGTTCCATTCCCCGCTTAGGACAAGTTGACCTGGTGAGATTTTTCGGGGGTTTTCCCTCGCTCCTATGGATGAATATCAGGTAACTTTATCAGGCGTATGGAAACTCATTCATTCTCTCCACTTCCTTTCGTCCCTTATCATCCTTTCCTCTTCATTTCTGGCTGTCCTACTTGGTTTTCAGATCGCTCCTGCAGCGACCCTCCGAAACTGCAGACTTTCTCGGCCGGCCTCGGTGGCTATGTCAATCTAGTTGTGATAGTTGGTGGCCATCAGCGGAATCCACTCATCTCCCAACTGGAGAGGGAACTTACACCTCAGACCATTGAAGGGACGGAAGTGGTAGCTTACAACTCAGAATGTTTGAGGGGGAAACGTGGGGGGGAGCTGTTGCGTAGAATGGTACACGAGTTTGGAAGGATGGCGGGACTGGTGGTCAGGGTGTTAGCAGTTAGGTCGTTTCGGCGTAGGTGGAGTCGGTGGGCATGCAACTCATCTAGAGGCTCACAATAGACCTTAGGTAGCGGTGCATGGGATGTTCGCCTCCTGCCCTCATAGAGAGAGAAAAATTACCCCACTCTATGAAATAATACCGATCAATAAATTTATTTTTAACACTATGTTTGGATCCAAGATAATTACAAACCAAATCTTAAGAACAGCAAAGCTCTGCTGGATGCATATGGTATTTTTCTGTTTATCGTAAAAACTTGTGTTTAAGAAAATATTCTTAACAAACACTAGAAATTGATCGGTTACAACTTTACGTAGTTATTCGTATACTGCAATCACTTTTAATAATATTTTTTACTTCAATATACGTATTTAACATCAGATCGATACATGGGGTAATAGGACGGAAACAGTGACGTAACGTTTCTATTTCGACACTGTAACTTCGTGACTAATAACACGATTGGAATAAATGTGGTCTTGTTCGATCAGGTATACGACTATGATGCAAGAGTGACCTTGAAATGGCGCCACGAATGCGCTAGGCACTGTTGGGGTCCCGCGATGTTTGGTGGCCATTTTGAGATTCGACAAAATTTTCGGACAGTATATCTGACAACTTCGATATGCTAGCGCACTGATTCTGGTGTCAAACGAAAGATGTTGTCTAGATCTATCGATTTGAGCCAGATGCGTCCATGTAAAACTCACAGCCGTGATCCCGTCACATCCATAACCTGATTTTTTCTAACAAACAAGTAAATATTTTAGGCCAACATTACAAATTTTCTTGTATTTCATTTCTCTAGCGAACAAATTTGTATAATTTTTTTAAGGTGACACCTCTATATATTAAGTTATAATATTTATTTATTTATTTATTTATTTATTTATTTATTTATTTATTTATTTATTTATTTATTTATTTATTTATTTATTTATTTATTTATTTATTTATTTATTTGATGCTCAACACAAGACGATACAATATTTCGCTCTCCCTCATTGAACCAAAATGTAAGACTGAAGCAGGTCTAAGACACAGTTCTAATAAAATTACGGTCCAAGATTATTTTAATGATTTTATAAAGAGAAATCCTAAACTAAAATTATTAAACAATACATTATTAAAAAAACAAGTGCTTGAACTGTTTTTAAAATTATAATCATGTAAATTTTTATTCTTCATTTATTTTTTTCTGTCACTTTAACAATGTTGTATTCTTAACTTAGTATGGTTATGTATACTGTAGGCTATGGTACCGTTGCACAGTGTGCAATATTCCCAATCTAGCTGGACAAAATTAATTTCTCACTTTCCTTTGGTCAGATTTCGATGAAACTTTATATCCAAGTTTATATCAACCATAGAAAGATGTGTTTCAATTTTGATTTAAATCGCGTGATTAATTCAACCCTTTCACACAAGGGTGGGAACGATATATTTGTTTTTAATGAACATATTACACTGAAAATAAGTTCTTGGTATGAAATATTTGTCCAATGTAGAATTTAATGTTTAATGGGAAAATTATATTTATAAATTTCCTTAAATAAGAGTGAAAATATTATTTTCTTTTCCACAGGACACATTGTAGGCCTAATTAAAATTAACATGTGTATTAAATATTGAAATATTTGAAGTGATGTAACAGGACAGAATATATTTTGAACCACTTCAGTTAAAGAAATAATTGATTTTAATTAATTTATTTATTTTGACCCAATGCCAGGAACATTAATAGGCTATATGAATTAAATATTTAACTGAAAGTTAATTTACATAATATGTAACATTATTCTCAGTTTCATAATTTCTTGTAGTGAATTATCTAAGTTTTACTTCAGTCGAAGTGATATGGCAAAATAAATAATACACTTTATAACACAAATGTGCGAAATGATTTGAATTTACAACAATTTCTTTAAACAAAAGATTTGTTTTAAATCCGTCATATTATTTTATGCCATAATGAAGAGTGTATATACAGCTGAGACAATAGATCTGCTGTTATTTGTCCACAATAAAAATTATAACACTAATAAAAATATAGGGTAATTTACAGGCGTGCTTTATTCACTAGCCGATTCACTGGAAATATAGGCAGATGCTTCTGACGTTGCCGAGCTGCTTACTGGTGGACAGGGCAGTAGCAGATTAATCACTTGTGGTGATAAGCTCCCACTTTTCTTCACGGGCAGTTTTCTTAATGAAGAAATGAGGGGAACAGATAACACCAGCAACATTATTCTTGACTTCTTGCTGGTATGTCCTTCCCTAAACTTTCTCAAATATTTGTTCCTTGCTTCTTGTGCCTCTTCAGAAAGTTGTCCAATGGGTAATATGTAAGATTTTATTATTTCTGTGCTGTGAACTAACATTTTGTGAACTGTTACCGGCATGAAATACCAGGGATATGATTCCATATAGAGTGCTTTTGTTTCTGCTGTGTATAATCTGAATGCTTCTAAATTTATATCGTAACCACTTGCTATTGTTTCCAAAATCACACAGAATCGCCGTATAAGTTCTTCATTAATTCCAGTAATATCACTACTTTGTTTTGAATTTCTGAAGAATCTTCTTGCAGTATTACCATCATTACTGGTGCCACTACTTGGTTGAGGTTTGTCAACTATGGGACCCATATCAGTTCTGAATTTTTCTTGTTACTTTTTTCCTTTCGTTAAATATGGATTTGTCCACCGTTTGTTGAGGTTGGATAAAAATGTGTCCAATGTATTTTTAATCTGAACTTCAATGCCATGTGAACAATTTTGTAGGCCTGAAACACTCACACAGTGATTAAAAATTTCTCATTTCGTGATTCTTTACTGCTTAGCCAAACATGGAATAGTTGCCGCCGCGTTACCGTGTGCGCCGCCACTGAAAACAATTAATTGCTGATAAATGCGCAAAAACGCGCAAACTTTGAAACAAGGATTCAACACTCTAAATGTTGTTTTATTAAATTCTAACAGAATTGTCGTAACCGGACGTGACCGGAGATACTAAAACCGCCAATTATATTTGGAGAACTTGAAGAAATATATTTTTTCAATTTTAATATTTAAACCCTATTGTAAGAAGAAGAATAATTTACAAACTAAAAATTGAAGTATCATTAGTAAGAACATACCTGTCTGAACATATTCCATGTCTCAGAATACAAATAATAACTATCAGCTAGCACTTTTTCGCCCACACAGTTAGCTACTTTGCCCACGACTGAACCGGAACGAGAAATGCAAGGAAGAATTCCGTGTTCCCACACTTCTAAAAATAGCATGCTCCTGATAAAACAGTAAAAGCTATCCGTCACAACATTCTCCAAACATTAAAGAACATGAATTCATATTCATCTATGCCAAAATAAACGAGTGGAAATTTGATTTTTGTCCACCTACATTGGGAAAATTGCACACTGTGCGTTGGTTTGTTTTTGTTTTTATTGTTATTCTTTTTAAACTTTATGTGTAATTACACTTAACAGTTTAATCACAGTTGTGGTTATTATTATTATTATTATTATTATTATTATTATTATTATTATGCTATAGAATAGACTTCGTGGGAGTACAAGAGGTTAGGTTAGATGGGAAGGGCATATCACAAATAGGAGATTACTTGTTGTATTATGAGGAAGGAAACAATAATCACCAATTAGGAACAGGATTCTTTGTTCATAAGAGAATAAAATCAGCAGTAAAAAAGGTCGAATTTATCAGTGACAGGTTATCACATTTAGTACTTAAGAGTAGATGGTGCGACATCATACTTATAAATGCTCACGTCCCTACAGAAGAGAAAGACGACCGTATAAAGGATAGCTTCTATGAGGAATTGGAACATACTTTTGATCAGTTACCTAGATATCACATGAAAATTTTATTGGGGGATTTCAACGCTAAAGTAGGACGAGAGGATATTTTTAGACCAACTATTGGAAAAGAGAGCCTACACGCAATTAGTAGTGACAATGGAGTTAGATTAGTCAACTTTGCCACATCGAAAAATTTAATTGTCAAAAGTACAACATTCCCCCATAAGGATATACATAAATATACTTGGACTTCTCCAGATGGATTGACACACAACCAAATAGATCACATCTTGATAGATAAACGGAGACATACCAGTATAGTAGATATTCGAACTTTCAGGGATGCAGACTGTAATTCTGACCATTATTTGGTGATTGGAGAATTAAGAGAAAGATTATCAGTAGCCAAGCGAGTAGAGCAACAAGTTAATATTACTAAATTCAATATTTTGAAATTAAAGGACGAGGAAGCTAAGCAAAATTATCAGGTCGAAATTTCGAATAGGTTTGCCACTTTAGAAAGTTCCGACGAAGTTGAGAAAGAATTAGATGTTAATAGCGTGAGGGAAAATATCAGAGATAGTATCAAAATTGCAGATGAGCAGAGCACAGGTTATTATGAAACTAAGAAAAAGAAACCGTGGTTTGATGAAGATTGTTGCATCGTAGTAGAAAGAAGGAAACAGGCAAAATTGAAATTCTTACAGGATCCAGTTGAGGAGAAGAGAGATAATTATTTCAATGAAAGACGGGAAGCAAGTGGTACACTTAGGAATAAAAGACAGATTACTTGAAGGAAAAACTGAATGAGGTAGAAACAAATTGTAAGAATAAAAACATTCGAGATTTACATAAGGGTATAAAGGAATTTAACAACGGATATCAGCCAAGGGTAAACGTGATCAAGGATGAGAATGGTGACTTGCTTGCAGACTCTCCATCAATCCTAAACAAATGGAAAAACTATTTTGCGCAACTACTAAATGTACATAGGCCAAATAGAAATGATCGGGACGAAATTGAAATACAAACTGCTGAGCCATTTATATCCGAACCCACGCTTTCAGAAGTCGAAATTGCGATAGAAAATCTGAAAAAACTACAAGTCTCCAGGTATCGATCAAATTCCAGCAGAATTCATGCAAGAGGGTGGAAGTGCATTATATAGCGAAATTTATAAACTTGTACTTGCTATTTGGGAAAAGGAATTTGTACCAGAACAATGGAAGGAGTCCATAATTGTACCTATTTTTGATAAGGGGGACAAAACCAACTGTGGCAACTTTCGAGGAATATCACTTTTGTTGACGTCGTACAAAATTTTGTCCAATATTCTTTTGAGAAGATTAACTCCGTACGTAGATGAAATTATTGGGGATCATCAGTGCGGTTTTCGGCGTAATAGATCGACTATTGATCAGATTTTTTTATTCGACAGATAACGGAGAAAAAATGGGAGTATAAGGGTACAGTACATCAGTTATTCATATATTTCAAAAAGGCATATGACTCGGTTAAGAGGGAAGTATCATATATTCTTATTGAATTTGGTATTCCCAAGAAACTAGTTCGATTAATTAAAATGTGTCTCAGTGAAACATACAGCATAGTCCGTATAGGTCAGTTTCTATCTGATGTTTTTCCAATTCACTGCGGGCTAAAGCAGGGGGATGCACTATCACCTTTACTTGTTAACTTCGCTTTAGAATATGCCATTAGGAAAGTTCAGGATAACAGGCATGGTTAGAAATTGAACGGGTTACATCAGCTTCTTGTTTATGCGGATGACGTGAATATGTTAGGAGAAAATACACAAACGATTAAGGAAAACACGGAAATTTTACTTGAAGCAAGTAAAGCGATCGGGTTGGAAGTAAATCCCGAAAAGACAAAGTATATGATTATGTCTCGTGACCAGAATATTGTACGAAATGGAAATATAAAAATTGGAGATTTATCCTTCGAAGAGGTGGAAAAATTCAAATATCTTGGAGCAACAGTAACAAATATAAATGACACACGGGAGGAAATTAAACGTAGAATAAATATGGGAAATGCGTGTTATTATTCGGTTGAGAAGCTCTTATCATCCAGTCTGCTGTCCAAAAATCTGAAAGTTAGAATTTGTAAAACAGTTAGGCCTATATTACCGGTTGTTCTTTATGTTTGTGAAACTTGGACTTTCACTCTGAGAGAGGAACATAAGTTAAGGGTGTTTGAGAATAAGGTGCTTAGAAAAATATTTGGGGCTAAGCGGGATGAAGTTACGGGAGAATGGAGAAAGGTACACAACACAGAACTGCACGCATTGTATTCTTCACCTGACATAATTAGGAACATTAAATCCAGACGTTTGAGATGGGCAGGGCATGTAGCACGTATGGGCGAATCCAGAAATGCATATAGAGTGTTAGTTGGGAGACCGGAGGGAAAAAGACCTTTAGGGAGGCCGAGACGTAGATGGGAGGATAATATTAAAATGGATTTTTGGGAGGTGGGATATGATGATAGAGACGGGATTAATCTTGCACAGGATAGGGATCGATGGCGGGCTTATGTGAGGGCGGCAATGAACCTTCGGGTTCCTTAAAAGCCATTTGTAAGTAGGTAAGTATTATTATTATTATTATTATTATTATTATTATTATTATTATTATTATTATTATTATTACATCTTTTTTTCTATCCAGTTTTCATTCTTGGTCACACCCGACCTGAAGCATCTTGCTTTTTCGGGTGTGACCCAGTTACATTGTATTTATACAATAAATTGTAATATGTAGGCTATTTTACTATTAGATTGGTAATCAATTTCGAATTTTGATGAATATTCATATACGAGTATTACAATAGTATTGTAAAAGATTTGTTATTGTATGTAATATTTGCTTGCAATAAAATCTTAGTAAATCTAAAAAAAAAAAGAAAAAAAAATAGGATATGTCTATATATATTTCGTGCCAAGAATTAAATTCATACAATACGTAACTCACAATTTTGTAACTATACTTATTGACTGACTGATTGATGGATTGATTGATTCATTCATTGATTCATTGATTCATTGATTCATTCATTCATTGCAATATCCAATGCAAATCCCTGCGACGGCTGAGTAGAAAGACCTTCAGCCTGTCCTGTAGGTTATCCGCCGTCGAGTTTCGTCAAGACCGGGATTTTTAATTGAAAAATCTCACTTTTGGCGGGAGAGGTCGCAGTTGGTGTTTTTCTTGGGGTTTCCCTGTTTTCCCATATTGCATATCCACATTCCGTCCATTCCGTCATCATTCCATAACATTCCCTGAACGCCTGCTGGCGACGCACGGAGTGAGCTGGCCTAGGGACGAGTGAGGTTGTCTGTTCGAAATCTGGGTACGCGTGAACCGTAGTGTAGTCAGCAGGTGTGGATTTTGGAGTTCGCCTTGCTTCAGGGTTATCGAAATAGATCTTGAAAAGTCGCAGTGCTGTGTCATAGTGACCTTCTCCCAAAGTTCATTCCATTCCAAAATATTCATTGGAAATGTGGCAACTGGAATTAAATAAATTTGGATACTATCTAATTTCTCCAATAACGATCTAATAAACAGCATATTTAGCTTATTTCCAGAAAGTGTAAACAATTAAATCGACATTTTACGCCGTGTCTCGGAACACTGTTTTCGAATGGGGGTTGGCACGTTTGGCACTCATTTTTCCATAAGTATCAGCAGTATTTTTAACTTCTGTGCTAGAACCAGGAAGCGTTCGCCGTCGACTGTCTCAAATGAACTCAAACTCCATTCACGGAACATATTTCTGCGTTATCAACTCCTGTGACGATATTGGTATACATTTTACATAGTCACTTCAAGTTTTGTGATTCTCAACGCATGGATGACGGAAAATATATGAGGTACCAGTCAAACTCATTGCATGAGCATTGCCGCATACCGGATAACATACAATTAAAATTATTTTCCACTGCTGTCGAACACAGATCAAATCTGTCCCAATGATACTTCTGAAAATTCCATCCGACTCTGTTGTTTTAAGTCTTTGGCAGTGATTTTCTCCTTCACTACTTTTTCTCTAGAGAGATTTTATTTTAGAATCTAGGCTCTCACGGTCGGTGTTTGTGGTGAAGGTTTTCCGGACTAAGATGCTTTGGTCTACCAGTCTACCAATAGATGATGGCATCTCAGCCCAGAAAACTTTCATCACAGAAACTGTATTTTCTTTCCAGGCACCATTACTTGGAAGCATCTTGAAAAGACAGAAATCCAAAACTAAATTTAAACTTTTGAAATAGTAGTTGATCATTGATCGACCTGCATACGCAAGCACACGCTCGCGCAAACTCAATTAATAAGTAACTGATAGAAGAGGAGAGTTGGGCTCGATGCCTTGATACCAGCCCACGACATAAAACCGCTTCGCATGCAGCCCTGCTCAGTCCGCGCTTTGACGTCACAAGCTTGTTTCGTGCGAGACTGTGAAGTCTTATGGGGTCCAGTTCGGAATCAGTTTATGGGCTGGGCTTTTGTGTAGGTCTCTACCTTGGATACGGGTGAAGTCAGAGACATTCGTGCATTGGCAAGTACAGTATGTATCCTTCTGCATATTTTCATTTCTTGGTCAATTTGTTAAAAGAGTTTTCCTACCTTTTATTTTTTCTGCTACCTGATGCAAGATGGTTTCGCAAAATAGTTGCCGAAATTTGAAAAACTACAACTGCCTTCCGAACTGATTTACCATCGTTTCGAACAATGTCCAGTGCTGCGGTGTGCTGATTCCATGTCAATCCCAGAATCTTGTCTTCATAGCCATAGACTATTGTTTTTAGTTTTGCTCCCTTTATTTGTAGAATTTCAAAATGTAATGAACTGTATAACTTACACTTGAATTTGTCATTAGAATAAAATATGTATAGGCTATATTTATATTTATCGTCATCAAAATTATGTACAATTTGCACATCATTCGTTAATGGTAGTTCTGTTATATTTCTGTTTTCCAGAAATCCACCTTTAAATACATGACACCAGACGTGTGCAAATTATTAGACTCAGCACCACATTTTTTACATTTTCATAATTATCATGAATTACTGGCCACAAAAAATTCTGTAGGACTCTATGCGACAGGATAAGTACAAAAAAGTCCTAGAAATCCGAATTTTTCCACAAATGAGGGACTGGTTCCCTGATGGTGAATGTATCTTCATACAGGATGAAGCACCCTGTCACAAAGCCAGGTCAGTAACTAATTTTGTGACTGAAAATAATGTAGACGTCCATCCCTGGCCAGGTAACAGCCCAATTGAAAATATTTGGTCTATCGTAAAGAGAAAACTGAAAAAAACCGACGATTACCACCAAGGTGGACCTCTTAGAAGCATTTATCAAAATATGGCACAGGGATGAAGATACGAAGAAACAATGTACAAAATCTCATGAACAGCATGCCAAAATGCAAACAATTTATGATAAAGAACAAATGGTTTCATAGTAAGTATTATTTTTTGCAAACAGAGTGTAATAAATGAGTTTTGTAGGTTAAATTTTAGTTGAATCATATATATTTTCGTTTGAGTCTAATAATTTATACGTCTGTATTAATAACTATTACTATATACTCCATACTACGTACAATCACTAGGTATTTCTTAACAAAAACTCTTTCTTTTCTTTCATTTTCTGGGTAAGATAGTAGAAGTTATCGCGTCTTTCTTTTGATTACATAAAGGACATATATCTTTCCTCTGTCTCCTCGTCTATTTTTTAAACTCAAAATTCCCAATCTCTACTGCGCTAGTCCCATCTTTTTTCCCTGTTGTTAACTTTTGTATATTATTTCTATCCCCATATTATTTTCATTTCTTTGTAATCTGTTAATGATTTTAAACTAATTAAATTGCTAAATATTTGCTGTCTCACTATCTCATTACTACACTCCATTATAATTTTACCTATCAAATTTATATTAATTGCACCATAACCAATTTAGTTCTAACGTAATAACGTTAATTTCTATATTATGTTATCCAATTAGACTTACTTTTCGTCGTTTGTAGTTATCTTATATATTATCTTTTCAAGATAACAACTTCTGCACAGGACAGACAGGCAGATCATTTCAATCACGTTGCAAAGAACACATCACAGCCATAACGAAATTACAAAACACCTCCACATATGCAGAACACATCACAAATGCTAACCATACCTACAGAGACATCAACACAGACATGGAAATACTGTACATCCAACCAAAAAGCCATAAACTCAACACACTAGAACAATATGAAATATACAGACACATGAAAACCCACCCCAACGATATTCTCAACATGCAACTCAATTTCAAAAGACATACACTCTTTGACTCTGCATTACGAACTCACCCACACAGGAAACAAGAGGCGCCAAGACCAACAACGACCAGTTCCGAAGATGACCGAAAATAGATCCAAACATGTTAACAAGGTACGTTAAAATTTAACACAAGAAAGTTCTTATCATACATATTCCTAATTGATACAGTGTTAAAAGTTGTGTAATCAAGATGTATAAAATATTCTTTGTATTGTGGGAACATCTCTTATTACTTCTTGTTTGTTTGTATGAAATGTAGTAAACTGGTTAAAACTGTAAAATTTTCAAGCAGAGGATCATATTTACGTGTTGAAATTGAGTACACAGAAGGTCACAGAAATGAATTATGTTCACAGGAAAACTTGAATGCCTCTAATCGCGTTTTGATTTCTGTATGAAATGTAGTAAATTGGTTACGACTGTGAAATATTTAAGCAAGGAACCATGTTTACATGATGAAACTGAATACACAGAAGGTCAAAAAAATAAATTGTGTTCCCAGAAAAATTTGAGTAGACTGTCTTCAATGTTTGTGAGATTAGTTACATCCATATAAAATAAGCGGTAGCTATAGGTTTCTTTTCCCAAATGTTTACATGAAATAACAAATTTAACAACTCTGGGACACAATAGTAGGCCCACGTATTATGTATTAGTGAGATATATATTGCTCCTGGAATGGGGACAAAGAAGGTTTCGGACAGTGTTGTAAATTATGAGAAAGTAAACAGAGTTTGGTTAGCTGATGATAACCAATATGACAGCTCTGGTTTTAGTGGAAATACATAAAATATTCTGCAATGGATGTAATGACGAACATATTACTTCTTTTGGATTGCAGAAGGCTACTATTTTAGGCGAAATGAAAAAACTGGAGTATAAAACAATGATTACTCGCCTCTTATCTAAAGGTCTCTGTCATAATTAAATTTCTAGTATACCAATATTTAGAATAACACTTTCGGAAGGATCAAGAAATGTTGTAAATTCTCTACTGCCAATAATATTATATTTTATGTTGACATTTCGCAGTAAAAAAACATTCTTCTCTTGTTGGCATTTACCTTACATTCACCGCAATTACACCACTCTATGTTTTGTAGATATGATGTGTCACACCTTAACTATCGATATACATAAAACGATATGGTTACATATCTAAATAAATGAATATCTAATCCATACGATGTTACTGTTTAGTCAACTGTTTGAAGACAGGTCTGAACCTCACAAGTGATACCAACAAGGCAATATTTAAGGGGCAACCATGCCAGGAGATAATAGGGTATGGTGGCCAGTTCCTATCACTATCCATTGCATACATCTCCGACTAGTTACACATTGCACTAATCAGACTTCAAATGTATACAAACAATTGTTCTTCCTCTGACACATATCGTCAAGTAGGATGTACTGCCTGATAATATATGTATGTATGTATGTATTTATTCACACTGCAAATGGGAATACCCGGTGGCAGTGGTAACCAATTGCACTCAATAATGACAATTAATAATAAACATAACTAATAAAAAGAACAATAATTAATAATAATGATTAATAATAATAATAATAATAATAACAAGGTGCATCCTAAATTAATGAAGCATGATCACTTAAAATAACATTTAAAGTAAATCTAAATTCTATCTTAACCGTAAATACGAACTAAGACCCACGAGTGTGACAGGTTTATACCTACAAAAATACCTTTCGGCACTACACGTATTTCGCTGTCAACTCACTCACTGCACTGATTCTACCTGATTTCACTAACACATCTAACCATTTCACTGTTCAAATACTTTGCACAGCCACTTCACTGACACAAACACACTTCACTTACACAATAGACTTCACTGACACTACAAATTGAACTGGCACAACACACTTCCTCACTGATAGAACACTTCAAATAGCAAGATATCAATTACACATTTTAAATAGTGTATATAATATATTACCGTATATTAGTAAAGTTCTTAAGCCTATTTTTAAATACATTTTTGGTTATTGGGAAAGCCTTCAGTAAGTCTGCAGGTAAAGCATTCCAGTCCCTGATGGTACGATTGAGAAAAGAAAACTTTCCACTGTCCGTCCTCTGTCTTTTTTCCCTCAATTTTTAAGAGTGGTCGTTCCTTGAAAAGTAAATTGGAGGCTGCAAGCTATTTTTTATTTCTCTACAGGCAGGCTCGCCTCTGTATGTTTTGAATATAGCGCATAATCGAATTCGCGTTCTCCGGTCCGTGAGTGTGTCCCATTTTAATGGTGAATTATTACGACAACACTTGAGAGCCCGTTTTTTTAATCTTTTCCAGTGTCCTAATATTTTCTAATCAGTAAGGATTCCAACATGCAGCACCATATTCCATTACTGGACGAACTAGTGATTTATATGCAATCTCTTTGGATATATCAGAACCTTTTCTTAGTTCCCTCATCACAAAGTGTAACGCCCTCCATGCCTTTCCCGCTGTGTCAGTAACGTGTTCCCCCCAGCCGAGATCGCTGCTAAATGTTATTCCTAGGTATTTACATTGGTTAACTTCCGGAATGGTTTCACCCCCTAACATGCACGATGCGATTATTTTATTCCTTTTTCTTGAACACATAATGGCTTTGCTCTTTAGAGAATTTATTTTCATTTCGTTGGCCATTGCCCAATCGTTTATTCTATTGAGGTCATTCTGAAGAAGAGTAGTATCTTCATGACTTTTTATTTCCCTATATACGATGCAGTCATCCGCGAATAAGCCAACCCTGGACAAGATGTTAACTGCCAGATCATTTACAAGAGCAAAGAATAGAAGTCGCCCCAAGACACTCCCCTGCGGGACCCCGGAAGTAATTTCTATTGGGTTCGATAATTCCTCCCCTACCCGTACTCTCTGTGTGCGACAAGTTAAAAATTCCTTGATCCACTGGAGTACTCTGAAGTCAACCCCGTTGATTGTAGTTTAACCAACAGTACAGTATGTCATGTGGGACTACATCGAATGCGCGTTCAAAGTCAATAATCACTGCATCTATTTGGCTATTTGAATCTATTCTGTCTGCTAAATCCTGACATACAGTTACTAATTGGCTCTCACATGAGTAGCCCCCCCCCCGAAACCCATGCTGACAATTATGTAACCAATTTTGATCATTCCAATGCTGCCTTAGATATGCTAAAATCAAGTGTTCCATCTGTCTGCAAACCACAGAGGTGAGGCTGACTGGTCTGAGTGAGACCTGACTTATAAATTGGCACCACTATTGCATCTTTCCAATCTCGCGGGACAGTACCATTATTTATTGATATTTCAAATATACGAACTAGATACGGAATCATGGCTTCCTCCCAATTTTATCATGTCTCCGACGATACCATCAGGTCCTACTGATTTATGAGTTTTCAAATTAGATATCCTTCTCCTTATGTCCCTAGGCTTGATAGAAAACTGACCCGTATTTTCCACAGAAACTAAGTTAGGTATTATTGCCCTCATCCCAAAAACATTGGCATAAAAGGTATTTAGTTGTTTTGCTTTTTCTCTGTCCTGTACAAGAAATTCATTGAGGTCATTCTTTAGAGGGAGGCTCGAATAGTTTTCCTTGTGTCGTCTGTTCACATATTTATAAAATTCCCCCCACCCGTTTCTTCACCTTTGAAAAGTTTATTTAAGTAATTTTCCTGCGCGACCTTTTTCGCATTAAGCAGTTCTTTCGATATATGTGTGAATTTTGTTTGTTTTACAACGCTTTCCTTGCGCTGGCTGTAGGATTTCCTTAGTTTTCTTTTAAATTTCCGAATGTAATTATTATAATATTCCGGATCAGAATTTTTTGATAACCGTTTAACTGGGATAAATTTCTGTATTCCTGTTAATATAATCTGCTTGAACTCCGACCAGCATTCTTCTACACTACTGCCCTTACTACCCATGATGAGTACTTTTCTCTAAGATAATTTTGTAAGCCTTTTCTGTCCGCTTTGTTATATTGCAAGATATTTTTGTTCTTTGTTCCTTTTTGCTTGTACTTAGCATTCCATAATATTTCAAGAATTACCGCGTCGTGGTCACTAATACCTGGAAACACTTCAATACTTGCGACTACATCTGAGGGTCTTAAAAGAAATATGTCTAGTAAGGAATCTCCCATTGTTGCCCTATCTGTTTATTAAGTTGTGTTTCCATATGAGTGCGTTTACTAATGACTAGGCTTGGCCCATCCCTCCCTCTATTGTACCCTGCCAGTTTACCTGGAGCATGTTTAGGTCTCCCGCGACGATAACATATTGACCGCGAATGTATCTATTTTCCAACATATCTCTTATTTTACATTGTACGTTCAAGCCTTCTTTCGGAGCCCTTTATAAACCGATGATGTGTAATATGTTTCGTGAATAATCATCCACTATGTCTACACCCAACATTTCGAACTCCAAGTCTTCAAAATTTTCAGCGCTCTGCAGTCACTCTTTACTCATATAAAATCTCCTCCCCCTGTTCCTACATGGTCGCGTCTATATGTTACATATTCGTTTCTAAATACTTCTGAGTCTGTTACTTCGCTGGAAACCCATGATTTCGTTCCTATTATGACGTCAGGATTATGCGAATGTACTAGGTTCCAGAATTCAACTGATTTATTAGAAATACTTCTACAATTGACCTGCAGCACTACTAAAGACTTACCATTACATGACATAATATTCCTGATCTCTGTTGTTTCCGCTGTGGTCGCCGCTACCACGTCCGTGTCTCCCGTTGCCGCCCCCGTCGCCTCTTCCTCCGCCGTTGTAGGCCTAATAGATGTACCTGTAAGACAGAACCTCAATCAGAGGTAAGTTATCTATATGATATGATAAATTTATTTTAAATGCTCAATCAATATGATTGATCTATTTGCAAATTTTATTAATTGCTATTACATCTTAAATAAATATGAACGTTTTGGCCTGTACGGCATCATCAGATATTTAAATTTGACGAAATCTAAACTTAATCCATTAAATTGTACAAAGTAATATGCATAACAAAGTTGTATATTTTATCATGATTTTTATGTAGTGGAAAACATATTGGTAGAAAATGTTAAATTTTGATTTGTGTAATTTGTTTTGCCAAAATATAAAGTATGAAAATTTAAGATTTTGGATGTGAATTACGTATAATTCATGATAGATTATTTATTAAATGCCACTTATTGAAAAGATAAAATAGTTAAAATTTATAAAATATAATGCATTGTGTCTAGATGAGAACAGATCACATAGTGTTATGTAATTATTACGATGTATTCAAATGGTGTGTGCAAATTAAGGTTTCAGGAATAACTCCCTGTAAAGTTAATTTGAATAATTTCGAGGGAAAAATTGTATCGAACTCGGGACCTTTGGTTAAACGTATCAACGCTCTCCCACTGAGCTACCCGGGAACTCTACCCGACACCGATCCAATTTTTCCCTCTATATCCACAGACCTCAAAGTGGGCTGACAACAGTCAAGCAACCAACATTTGAGTGCGCACTAACTCTGTGTGACTTTAAATTGTGGTTTTCAGTTACGTACAGTGACGTGTATTATGCAAATTAAGCTTTCAGGAATAACTCTCTGTAAAGTTAATTTGAATAATTTCGAGGGAGTTCTTAAAACAATATAAGCTTTTCTTCAAGTTATTAATACCTACTGATAAAATTCACCATCCAGTAATATTCTTGAATAATCGCCATTAACTACATTTACGTATATTTCAGTTACAGATAACCAAGTCCAACTCTTTCATCCTACTTTGGTACAACCATTACACTGGTACTTCAAAACACATATATAAGTTTTTCAATTTAAACCAATTCAGAATAATACCTTTAATTTATCTAAACTAAATGTTTTTACCTAATTTTCTTTATATTCATAATGCTCTTCGAAATTTATATTCAGTTTAACACGCCTTTAACATATAGCCCATGTTCAAACTCAAAACGATCAGCAAAATTTGGTACATTTAAAACAATCAATATGAATGAATGCAATACTCACTTCACATGCATATAAGAAGTCAGTTTTCCCATCAATTTTTCAATTTTTCAAAAACATTCATACATGTAACGTAAAACATATTCAATTACAGTTTTCTTAAGTTCATCATAGTAAAATTGTCAGTTACCTACTTCAACATTTCTATATATAAATAAATTTATTTAAAATATATATGTTAGAGAACCCAAGAACTCGACACACGATCACTACGGAAGATCCAAATGTATTGCATAAACACACACCATTTGACTACATCGTAATAATTGCATAACACTATGTGATCTATTCTCATCTAGACACCAAGCATTATATTTTATAAATTCTGTCGATTTTAAATATTTTATCTTTACAATAAGTGGCATTTAACAAATAATGTAACATGAGTTACATGTAATTTACATTCACAATCTTAAATTTTCATACTTTATTTTTCAGCAAAACAAATTACACAAATCAAAATTGAACATTTTCTACCAATAAGTTTTCCACTACATAAAACTCGTGATGAAATCAATCAACACTCTTATGCATATTACTTTGCACAATTTAATGGATTAAGTTTAGATTTCGTCAAATTTAAATATCTGATGATGCCGTACAGGCGAAAACGTTCTGTATCTATTTAAGAAGTAATAGCAAATAATAAAATTTGCAAATAGACAGATCATATTGATTGAGCATTTAAAATAAATTTATAATTTTGAATAGATTTATCTGAAAAAAAAAATAAAAATATCTATAGGCCTATGATAATGGTGAGCTTTATGATACTTCACCCGCCAGATTCATTAACTCATAACAGATCAAGTCAAATTTCAAAGTGCTTCTTAGGGTATAACAAATGTTATTTCCAGCATGAGGAGACAGTACACATCGTGGGGTTAATGTTATAGACCGAAAGCCTTGAAAGACGTGGATATGTCCTTTTACCGAAACAAGGTTTATATATGATATAGGATATATATAAATTTCTGCCTTGTTCTCTTCACTGAAGAAATCAGCGAAGCGTCTTCAGAATGCTGCTGACCAGGCTGTATGAGAGCTTATAGAAAAAGAGATAAAAACATGGAAAAGGAATATCCAACAACTGAGAGATTTGAAAGCGAGTTGAAATGCTAACCAGAACAACTGCCTACTTCAGTGCGTCACTGGAAAGAATAGTAGGGAAAGGGAGAGAGAAGTAAGGGATAGTTGTAAGTTTCTCGAAGCGAATAAAGTTATGTAAGATTGCTTCTTCAACATCAGTGACGACAGCGATGAGGACGTTGACAAGAAAACAACGTCTACGGCTACAAAGAAAGAGTGCAGGTCGACGAGCACATGGTATAGAATGAATGATGTGAGGGTTGAAACTCATTTCATCACTGAGGGTAATTTTCACACGTTATATCATTGTAATATAATCATCAATACCATCATCATACATTACAAATATTAAAGCTTTCCAAACTTAATACTCACAATATACATATATGTATATAGAGTGGTAGCAATATGAAGGTGCAGATTTTAACATCTTATTCCATGGAAAGATTACATAAAGAGTCTAATACCATATTAATCCCAAATGAATACTTTTCTCAACAAAAATGCCCTAAATGTTAAAAATGTTTACAGGATAAGTACTGTGAGTAGAATTTTGATTTTTACTGTCATCATAAAGAAACTGATAACGAATGATTTATCCCTTTTTTTAATAAAATGGACCATTTTCGTGCAAATTAAATAAAAATCTAACACGTATCATTATTGCCTGCCATTACGAAGTATGGCAGGTGACAAATATATTGTAGTGACTAAGGGACGGCATGCTGCTATTCAGACCGAATGCGTGTATATAAGGCAAACTCGGCTAATTTCGCAGTACGTCTAATTCCGCAATATCTCATATATTAATTAGTTGTGGAGTTGTCCGTTTTCGTTTCAACTTACAAAATATACGGATAAATGCCAGAACCTGTCGGGGATATTTCATGCAGGAAGATCCTATTGCAACTCATTCTGGCAAAAGTTGTGCAACTGTCTGCTTTAGTATGTGTGTGATTGCTGAGATAGAGTGAGTAAATTTGCAGTGGTGTGTTTCTGGACGATATATTGTCTAAATATTCAGAACCGTAAGTATCACACTATGATTAATGAATTCTCCACATTCTTATGAATAATTTGAACAATTACTTGTTGTTTTATCTAATTGAATTTCTTCATAATACGCTTTTGCCGGTACTGAATTTCTTAACTAGTTTCCGTTAGTTGCCGGCAGAGCAATTCGAGATTCGCACATCCTTTAAGAAGCGCTTTGGGCTAAGTATGCGCCAGCCAGAAAACCTGTCCTAATATAAAGCAGCAGCCGCAACTGTTCGAATTTGAACGATTTTTATGATGTGCTAGGAAGAGTATATGAGAAAGCAGAACTGAGTACCAAGCCTAATCTCATTTTAAATTTAGATGAAACAGGGTTTTCCTTGGTTACAAAACCTAACAAAATTGTGTCCCCAAAAGGAGCAAAGTCTGTCTACCTTCAAACAATGACAGTGAAAGAAGAAACAAGAATTGTCTTACCAGCGGAAGCGGATTCGGATTAGGCCTAAATAGTTGTCTTCCTGTTTTTTTCTATATTTGACATAATGTTTAATGCAGTTATGTGTTAGATAAATTTATTAATTTACAATTAATATGCAAGCCTTTTCCTGTTATTAATGTTAATAATTTAAGCTCAGTTGTTTTATATTTATGGCCTAGTTTGTTAATGTGTGTTCAGTTCATGTGTGTAAACGTTTACCGAAGTTTGGATTACATGTTTTGAACTAAAAAGGGTATTCTTGAAAATTACTGCGAAATTGCTCGAGCAGTACTGCGAAGTTACACGAGTTCCTGAAACACATACATATGATCTCATGTTGAGATATATTTAAGAAATAAAATTTTTATACCAACCAATACAATTATGTCTAGTGATTAACTGCTGCATGAAGGAAATTTTTCAAGCAATTTTGGCTATAATTGAGGGGTTTTATGGAAAAAGGGCGTAAACGTCAATATGGCGAATTGCGATACATGGAATCCAAGATTTTAAAACGCACCTGAATAACACGCATGCAGCTCTGTCCTGCAGGTATGTACAGTACAATCAAAACAACATTTCGCTACTATAATAATTATTCACTATATTTTATACCGTTTTCCTGAAGAAGGGCGTATAGGTCTATCCGCCTTTCTTCCGGCAAAGCCCTCATTGATAGACAGAAAATCTTAATACTGCGAAATTAGCCAGTTTGCCTTATTTGTAATAGAGCTGGCGATGCTCTGTTGCCAAACTAAATAGGCTGCGAGACTAATTTTCTAATTAAACATGTACTTAATTACAGAATGCATAATATGTATATATATAATGTGTAAGTTAGGCATTACTTATAATTTTATGAATTCATAATAAAATATCTAGGATAAAGCTAAAATAAAAATTATTAAACGAAAAATTTCCATTCACATAAAATTGAATAAAATAAAATAGAATGAGTAATTGACCACCGATCTCATAGTGATTTCAAGGCGTCCATTTGTGTGAGGTCGTTTCGACTTCCAATAACCTGCTTTGACTTTTACTGATGACTGGGGCTGGTAATTTGGATCCTGCTTTAACATGAAACGTCGGTCGTTTCGGCTGCCGCTTCAACACTTGGGACTGGTCGTATCGGCTCCTGCTTTGCATTTGACATGCTTAGGACTAAAATATTGGCATGGTTAAAAATATTGAACGCGCAAGAACGCAAATCTAGCTTTCAGGTAAAGCTCCGTGTGATGGCGTATTCAGCCAGAGATCCTGGGATCGATACCCGTCCCCGGAACAATTCTTTCCTTTGAAATTATTTAACGCAAGAACGTTTCGTCTAAGTTATAAACATAATGTTAACATAAAGTATGTTTTATCCATGTTATAAACATAGACTTCAAAATTTGTAGCTTACCATTTTTATGTACTGCAGTCTAGTGATCTTCTCTTGTTGGAAGTAAATCATGGCTTCCTCAATAATTGCATGTAGCCTACTATGTTTCGTTTCTTTGATTTTCATCTGTCGATATTGCTTCGAGACTTTATGCATGTGTATTCTTGAATTTTCTTCAATACTTCGATGAAATTATAATATATATTAGGATGGACAGCATTAAATTACTGGTTGAATTTCGCATGGAACAATTCGCAGTAGTTTGTAGTCCGGTCTCCTGTATTACCAACATTATCTCACATTTCAGGAGGGAAGTCAGATTAAATCATGTAATTGTCATACACATAATCAAAAAAGTTCATCCAACTTCTTGTGTGTTGCTTTTAATCTCATCAAGTCGTTAATGAAGCAGTCTTCAACCTGTGACGAAGACACTAGGTTAGACCAAAGGAAAGTTTTAGAGTTTGCCTGTTTCATAATTATTGAAACACTTTGAAAAGCCGGCGTTTGAATTTTTCTACACCATCCCTCTAATTTCTGCCATAGGCCAACAAGAACGGACAGCATTATGTATTGTCTTCTCGAAATCTGCAACCACTATTCTTACAGACGATGTGTACTGTGAGAGGTATTCTATTACAATCTTGTAGTTCTGGATTTTTTTGTCTGGAAGCAGACTCAAGACCAGAGGAACTTAAGTGTCTAACTTTTGCAAAATACAGAAAATATAAGATAAAACTCTTTCGGATAACTTTTGGTTTCTCCTACTCGTAAAAATGAGTATGTTGTTTACTTCGTTGTTATATAAAATTAAATCTTTTCGAACAGACATTTTAAATTTATATTCACGAACATTTTCATGCAACTGCTCCAAGGTTTTTGATAACTTAGGAATTTTGCTCAATTTAGCAGCATTTAAATTTTCTGTATTCTGTATGCATTGTGCGCAGTCAGAACCTCCATATTCACACTCTCCTTTACTTCACGTCTTACTTATTTTTACTGGCCGTTCAGTGATTACTTGTTCCGCCTTTCTTTTCAGTGAATTGCTAATTTTTTGCCGAGCTAATCTGTTGTCGTCTTCCTTTTCATGGTTGTGAATTAGATTTTCTTCCACAATAGTCTTATCCACCAACTTCACGAATGCTCTACAACTTCATCTAGCACACTTCCACCTGGTCACTTCATTTATCGAAGCTGAATTTAAAATTTGCTATCATGAATTCTTTATATTCCTTGCTGTAGCCTACATGAACTCCATGATAGAACATGGCAGATTAATCACAACATAGAACACAAGCTTGATGTTTAAGCTGGTAGTAATCACAACAGAAAATGAGAGTTTATATATATATATATATATATATATATATATATATATATATATATATATATATGAAATCTCTTTTTGGTAACACCTAAATATAGATGTTCAGTCTGACGTCACATAAACATCGACTCGATTCAAAACAGTTGGTAGCAATCACAACACAAAATGAGAGTTCTAACACACCTAAACATCGATATTCAGGCTAACGTCACAAATATTGAATCGATTCAAAACAGCGCACAACGCAAGAGCCGTTCAGGGAAGAATACCGCTCCACACCCGGTAGCCGATACGACAGTTCAGGTAAGAACAACTTTTCAGACGAGGGATCCAATACGACCATGAAGTGTAGCAACGGGAGCCGATACGACTACCCCGGTCCATTTATTTATGCCAATTTTATTGTATTTCGTTGAAAGGTCGGCTACGAAACATTTTTTAAAGAATTGAAATAATATTGTTCTTTTTTATATACTCTATATTATCCTATCATTCAAAATAAAATACACACTCTCTACTAGTTAAGGACCCAGGTTTCACTACTATAATAGTGGGAGTACCACAAATACGTACATATACGAGTATATAGTTCTCTTTATAATTTAAATTTGATACCTCATGTTAGTCCCACATCTCGGCATATACATTTATATGTATCATTTCAGAAGTATTTTTCTGAAAGTTGCATTTCAAAATACTGCCACGCCCTTACTAATATTTTATCGTGTTTTGCGATGAATTTCATACTTTACTCCTTCCTTGACAATAACATCTTACACTTCCTGTGAAAGTTTTGTGTCGTACGTACATTGGAAATGGCTTCTCCATTTCATTTTCCTAGAAGCTTCAATTCAAAAATTCTCCTACTAAATGAAAATAGTTACAAAATTCTTAAATTTTTATTTATCATGTCTTGGGATTAGGCTCTTTCTTTTAATCTGTAATTAATTTTGAGTGTTCAGGTAAGTCTCTAAGTAATATCAAATAAATGTTTTATTATAGTTCCGTCATTGACTTATCATATAACACCACAGAATAGAACTCTTTATATTACATATTTTATAATCTGTACAAACGTTTTCATCACCATTGTGACATCATCAGATAAATGTAATTTTCAGTATGTTAATCTTATTAGTATGACACTTGTCTGTAATATAGGACGCAATATGAAAGATGAATGCTAAAAGACTTAAATTAAATTAAAAGGTTAAACGCATTTTAAAAGACACAACGAGCCTTCACTTACTAATAAAACAATTCATATATATATTTTTTACACTTAATATCGTAGGAGAAAAATTTGCTCCGGCGCCGGGGATCGAACCCGGGTCCTTGGTTTTACGTACTAAGCGCTCTGACCACTGAGCTACGCCGAATTAAACCCACAGATCCGGTGCTGTGACTATTTTGTAGTTTGTGGCATTTATATTATTAAATTATTGACCGCATGAGAAATTTGGTCTATGTGTTTTTGTAGTGCTTTTAATGTTGGGGTTGATGGATTTTTGTTTGCATATTTTTTGTGTCGGGTTCTGGTATAATATTAGGTACTTCGGATTGATGTGTCAGTTACAATTAATGAAGAAAGAAAACTGATGTAACTTTTTGAACAAGATGTAATTAACATTGCAGTTTGTTGATTTACGAATAACTAATTATTCTGGTCGTTAATAATGAAATAAAGAATAATAAACTCTGTAAACCACATTCCACTCACATCTTACAGGTACTGTTCAAAATGTCCATCTTCAGCGTGCATGCAGCTTTCACATCTTCTAGTCCAATTATGACGAACTCTGGCCGGTAGTCCTTTACTGTTCCGAATTTTTTCCGCGGTCTGGATCATATCTAAGTACTCACGATTTGTGAACTCTGACATCTCGTAGTTTTGAAATAAACTAAACTGCATCGCTGTACGTCAATGTAAACGTCAAAACAGCTGATCAGTTGCGAGTACTACGCAAACTGTCTGCCGTCCTGACAGCGATGCCAAATTTTTAGACCTTCTCTACGTGACTCGACAATAATTGTTTCCAATGTTTCTTCAATGATTAATTCGAAATCTTTGAATTTTCTAATTAAAAACCTGCTGCAAAGTGAACATAACAAAAATTCTCTTCGTTGTTTTACAAGAAATTAAACCGTATTTTAAACAATATGCGTAAAATTTGCGATCGAAATGTTGGTATAAAATTATTATTTCTTCAAAAACCTCGCAAAAACGAGTAAAATTGTATTAGACTTTTTCGTTCGTTATATTTTAAGGAATCACATCCTACAATTAATGTACTACCTTACCTTCCGCCCTTTATATAGAAAACATACAGTACAGTACACAGACCACACATTTAATTTTAATTCATTCAAATCATACCGTACAACATAAAAAAGCAAGATTTACAATCTTTTCAATAGATTACTTTTCCCTCTCTCTCTCTCTCTCTCTCTCTCTCTCTGAGGGCGGGAGGGGAACATCCCTGTGCACCTGTGTGAATCACTCTGTATAATATAATCTAATCTGCACTTATCTAGATACCTGTCTGTAGCGATCTCATTCTTTCTCTCTCTCTCTCTCTCTCTTTCTCTCTATATATATATATCCCTTCCTCTATATCTCTCTACAGTATTAATATTTTGAAGTTGTTCATATCTTACCTGGTCATTATTATAAACTTACATTTTGATTTCTTTTTCAATTTAAGCTAACATAGTATTGTTTTCAGCTCTACCTAAAACAACACGGGGTATCATATTGGCTCGTGACAAAATCATATCCTTGGCGACGAAGGGAGAATATTCGAAGAATAGTGGTAGCTCAGTTACTTTTGCAGAGAGTTAGAGGGTAAAATTGTGTATATTACTTGCAATGCACCTCGAAGTGTTGTTAAAAAGTTTTTATGTTTCACGACTCTATCATACAAAGCAAAAAAGAAAACTTTTCCTGCCTTGAAAATAAATTAAGAGAAGAAGAACTAAAGGAAATCAAGCGTAACCTGCGAAGGAAGTATTCTGTGTTCACAAAAATGGACGAAGATGGTGAGTCGTCATTGAAAGTCAGTTACGAAACCAGCTGTTAACTGGCATAACATTCCAAACCTTCCAGTAAAGGCACTTTTGGGTAAGAAATGGATCGTAATGGTGGCTGAAAAGAAAACGTCTGTCTCCAATAATATTATATTATATTAAAGTGTTCCAAGAGATTTAGTTGTCAAGAAACACAGTGGCGGAAAGGATAACTTAGCTGAAGATTTTCATGAACAACATCAGGAAGCATCCGCATCATTTCATTGCTTTTCAAAAGAACTTGACGAAAGTAACAATGTTAAAGATGTGGCGCAAATTGCGCTGTTTTTTCGAACCTACGACGACAGTTTGATATAGGTCTACTCATATGTTCGTTACACTTGCTAATTAAAAAAATATATATTGTGTGGAAAAATCATTTAAAATAGAGTAATTTGGCTTCCTTCACAACATGTGAACAGTTAGAAATCAGAATCAGTATCATAACTTTTTCAAACTATGAAGAGAGAGTAAAAGGGTTAAAGGCAGATTTCATTGGCTCTTTAAAGATCTCAAGGCGCATCAAGATGAGTTAACTAACTCAAGATTAATGTTTTCTTTTTCTTATAGTGTCAAGAAAGATCTCATTTTCTTAGAAATGAAACTAACTGATCTCCAGAATGTTTCAGTTTAAAAGATAAATACTGAGAAGTTGAAATCCCGGAAATCTACTTATTTATTTAGGGCAAAATATTCTGAAATAGTCGACCTGGTTGGCAAGTTGGTATAGCGCTGGCCTTCTATGCCCAAGGTTGCGGGTTCGATCCCGGGCCAGGTCGATGGCATTTAAGTGTGCTTAAATGCGACAGGCTCATGTCAGTAGATTTACTGGCATGTAAAAGAACTCCTGCGGGACAAAATTCCGGCACATCCGGCGACGCTGATATAACCTCTGCAGTTGCGAGCGTCGTTAAATAAAACATAACATTTTATTCTGAAATAAGAAATTTGCCACACAAATCCTGTTTTTCCTTCGGAGTACAAATTGCGGACATCATACTAGAAGGGGGTATCAAAAAATTCAGCGTTACTGGAATATTATAATAGGATCTATTTATGTTTGAAAATAAACGTTAGAGAATTTCCGTGAGCATGAGGAAAGTTCAAAGAATATATCTTGTTGTGTAGACAAGGACAGGAAAAATTATTCTACATTTAAATGACTCTAATGAAAAGTTTCAGTTTTGTTCATACGTCCTCCTATTGTAATACTCTCTCTATATATATGTTAACAACTATTTTCGTGTATGAAAAGTAACAAACGATGCCACAGCTCAGAAGTAACCGAAATCAATCTTTCTTTCATAATGAAGGTTTAATTTTTTCTTTAACTATCGCAAAGCGATGTCAAGTGTTTGGCAAAATTCATAAAATAGTACCTACCATTCGGTTAATGTTTCTCGTCGAAATAATTTTTTTATTTATGTTCTTTTAAAGTTTTAATCTTTTGCATATTGAAATATTTTGTGAAATTTGACTTTCATAAAACATTGTGTTGTTTCTATAAGATTTTTATTTCCATTAAAATTGTCTTAATTCAATTTTAGCTGTCAAGTGTGTGACAAAAGCGATAAAATATCAACTAGTGTTCAGTAATGATTCGCTTTTAAATACAATGTTTTTTCAACCTCCTATTCTTCAGTAATGTTTCTCTTTCAAATATTACATTTTCATAAATTTTATTTTCAGAACTTCGATGTTGCATATTGAAATATGCCCTACTGTAAGGAATAAACTTGGTTTTTCAAATTCGTTATGATGTTTCATCAGACTAATGTTTCCAGTAAAATTGTTGTTGACGCATTTTCAGCTGGCATGTGTCTGTGATTTGAAATAGTAATTTTTCATGTTGTGATTGTTATTAATGATTTGGTAGATAAAGGTAATACATTTAGAAAACTGTATATACAGATTTTATAAATAGTCTTACGTTTAAGAAAATTTTTGGTTTGTTTATGGTTTTTATATTGTTAAAGAAATAGAAATTCTACGAACATCTAAGACATTCAATCAATTGAAACATTATAACAACGAATCCTGAATTTAAACTAAAAGTATCCGCTCAGTAAATAAATTATAAAATTAAATATTACTTACTCTTCGGGAATGATTCACATTGAAATAGTGTATTCTTATAAACTGTCTTGTTATGTTTTGTTCTTTTATGTATGGAAATATTTTGTCAAATTTAATTTTCCTAAGTTGGAATTCTGTTTAATGAAATCCTTAATAAAAATTATTGTGTATTTTCAGCCATCAGGTGTCTGACAAATCGCTACCTAATTTTCACTAATATTTGTCATTGAAATACTGTATTTTCATCAACTTCTTTCGAAGATTTGTTTTGTTGCATTTTGAACTATTTTGTAGTTTATGGAATAAACTTGATTTTATTAATTTGTTGCGTTCATTTGTGGCACTTGTATTTCCATGAAAATATTCATGTTTCAGCTGTAAGTAAAGTATGAATCGACAACAAGCAACTACTCAGCAGTTAAAAAAAGAAAAATTGCTTAGTAAGGGGCATGCGACAGTGTCGCGGTTAAGGCGTTACGCTGCAAGGTCGCGGGTTGGATTCCCGATGGGGTCATAGACTTTTTCATTGATCTGATCATTGCAGCTGCACTATTAGCCTGGGGTATATGCGGCCTCTAAAAGAAATGAATACCAGGGCCATTTATTTGGGGGTAAAGGCGGCAGGCACGTAGGACTGACATACTTACTGCCACTGTATGCTGATTGTCTGTAAAGGTAACTTTGCGCTACCCTATGGGCTGATTTGGCCTGTCATGGGATTGACTTTACTTTGACTTTGTGCTTAGTAATGGCAAGATTTGTAGATCGTGCACGGCCCGCGGCCCAAATGAGTTGCTTTCATAGTAGACGCTTTTCTCTGATATAATAAAATTGTAGTTCCCAGCCATGTCGTTGATCGATTGGCTAGAAAATGCCCTTTTAAAGAAGGAGACCTAGACTCATCATCACCATAATCATCGTCATAACTGTCAACAGTGATTCAGGTCTAAATGGTATGCCATAGGTAACGTGATATGTCTAAAACGGCCAAATGCGCTCACAATTGAGAATGTCTGCTAGAAGAGAGCTATTAAGTTAATTTGATCAAAAGCTCCAGTTGTAGCACGATGCTGCAATTATTTTGAAGTGAACATGTTTCCAGACAGATATGTAATATTTCGAAAATACCTTTGGAACTTATGGATTAAAATGACGCTTTTATGCAATGTTTTTCTCTTCTTGTTTTCTGGAAAATATCTTCAATAAACTTTGCTCATATTTCGGCGATACATCATCATAAAAGTTTGATATTTCACGTTCAATGGTGCACACAAGAGAGATAACAGACTTCTGTCAATGTAGCTGAAAGTACGAACATAAAAATGCTGCAAAGGGACAAGCCTGTCTATCGAACTTCTTCTACTGCCCAAGTCAAACTTCTGACTTTATTGCTGTAGAGTTTTAGAGAGAGTGCTTGTAATAATAGTTTATATCACGGTAACAACAGCAGAGAATCATGAACTAACCGTTCTGTATTTCCGTAATTGCTAGAGGGTGCATTCTCTAACGGTAGAAATGCTATGAGTCCTGACTTCATTCTTAATAATAATTATTATTCTGGTGGTTACATTGTTTTATACTTTTACCAGAGCAAAATATATACTATTCCATACTATGCTCACGTAAGTGCTGATTTTAATAAAAAATATGTCGTAAGAAATATAAGCAATATTTAAATAAATATTACTCATCCTACAATAATATTTCAAATTAGCTTCATATAGCCTACCTACCTAAATGACTACTCTAATGGAAGAGAGAAAGACCAAGAGAGATATACTTAAATGTGTGATTATTTTTCGCCGAAGTTCACGCAAATACTAAAGTCTAGTTTTTAATTTCTTTACAGCTACTTCCTTAGGTTCAAATCCTGCCTAGGGCATAATGTTTTATTATCGTCAATTGATGCAATGCGTTGTCTTAGGTTGAGTTTCTGCATGCTTGTAATCCAAAGTAGCTAGATATCCACTATACATACGTGTAAATTACTTAATTGCAAATGAGACGTTCACCATGGCTGTCGGAAGAATATAAAGAATATAAACTTGAGAATTCGAAATGAGGCATTGGAATAAGTGGACTACATCGAAAACGTGAGGTTTGGGCCTACTATAATTAAGTAGTAAAATGAGCAGCCGTCAGGATAGCAATGCAAAGGAGCATTTCCAGGGGTCCTTTTGAAAAATAACTAAGCAAGAGACTAGTGAATTGCTTTTTGTGGAGTGTAGCATTTTATGGGTTAGAAACATGGATATTATGACGAAGTGAAGAGAAAGAACTGGAAGCATTTGAAATGTGGGTATGAGAAGAATAAAGCCTGTGAAGTTGACAGACAGAAGAAGATATGAAGCTGTGATAGAAAGGTGGGTGAAGTAAGAATAATGCTGAAGTTGATCAAAAACAGGAAAAGAAATTGAATGGCTTACTGGCTGAGAAGAAACTGCTTACTGAAAGATTGGAAGAAACAGTGAACTAGAAAAAAGAGTTCGGGCAGAAGAAGGTATCACATGACAAACAACATTGATATTATATTTCATGAATTGTCTGCGGAGAATAAGACGAAGACGGAAATAAGGAATATTGAAGAATTCCGGGTCTTCAGTGAAGGACTTTCCCCTGGGCAGAGAACTATAAATGAATGAGTGAATTAATGAATAAATAAATGAATGAATGAATGAATGAATGAATGAATGGATGAATGAATGAATGAATAATCTATCATCATCATTATTACTATTACGAGTAACATTGTTTATATATTATGACCGAATTGTCTGTGCCTTTCATAGAAACTCTCTGATCAACTTTTTATTCCTCTTCATCTCTGTCTTTCCTAGTGATCTATATTGCAACACCTTGGGGCTGGAGTAGTCTGGCATTCGCAGGAGATGGTTATAATAACATTCTCTGTTTTGGTATTTTTCTATCTTGCCTTTTAAATGATAAATAATACTAGTTCGCTCATGATATCTGCACTGCACCTAATATTCCGTATCCCGAAACTGTCATTAACAATCGAATCTCTTGAGATCTCAATTTTGTTTCTGACTGTTTGTTAATGTCCTACACTTTGACTTATGCAGAAAAGCTGGCACTATAACACTTTATCATATGTGATACAAATAAGGCATCACTGATAATAATAATAATAATAATAATAATAATAATAATAATAATAATAATAATAATGTTTTATTTTCGCTGGCAGAGTTAAGGCCATAAGGCCTTCTCTTCCACTCAACCAGCCTTAATCAATACAATAC
Organism: Periplaneta americana; assembly: GCF_040183065.1. Classification (NCBI taxonomy): domain Eukaryota; kingdom Metazoa; phylum Arthropoda; class Insecta; order Blattodea; family Blattidae; genus Periplaneta; species Periplaneta americana. The sequence goes on from NC_091123.1 coordinate 100,548,941, forward strand.
ATAAATTTAAATTACAAATATTTTCACTACACTTAAAAGGTTCTCCAGCAATAATCTTCACTACACATTTATTTAAATTTAGATAAATCTATAAGGTAAAGTAGTAACTTAATTTATGAGCTAATTTAATTCAATGAATTATAATTAATTTAATATTTGAGATAGCTAGTAAAATGATGAAAATTAATTTAATATAAGCTTACTAGGACTATGTTACAGGGAGAATATATATATTTCTATTTCTATAATGAGAATATTAATGTAATTGCCATTAGAGGTTTTGTAAATCTATTTAGAGAAATTAAAGATAATAATAATAATAAGAATGGACAGATGTTAGTTTCATTATAAGTAACAAATATTAATCAGCAATTCATCTGTTAAGTAAGAATTTATGTAATTTTGACCTGAATGAAGCTATTGTCCAACAACCCCTTATATCACTCGGAAGCGAGTTCCAATTTCTAGCAAGTGAAACTGTATAGGATGAAGAATATAAAGATGTCTTGTGGTAGGGTATAATGAGTAAATTGTTATAATGAGATCTTGTACTTAGCTGATGATATGCGGATAAATTTTGAAAACGAGAAGCCAAATAGATTAGGGTAGCGGTGCGCAGAATTTGAAATAAGAGAACAAGAGAATGCAGGACTCGTCGATCGCTTAGACTTAGCCAAGACAGAGTTTGGAAAGACGGGGAAACATGATCATACTTACGAATATTACAAATATAACGGACGCACGCATTATGCACACGTTGTAGCCTGTTGCTCAAATTTGCATTTAGGTTACTTAATATAATATCGCAGTAGTCAAAGTGTGGCATCACGAGTGTTTGTACAAGGATTAATTTTAATTTATCAGGAAGAAAGTTCTTCAGTCGCTTTAATGAGTGAATAATGGAAAATATTTTTTTGGAAGTGTGATTCACTTGTTCATTCCATTCCAGGTGACAATCCATATAAATACCAAGGTTCTTCACTGTCGTACTGTATGGAATAGTAGTATTATTTACAATTATCGGTGGCAAATTTTGTTTGTCACACTTCGATCTTTGATGTTCTATTAAGATTGCCTGCGATTTACTTGCATTTAAATTAAGTCCGTGCGTTTTCGACCATATGGATATAGAATTCAAGTCATCATTAACTTTAGTTATGGCGTCATTTATGTAGTTAGGTCGAGTATGCAGATAGATTTGTATGTCGTCAGCATAAACATGGTGTCGGCAGGATGTTGGATTAGAAGAAATATCATTAATATAAATAAAAAATAGTAAAGGTCCTAGGACAGAGCCTTGTGGTACGCCAGTCTTCGTGGTACGCCAAGTGGAATAACGATTATTAATAGACACGCACTGTTGGCTGTTCACGAAGATAGGAGTCCATCCACGCTAACGCATTATCAGAAAAATGCAGTACTCTTAATTTTGCAATTAGTAAGTCAACATCTACAGTGTCGAAGGCTTTGGAGTAGTCTAAAAGTGTTAGTATTGTGATCTGTCCTTTGTCTAAAGCTTCACGTATATCCTCAGTCACTTTAAGCAGTGCAGTCGATGTGCTGTGTCCCGTTCTGAAGCCTGATTGGTAAGGGTCAAGAATATTGTGAGTATTGAGGTAATCTGTCAGTTGTTTGTGCACAATTCTTTCCAAAGCTTTTGAGAGAACAGGAAGAATACTAATTGGTCTATAGTCATTAGGTGTTACAGGTAACTTAATTTTAGGAAGGGGACGAACAATAGCCTTTTTCCATATGTCTGGGTAATGTGAAGTCATTATGGATGCATTGAATATATGGGTTAGTGTCGGAAGAATTATGTCCATAATTTTGTTCAGAAGTTCTATATTTATATTGTCTACTCCTTGTGATTTTGACTTGATGCGCTTTAGTGCTGATTTTACGTCAGAAGGTGTTATGTAGGAAAAGAAGACAACTATGCCAGGAGATAATGAAGTACGATGGCCAGTTCTTTTCTTCCGTCCGTTGTGTACTTCGCTGACTAGTAAATGAATGACACATGAATGAATGAATGAATGAATGAATGAATGAATGAATGAATGAATGAATGAATGAATGAATGAATGAAGCCACTGTGTCCCATGAAGGGCTAGGGCCTCCTACAGGAGGGAGAGCTCGGTTGGTGTGGTTCACATGATGAGCTATTTCACGTGAACAATATTTACATTCACATTCACTATGTGAGATGTAAAATTAAAAAGTTAGAGTTTCCTTTGCAGAGACACTTTACTATATAATACGGTACGGAGTTTACAGCAGAACGCCGGAGATAGAAGTCGCGTGTGCACAACTCGCTAACACAGTATAAAGGCTATTGACCTGAGGAAGAAGCTAAACATACAATAATAGAAGATGGAACAGTGGTTACAGAAAGAGACATCAGAAAATGATAAAGCAAGTTAATTAAGTAGAGAGGAAAGGAATAATAATGCAGGCTTGATTCAAGTAGAAGTAGAAATGAAGAACCAGGTTTTAGAAAACTTAAGACTAAAGGTAGAAAACATCAGTGAGATGATAGAAGAGTTGATGGCAAAGAATAACAAATTAAAGAAGAAGATGAGTGACTACGATCTCAAGATGAGGAAAAATAACTTAATAATTTTCGGGGTCGAAGAAAGGGGCCGGGAAAAAGAGATGGATACCTTGGAGAATGTGAGAGATTTATGTGAAGGGATCTTTAATATTGAGTTGAGAGAAGAACATGTCGACCATTCGTACAGGTTAGGGAACGGGAACGAAATACCTATCTTCTTGAGCTTTAGGAATACAAAAGTAAAGGAAACTATTCTGAATAACCTAGGATGGCTCTGTGGTTCAGGTGTGAGAGTGGAAAAAGATATGCCATTTGAAGTAAGAAATAGAAGAAGCAGCAAGGGCGAAGGGTCACTTTGCGAAAATGTACGAGGATAAACTGAAAGTGAACGGAAAATGGTATGATCTGGAGTTTTGCCTGAGGAATGAAGATCATCCAGAATTTGGACTAACGAGAAGAAAGAAAGGGGACAGTGGACATATTTCAACTTTGCAGGGGGAAGCAACGAGAAGGCAACAGAGAGTCGACGTTAGCTACATAAGCGGAGGGAAGGAGCAGGAATGGAGGAAGAAAATAAGATGCATGGGAATAAACCTAGGAAGTTATTGAATATAATTATTGAAAATAAAGAGATAAAGATAAATGTCCCAACTTCAAGGAAGGAACAAGTGATTGTCGCAGATCAACACGTGGTAATAGGAGTGAATAGTAATGAGTTCAGGAACCCACATACTGACGTACGAGGAAGTGTAAAGATGATGACACGACAAGGAGAAGAAAACAGTAACATGATCATGTAGCACAAGCGGATTCCTAGTCTACATACTATGGCGGTATGGTTAGCGCACTCCAGAAGGAATGCTCACAATAACGCAACACGAAACACGGGTGCTAGAAAAAAGGCGAGTGGTGATAAAAAGAGAAACCAAGATTCAGGAAGTTATAGAGAAGAAAGTAGTGAAAAGAATAAGGGTGCGAGTGTAAGTGGAAATCTAGTATGTGAAAGTGAAAGCGTGAGGGAAAAATAAAAGAGGAATAGAAGAAGAAATAAATAGAAACACAGACAAAGACAGAATTAAGGCAGAGATGAACAGTAAAGAAAAATCAAAATCTGCGACAGCTGAGGATATAGTAGAGATATTTGATACGTTTAAAAAAATGTGGATGTGATCGAAAAGTGCAAATAAAGCGAAACTGGAAAAGATCGAGAAGTATAGGGGAGAGAGAAAGTTTATTAGCAGATGTGTGGAATAAAATATAAGTAGGCTATTTATAGGAAGTGAGAATAGTGACAATGGATTAAGTGTAAGCAGAATAGTGAAAGTGAAAGTGAGCGCAAATTGGAATGAGAGAAAATAGTGAGAAAGGGTTAAGAGAAGTGAACAAGTGACAGCATAAAATTAGTGCTAACATTTGAACGTTGGAACAGGAAATGAATATACGAAAAAGATAGGAGAAAAGGTCAAGGAACAAATAGGACAAATAATTCAATATGATAATTTATAGAGATAAATTGAAATTGAGAATTTAGTGAATTGTAGTTAGAGGATAAAGGGGGTATGAAAGTGGTATAATATTAGATATATTTTTGTAGACGTGTACTGCAAATAATGTGTTATTGTAATAATATGTTAATGGTGGCACCGGATACAGTAATGTGAGGTACACCATTACATGTAAAGAAGTGTTGTGACAAAATATATCGTATCGTATCGTATCATACGGTACGGTACTCTACGGTATTCAGCCTACAGTATAATATCATATTCTATTTGACAGCTTTTCACTCATTCTATCCTCAGTCTCATGACTGCATTGTCATAAATCAGTACTGGCATTTTAAACAGCGAGACCTCATGATTCCTGGCGAAGGACACGTCCAATTGCCATTACAGGAAGGTTTATTTCCACTGTTGTCTCCGGAATCGAAGTCAGGTGTATTGGTTTGATAAATGATGTAAGACTACTACAACCACAGCTGTGAACGCTATGTTTAAGTGGTTCGCAAATATTTTGAAAGCGCGGACCCAATTTTTGACGAGATTTTTTTACGTGCCCTCACTAGCGTACCGGTACTTAACCTCATTTAAAAAATAAAAATCCTTGTAAAGTCGAAAATAAGGACAATATTACTCAAAACCATTGGGTAACCCCCAAAGGACGACCAAAATAAAATTACAATATTATGCTTGCTATACTGTATATTATAAATTATTGTATAACTCAACACTTGAATTGTGCATGTAAATTGAATATTAGTCTGCCTGCTAAGTATCATATATTATTGTAAAGCAGAACTGATAATTTGTTATACTTGTAAACTGAATTAAGGGGCTCAGGAGCAAAAGGGTATAAGTGCACTTAGGTAATTCTTGAGAAAATATGATTGGAAGTACTTGAGCTTCTGTAAATTCCGTGAAAAATTTTATTTCAATTTTAATGTGTGAAATGGTTAAAAGATATATCCCTTTGTCACAAAAATTTTAGATGCTTTAGCTTGCCCTGGATTCCTTTAACTCATGACCTTAGAAATGACACTTGTACTCCTTTCCTTCTGACCCTCAATTAATATACTCGTTTATGTCGCATATGATATGTATTGTATATTTTAGTTTGTATCTCAACTGACTGAATAATAATAATAATAATAATAATAATAATAATAATAATAATAATAATAATAATAATAATAGTTTATTTAACTTGACAGAGTTAAGGCCATGCGGCCTTCTCTAACACCCAAACAGGAGTAAAACTGAGATACAAAAAACACTACAAATTTACAAAACTACAGCACACATACACACAAAACTGAAGTAGATGGTCATAATACAGTGTAAACAATAAGTCAGTAGAATTGAGAGATAATATATTACAAATAGAAAGAAAGGAAAAGGGATAAGGATATGTGAATGTAAAAACGAATTAAGGTTTTTAAATAGAATTAATTACTTCCTATGTATTATAAATATTTATAGCTAAACTAATAAATAATTGTTTCGTTTTTTTAATTTAGTTATTCTGCTTGCTATACATATCGTATATTTTTGTAGAGCCACCTGCGTAGCTCAGTCAACAGACTCGCATGCCTGCTGATCCAGAGCTACGCTCAGGCATAAGTTAGATTCCAGCTTGAGCTGATTACCTGTTTGCGTTTTTTCTGAGGTTTTCCTCAACCGTAGGACAAATGTCAGATTATCTATGGCGAATCCTCGATCCCACTTTATCTCGCCGAAGAATTGTGTAACTCTTGACTTGTTCTCCACGTAAAAGCTTCAATGCTAATATAAGATCTATAGAATACAATTAATTAAATTAAAATAATGATATTAGTACAGTGACACGAAATATTAGATAAACATCACTTTCAAGACAAGAAATTATAACCACCATGGCGCTGAGGTAAAGAATTAAATACAAAATGGTAAATTTCATTAAATGGAGAGCATTGCAAACTTGCACATTTCAGAAAAAATTGTGAAGACATGGGTTCGTTAAATGAAGATTTTCGTTATCAAACGGAAGTAAAAAGGCTTTCGTGAGGTAACGTGTTGAAAAGAATTTTACAATTAACAACAGATCTACCGGCACCTATAGAACGAGAAATCTAACTATGCAAACCTATTTTACTATTGTCTTTGGATTCTTGAGTTAGCTTTCTTGTTGATATTTTCGAATACTTAAAATTTCGAATAGTAATAATTGGTAAGGTCATAGGTTGACAATGTAACAGTAAGGGATAAGATCAACGATTTATAAGGACATTTGAATTCTGGTCAAAATCACTTGAAGAAAGCAATTTGTTTTATTCCAGTGTATTAAAGAACTCACTGAAAATTTAGTTAAATATAACACGACAAATACTGAGTTTGATCTTGTGTATATGCTATTTAGTGTACACAATTTTAAAGAACAATGTTTTTTAGTTTTTTACTCAGAATAAAGTTGAAGAAAGATCACATCCTCAGATGGATACTGAATCCGTTTTTTAGGCAATTGCATTGTACTGAGCGAAATTCCAGAAAATAAGAAAGAAACCCTCGTTGAAACTGACGGAATGTTTAAACTGTACGTTTTTTTCGCAGAGCGTAATGCACCAGTTTTGCAGGAAATAATTTTTAGTTGGTTATTTAACGACACTGTATCAACTGCGAGGTTATTTAGATTCGATGAGATTGGTGATAGCGACATGGTATTTGGCGAGATGAGGCCGAGGATTCTTCATATATTACTTGGGATTCACCTTATACTCGGAGAAAAACCTCGAAAAAACCAAACCAGGTAATCAGCCCAAGAGGGAATCGAACCCGCGCCCGAGCGCAACTTCAGACCGGCAGGCAACCGCCTTAACCGACTGGGCAGGGCTTAGTTGCTCCACACGGTCAGATAAAATGCAGCATATAAAAAAGGGTTCCTGTTTTGTGGGCATAGTTGCGCCCCGTTCCCATCAGGTAGAGAAAATGGCATGGCATAGTTGCGCCCCGTTCCCTTCAGGTAGAGAAATGGTCGTGGCATAGTTGCGCCCCGATGAAATAGGTAGAGAAAAAGACACTACGGAAACTCGAGCCTCGTAATTAACCAACCTTATTGATTTCTTATTCGATTTATATTCATTATCGATACCGTTAAAATGAACACCATGAAGTTGGCAGTATTTTATTAACTGAAATATTCAAATGAGTGAGCCGTTGGAATATGGGGCCTTAGCAGTCTTGACATTTTATTAGTGATTTTCACACCTTCTGTGGCGTATAGTGAGGTTAATTTAAAATGAATGTTAAGTTTAGTGAAAAGGGTGAAGAGTTAATAATTGATAATGGTTCTAAGTTTCAATTTTCGAAACCCTGTACCGTAGGGTTAAGATATCGATACAGAAACAAAAAATTCAGTTCATTTATTGTGTGTGAGCAATAAAAAAGTGTTATTTTATACAGCAAAATTGATCATACGCTAGGCCTACCTGATTTCAATGCAGTTATCACTGTAATATTTTTAAGTAATTTATTTATTTTATGACAATCACTTTCGTGTGTACTATGCTCATCGGGCGCAACAATGTCATGTCCATCCTGCTACCAGATTTCTTCGGGGCGCAACTATGCCATGTCCATCCTGCTACCTGATTTCTTCGGGGCGCAACTATGCCATGTCCCATCTGCTACCTGATTTCTTCGGGGCACAATTATGCCATGCCTAGGCCTCCCAATTGACCGCGGGGCGCAATTATGCCAACCCGAACCGACTGAGCCACGCCAGTGGTTGCAAGAAAAGAATGCAAGAATATGCCTAACTTGCTCTTTTTAAAATTTTTATAATATTCGCAACTTCGTATTTATGCAAAATATGTTTCTCCTCTATGATCATAATCAAAACAATAGCGAGAATTTCCTGAACTTGAATATATCATAGCGTGTGTATGGATTGCAGAGTCTAGATTTGAGAAGGTACTTTCTGAGAAAACAGACACATTTATAGCATTAATAATTTTTTTCCTTTATAATTACAGAAACATTGTCTAATTCTGATGTTCAACCTAGTTTATACATAGCGTTCGCCTACGGGTGGGGCCAGGAAAGCGGCCTGCCTGCGGTGTCGCTTGCGGGAATAGTCTATCCATAAGCTTCCGCTTTCTATACTAATAGCATGCACACGATACTTTTTGTACGTAGTACTAACCTTGTTATAGGCGATGTTGGAAGTGATGTCCATCTGAATCCACACATTTCTGGCATCTTTGAATAAAATTAGCATTCACACGAATAAATTCGTCTTCGGTAATTTTTCTAATCTTTCTTGTTATATTCGCCTTCAATTCTTCTATGCTATGAGAATTATTTCTATATATATTATTCTTTAGAGTTTCCCACAAATAAAAATCGCACACTGTAAGATCGGAGGAACATGGCGGCCATAAGTCCTGAGAAACAATCCTTTCTCCAAAAACGTCACTTATATCGTTTATGGATTCATGGGCTGTATGGGTTGTTGCTGAATCTTGTTGGAAATATCCATTGAGTTTCTCATCATGAGATAAAATTTGGAAAAATGGCGCGAGTATTAGAGTGAGATATCTTTGTGCATTTACTATATCCTGAAAGAAAATGGACCCAATAATTCGCTTCGCTGTAACAGCACACCAAACGCTAATCTTTTTGTCATGCAATGGAACCTCATGAATTAACCCTTTCCAGCCCAAATTAAATTGAAAATTAAAGAAAATATTTTGACATGAAGGAGAAACGCTGTCCGATAGTGTTTTGTTTCGGGATTTCAGGGATGCCAGCTATCTTAAAAATAACTAAGAATATGGCTATGATAACATATGGGGTCATTTGGCATTTTACATGCATTCTCAGAGCAGGTAAAGTGTATGATGCCATATGGAATCATTGGGCTGGAAAGGGTTAAATGGGGATTCTCTGTACTCCAATACCTATTCTTCAGTGAGGCAACATGACCTCGTAAATGAAACCACGCCTCATCAGAAGAAAATTATTAAATGAGGATCCACAATACCGTCCACAATACTTTGTAAAATCCAGTTACAAAACTGAACTCGTTTTTCATCGTCTCTAGGCCGTAATTCATGCACGATACTCACTCTGTAGGGTTTTAATTTTAAAACTTAGCAGCAGTACATACTGATGTTTCCGGAATACTAACTTTCTGTGAAACACTTCTTAGAGATCTATTAGGAGAGCGTGTAAAACTGTAAATGATGCACTGATTTCATCAATTTTTTCTTCCGTCAATACTCTTCGTTTTCGCTTAGGAATTGTAGCATTTAGCGACCCTGTTGTCCTTAATTTGTTAACAAGACGCCTAACAGTTTCTCTACCCGGAATTGGAGTACTTCAAATTGCCTACGCACCTCTCTACATGACTTTGATTTACCTTATGCATCATACATAAAAACTCTTTGTTCAAGTGTGAATTTTGCGTTTTGCATTGTTAACTAATTTTAAGCAACTGTGTCAAGAAACTGCACTGTACGTAAAAACACTACAACAGCTAACTCACAATTGATAAATTGTCGATCTTGATTGTCGAGCGTGCCTCAACAACTGCGCGCACAAAGCGGCGTACAGCACATGTCGCTTTCCTGGCCACACTCGTAGGCGAACGCTCTGTATTTATGGTTCTAAATACAAAATAATGTATGTTAATAAGACAGTTTTTATATTATTTTGTCAATTATTTCGCGACTCAACTCAGCTTCTTACACTACCCCTCAGAGGGTCGTTACTCCCAATTTGGGAACCCCTGGTTTATACGAAATCAAGTAATAACTGGAAGTATTACAGTTGTGTATAATGCTGAATTTAATTTATTGGTAGGTGAGCTGATGATGATCTACAATAATTTCTACATAGGTTAACAAAAATAGTTGTTAAGCTATCATTGAGTCATGCTTCAATTCTTGAGAAAATAATGATTATGTTCATTTACTTAAGTGTTCTGGATACCACTTCTCTCTACAGGCTGATATACTAATAGAAGGAATTATTGTCCAACGCTCCTTGGGCATTCAGAAATCCCTCAAACCACTGTGCTTCTGTACTTGTGCACACAAATACTTCGGAAGAGCATTCGCGCGCTAAGCGAAGGGTCCCGGGATCGATACCGGGCCCCGGAACTTATTCAATCCTGTTTTACAGGGAGCTACTACCTGAAAGCCAGATTTGTATAACATGTACATTTTCCATTACGCAATGTAATCCTACATGGGTTTGTTATCCTATTAGCTGTTTATAAATATTTCCCTTCATTACAGTATGTATAATGCAATAATTAATGTTTAATTTTTGTGGTTTTAGTAAAAAAAGTCACTTGATTTGATATCAACTTAGAGAATTAAACTTATACTTCTTATGTCTTATGATACAAGTATAATCGCATGATTTGATATCAACTTAAAACGTAAACATATTGTCACATGACACAAGACTCGCATGATTAGATATTAATAACATACACTAAGATACCAGTTACAGAATCGCTAATTATACTGGAACAAAATGTTGAATAAAAACACTAGGTAGGGTAAGGTTGCTATCAATGGGCCGGTTCCTTCAATGGGCCGGCTCGATATCTCCATATGTATTGACAATAGGTACACTCTGCTTGCTGTTCAGTGTACTTCGGGTTGCCACATGTCGCCATATTAGTTGCGAGATGCTCGACGCAGACCCAAAGCAGCAGTGAATGAAGGTAAGATTTTCACGTTATTCATCTACTTTACTAATGTAATGAAGGAAGCATTTCTGTCAAATATTAATACTGTATAAATTTCTACAAACAGCATCTGAAAGTATGATGAATTCTCGTTATTTAGTCTTATGTACATTATAAATTTAGTTACTATGAACGGAGACAAGATCATGTTAAACGATGCAGTGCTAGTTGCCTTCAATGAGCCACTCCGAGTTGCTATGAATGGGCTAGTGGCCCAATGATGGAAACCGTAACTGCGCGCACTTTTGTAATTACTGTTTCAAATTAGTTAACAAAGAGCCGTGCTAGCTGATTTAATACGTGTATAATGTAAACGAATGATTAGTTATACATTCATATATTACAAATATATATGTTTTCCTTCCTAGATACTGTCAAAAATGAAATATGGTCAGTGGCAGAAAGATGATATGAATCGTGCTTTAGCTGCAGTACGAAATGGTCACATGGGTGTCAATGAGGCTGCCAGAACATATAGTGTGCCCAGAGCAACATTACAAAGATATTTAGCGGGCAAGAATTATTTTGCTGTTGAACATAAAAAATTATAGATAGCATAGCTGACCTTCCCGCAGAAGTGGAAAATGAACTTGTTGCTCATGTTCTCTGAGGAATTTATATTGGTATTACACCCAGAGAACTGCGCTTGCTCGCATTTGATATAGCAGAAAGGAACGAAATTCTTCATAGATTCAGTAAAGAAAAGAGAATGGCCGGAAAGAAATGGTATTATGCATTTAAGAGGAGACATCCTCATCTTAACTAGCGTCAACCAGAGTCGACCTCTTTTGCTCGAGCTGAGGGGTTTGATAAAGAAAACGTAAGACACTTTTTTGATGCAAACCAACTCGATTCAAAGCGAGTATTCAACGTTGTCGAGATTGGTATATCAACTGTGTAAAAGAAACCTGGAAAGGTGCTCGCCTTCAAAGATAAAAGAGCAGTGGAGAAAGAGGCTCCACTACTACTCTACTTTGCTGCACAAGTGCTGCGTGTCAGTATGTTCCACCACTGATCATCTATAAACGTTCGCGTTCTGGGGAAAGGTTAGAAAATGGAGCTCCACCTGGAACAATTTTTGCTTATAATTCTGAAAGTGGATACATTAACAAAGATGTATTCGTGAGGTGGTTAAGGCATTTCATTGACACTGTCCTTCCTTCAAAGGAAAGAGAAGTCTTGCTTCTTCCCGATGGACATTGAACTCACACCAGAAATCTCGATGCTCTAGATCAGCGGTTCCCAAACTTTTTCAGCCACGGAGCCCTTTTTGAAGCAAAAGTTTCTCGTGGAGCCCCAACAAATGTTTACTTTTTAGTTTTACGTAGTAAAAAAGTACTGGATATAATTTATTTAAATCTACAAAATGATATTAACAAGTAGTTAAGATATTTAAAAAATGTTACAATGCCACGTGTACACCCGAAGTTACTGTGAAGAATGTGCCTGTTTCTTGCGACAAAATTTGTGAATGTCTGGTGTCATAGAAGTCAGTTGAAGACGTATATCGTCTTCTGTGTCCAAACGAGTTCGTTATTTTGTTTTTGTAGCCGTGTACCTCGAAAAGATCGTTTCACTGAGGTACACAATACCAAAAGGCAGTGAGAGAAATTTAGCTTTTGAACTTAATATCAAAAGATCCTCCATTAACTTAGCCCAAAATTTGGGAAATAATTTGTTTTTAATTATGCCTGACAGTGGCTGTTCGAAACCAGGTCTATAAGGACCTCATATCTGAAGCAGTGAGGGCTGCTAGTTTTGACATCAGTGGAAATGGACTACAATCCACTCATATTTCTTAAAAATTGATTCCTGAGTGTCCCTTGGAAAGTATGAATTCATATTTTGAAGCAAATTGTTAGGATGTTGTTTCATTATTGCTATGCATGAGACATTCATTGTTGTGATTTTTTCTTCTATAAAGTTTGAAGTCAATGAGAAACGTAAGATCCTCATTGTCGACGCTTTCTATGTAGAACGCTCTCTTTTTCTTCAGTGCGGCAATTTCGTCATCAGCATCGAATATAGTCTTCCGTTTACCTTGTATGTATGTGTTGAATTCATCTTTTAAAAAGTCTGCCAAGTAACATAATTTGTACGACCATTCATGATCATTCAAATAATCTGCTAGCAAACTGTTCTGGTAATTCGAAAGTGAATAAACTTCCGTTCGAAGTTCATGTAATCAGGACAACGCTTTACCGCGCGACAACCATCGCACTTCTGTTTGTAATATTACTAACAATGACTTGTGTATGCTACCCATAGCTTCATACAGGATTTTAAGTAGCCTACACTGAGAAGGTTGTGCCTTAACAAAGTTAATAATTTTGACAGGGTTGTCTAGTACCTGCTTTAATAACGCTGGAATTTTTTCGTTGCGAGGGCGTGTTGGTGTAGTACACAGTGACTACTTGTTTAGTTTTTTAAACTTTCTTGATCCTTGTAACAGCGCCAGCAACAGGATCTACCATGGCCTTTGCACCATCTGTGCACACGTCAATGCAATTGTTCCACGGTATCGAGTTTTCAATGAAGAAGAAAAAATTTCAGTACCGCTTGCAGAGGATGGCAATGGCTGCAGAACAAAATATTTCATGAAAGAACCTGAAAATTCATACCGCACAAACATCATTAACATAGCTAATCTGGCAAAGGCCGTGGATTTGTCAAGTTGTAATGAAAATTTCGTTTAACTGATACGGAAAATCACGTTATTTTTTACGTCTTTTCATATATTCTGGATTCCATTATGCACAGTGTTATTTGATAAGGGCACACTGGAAATCAAGTTTGCAGTTTTCTCGTCCACCATGCATTTCACTACCTTCACTAATAGTGGTTTCATAAGAGTTTCAGCAAAGGTGAGGTTTACCAGCAAGAGCCTGGTTATGACTAACCAATTACGACGTTTTCAGTGCTTTCTCGTTGTTTGTTTTTACACGAGGTAAAATTTTGCCTAAACTTCTTTCGAAGTAGTCCGCAGTTTTATTTGCGAATTTTTGAATTCAGAAATGCAGTCTAAGTTTGGCAGGGAACGTAAAACTATTGGGAAAAACTTTGTTACATATCGCACACTGTGGACGTTCATCAGCAAACTCAGTGAATCCCATGTCCAAATATAAGTCACAAGATTTTCGTTTGTTACTTTCAATACCTCTACACTAGGCATCGTAGACTCAGAGACAGGATCATGTTCAACATATTCACACTATCTTCTTTGAAAGTAAGGTTATAGCTGTTGTTATCTCTCTTTGACTGAGCACTGGTTGATGGCTAATGACTCTTAGGTCTTAGGGAGCCCGTCTTAAGCCACAGTTCCGGTTCGACGAAAGTTTAGCTAACACATCTATCAAATTAACATGCAGGTATACAGTAGGACTATATATATTTTTTGAGGTAACGTAACAGTCAATAGATTGTAGATTCCACGTACCACGAATAACAAACGCTGCCTGCCCAGTATATAAAAAATAAAATACATTTCGAGAATCATTGAGTACTTGGCAAGCAAGAAAGATCGAGTTAGTTCCAGTGACGAGTAGATCTAATATTAATGCTTCCATGTAGCAAGAAGAACGCAAACTACTTTCTCAGAAAGTATTTTTCGCTTGATGGAAGTAGTTTCCGTTTTCCCCGCTAGAGACTAGATGGAATTATCAATTTTTGTCATCTTCATCACTTCCGCGGACGAAGCCCCTGAGAATCATTCGCCGAGCCCTAAGGGCTCCGCGGAGCACACTTTGGGAAAAGCTGCTCTAGATATTGCTCGAGAGAATGGAGTCATCATGCTGGCACTTCCAGGACACACTACTCATAGGTTGTAGTCACCGGACGTGTCGTGTTTTAAGCATTTGAATAAGCGAACCTGAAGTTGTTACTCATTTTCATATTCCACGACTGTCTGGTAAAGCGTATGGACTAGCGGCAACAATAGGGACTGCAGTGAATGGATTTGCAAAAGCAGGAGTGTGACTAGTCAACAGGGATGTTTTCCAAAATTGGCATTTTGTGGCAGTGATGAAGTTTGAAAAAAATGATGTTCCCGTTATGGAAGCTTGTACAATTGAGCTTGTCAATGAGGAAATTCCAGAACCAAATAGGCCTAATACCAAGATTCCAGAAAAAGGGAGCAATAGCATTTGGAAATTAAGATAGTCTAGAATCTCTTCCAGCTGATGCAGCAACATTGGTACCAAAATTACAAGTTTCCTTGGGTGAAATCTCTCCTATATCAAACATAATTTCTCTAGAAAGAAGTGCAAATAAAGCTCAGAAAATGATAATGATCGCGAGTAGTCCGTGTAAGCAGAGACTGGAGGTAAAAAAAAAAACAACTAAAAGGAGACATCTTGAAAATTCTGCACTGGAGAAGTCAGCTCAAACCAATCTCTCGTTTTCTTCAAATGGTTCTACGAGATGTAATTCTAACAAGGAGTCATGGTATTGTGGCATCTGTTGCAATGACATAAAAGAAGATATGATTCACTGTCTGACATGTAACGAGTGGGTTCATGAGAATTGTGCTGGTGTTACAAAGTGTTCTATTGCGAAAACTGTGACTAAAGTGTGACAATATTTTATAAAAGCTTTGTTTTGTCTCATCTTAGCTGCTATAAACAAAACTGAACTCCCGTTCTTTTTCAACTTTTTCAGTTTTTTATTTGGTCAGCCAACGAGAGAAGAGGGATAGAGTTTAGAGTTTAGAGTTAAATAATGTTATTCAATTGTTTTGATATGTTTTGTTTTCAGTGTATATATTATTATTATTATTATTATTATTATTATTATTATTATTATTATTATTATTATTATTATTGTATCTCCAATGGGGGGTAGCCCTATTTCACATATGTATGCTAGGGCTATAGTTTTACACAAAAAATAGGCCTAAGCATAAAACAAATTGAAAAGAAAAATAAATTAGCTTACACAATGGAAATAAAACCTAAACAATCCGTAATTTAAACATTGCGATTGCAAATAAAACATCAGTCATCAATTGAGACATACAGAAAACAGTTACAACAAATAAACAAAATATTTCTTATAGCGGTACTCTATAACACAATTAAGCAACTTTCCCTAGCATACTGTACGTCATAAATTAATACACAATAGTCACACAAACACAATCAAGCATCCCACAACTATGACTCACATACACAACAAATCAAGCATTCTCTACAACACATACACTTCAACATGATAACTATACTATTAAAAGTTACAAATTTGACTGCGAAAGAATAAATAGGACACTGTTACTTAATACTGTTATTTCTACAAGGTCTTAAATACACCTGTAATAAATATGTGCAATTCCTTTATGCAACATTGCTTCAGAAGAACTTTTGTAATTGGTGGTGAGAAAGTTGTATCGCACATGGTAAGATGGGTTTCTAGCCGGTATATCTTGCGTTCTTGTAGTGGGCACTCAAATAACAGGTGGTCGACTGATTGTGTGGGATGTTCACAGGGACATGAAGAGCCATTTGGGTTGTCAATTTTGAAATGTCCAAAATATGAATTAAATTTTCCGTGTCCAGTCATAAATTGCGTGGATGTGTAAGATGGTCCATAATTCTTTACGGTTAGTCTATCTTTAACTGTGGGAAAATATAGTGATTTTGTGATTTGACCATTTGTACTATATATATATATATATATATATATATATATATATATATATATATATATATAGTGTATATAAATTATTGTTTTGTTTGATTAGCTTTTAAACTATGGTTATTTTGAAATGTTTTAGTTTTGTTTAATCACACTATAGAACAAATAGGGCCTAAAGTGTTTTATTTTTATTTCTGTAAAATGGTAAATCTTTTGAGACAGAAATGTTGAAGATCTTAGCCTGATTATAAACTAACAATGATGTATTTCGTTTTCTTGTGTTAATGAAATATCTGAAGATTTTTAAAGTGCCCTAGTGGTCTTGCTTGGGATCGAATACATGTTCTGTGGTTCCATATGCCAACACACTAGCCTACTAGTATTAATGCTGAAGTTATTGTGTATTGGCATTTATTTAGATGTGGGTTGTTATTTAACAATAGTATTCTGCAGCCCATTCATGGAAACTACCTGGCCCAAAGAAAGAAACGAGTCTCCTTCATTGGGCCGATGATGCTTATTTTTATTTTCCGAATATTTCATTAACATCGAATACTTATAACTTCTATTTGTAGCGTAGTGAAATACAGAAGGCAATATTTAAGTTTAGTTGAAAAAGGAAATAAATGTTACTTCATCTGACGATATTACATAAGATTCCTTTTAAGTGGCCCATTGATAGCAACCTTCCCCATACAAACAACAAATAAAGGAAATATTAAATTTTACTGTAATAATCACAAAACGAAACAAAACTATTACTCACACCATGACAACTAATGTAGTACTGAAACAGAAGATCCACCGATGGCATCACCGTTTTCCTGTATATATGCGGAAATTTCATATGTAACTTAGCAATAGTGAGATCGCTAACCAGTTTTCTTGTACATTTTTTGAAAATATATTACTTTTACGAACTGACGAAAAATTTTTTTTATGTATTTTGCTGCTAGGTCACTTTTGTTAAATGGCCACATTCCCACTTTCCTGCCGATGACATGCCTCAGTGTATCAACTTCGTGCATTTTACAATAAGATGCTCAACTTTCTGTGCTTCTCCATTGCAGAGACATGCTTGTTCCTCCTGTATTTTGAATCTGTAATAGTATGCCATCAGTTTTCAATGGCCTGTCAGCATTTTTGTGAGATTTGAAGATACTGTAGGTTTATTGCCAACCTGTGAGTCACAGTAGGGAAATAGTTTTCCGTTTCAGTTATTTTGGAATTTGTTTGTAATGCACTTTCCCAGTTAGACTTCCTTTCTGCTCTCAGTGCACTGATGATCGCGCTTTATGGTATCTTCGAGTAACTCACTTCCTATGTAGACCTGGCTGCTTCATTAGCTAGGTGATCGGCTAGTTCGCTTCCAAAGTTTCTTACGTGGACCTTTACCTAGCTTATATCTACTCGATGTCCGTTATTTGCAAAAGTTCGCAATTTATCTCATCTCTTCTATGAGGTAGTTATGATTGTATTTTTTAGGGAATACTGCTGTATATATATATATATATATATATATATATATATAATTTTTGGTGTTTCCTGTATCTTGAGATTCTCCAAAATTTATAAATTTCTCTAGGAACTTATTTGACCAATCCAGGGATGCCTACCTTATTGGCATCCGGCCTAAAAATGGTATTGGCCTGTTGTGCGGTTCTGTCTTAACGCTGCTGTAGTAAATGGATTGCTTTTGTACAGGCATATGGGGCGCGGGTTACCTTTACTTGAATTTTAGAGGAGGATGACTATACCCTTGCTTGCAGCAACAACAGTGTCACGACCCAGAATTGTGATTCCTCAGCGCAGTTCTGGTGTCTTTCTGAAGTACGCTTTGTCGCTAAAGAACACTTGCTAGGTAAAAGTCCTACTCAAAGAAGATTTGCACGCTGCCACAAAGCTGTAACACATATTTTCACGCAACGTTGCCACACTAAGTCATGAGTATGTTGGCTGTCATGTATTTACTCTCGAGAATGTAAGTTTAGTTATAGGATTATTCTGGAAAGTGCGTGATATAAAATTATGTTCAGTAATTATTATTTTCTAATACTATAAACATAATTACAGTTATTTTAATGGCATGTAGATTACAGTACGTTACACCAAAAACATAGATTTTGTATTGTCGTTGATATTATAAGGCAAACTCGGCTAATTTCGTAGTATCTCATATATTAATTAATTGTGGAGTTGTCCGTGTTCGTTTGAGCTTACAAAAATTACGGATAAATCCCAGAATCTGTCGGGGTTGTTTCATACAGGAAGATCCTATTGCAACGCATTCTGGCGAAAGTTACACAACTATCTGCTTTAGTATGTGCGTGTTTGCTGAGATAGAGTGAGTAAATTTGCAGTGGTGTGTTTCTGGATAGTATATCGTCTAGATATTCAGAACTGTAATTATCACACTATGATTAATGAATTCTCCACATTCTTATGAATAATTTGAACCTTTGCTTGTTGTTATATATAATATAGTTTGTTCGTAATACGCTTTTGTCGGTACTCAATTTCTTAACTAGTTTCCGCTAGTTGCCGGCAGAGCAGTTCGAGTGGTAAGCAGATTCGAACTTCCTTTAAGAAGCGCTATGGACTAATTATGCGCCAGCTTGAAAATCTGTCCTAACATAGAGCAGCAGCCTCAACTCGCTCGAATTTGAACGATTTTTATGATGTGCTAGGACGTGTATGAGAAAGTAGAACTGAGTACCAACCCTAATCTCATTTGGAATATAGATGAGACAGGGTTTTCATTGGTTACCAAACCTAACAAAATTGTGTCCCTAAAAGGAGCAAAGTCTGTCCACCTTTAAACAATGGCAGAGAAAGAAGAAACAACAATTGTCTTGCCAGCGGAAGCGGATTCGGATTAGGCCTTAATAATTGTCATAATGTTTTTCACTATGTTAGCATAACGTTTAATGCAGAATATGAGTTAGAGAAATTTATTAATTTACAATTAATATGCAAGCCTTTTCATATTATTAATGTTAATAATTGAAGCACACTTATTCTATATATATTCTTCTTCTTCTTCTTCTTCTTCTTCTTCTTCTTTGGCACTACGGCCCTTGTAGTCTAGCCTTGGCCTCCCTTAGGATCTTGGTCCATTCTATATATATTGCCTAGTTGTTAATGTGTGTTCAGTTGATTTTTGCAAACATGTACTGATGTTGAAATTACATTAAAACATGTTTTGAGCTAAAAAAGCATTCTTGAAAATTGCACAACTATTACTGCGAAATTGCCCGAGCAGTACTGCAAAGTTACACGAAATCCTGAAACGCACAAATATGATCTCATGTTTTAGATGGAGCTATTTTCCCTGTTGAGATACACTTAAAAATAGAAACTTTATACCAACCAATACAATTATGTCTAATGATTAACTGCTGCATGAAGGAATTTTTTTCAATCATTTTTGAGTATAACTATAGACAGAAAATCTTAATACTGCGAAATAAGCCGAGTTTGCCTTATATGTAGCCTACCAGTAGGTCAATAAATGTAATAAATAAAGTTTAATTAATATTAAAGTTACTCGTACTTATTTCATGTTATGTCAAATTTAATAAAATACGGAAACAGGTAGAAGGATATGAATAAACTGATTACAAATTTCGAATAACTATTAAATTTACCAATTTTTGTATATTTAATAAAATGACAATATTTAATTCCTACTTCAAAATCTCTGAATGCATCTTCAAGATCCTAGCGTATGAAAATTTAGACGCCTCTGAAAGTATTCCTCAGAGCCTAGCGCGCAGGCCTGCAGAACCCGTAAGTCTCACTCCACTTCTATTGGGGATGATAGACTTCCGCGTAGAGTTCTTTACCTACCTGTGGCGGCACTGTAATTTTCGAAAAGGATTGTAATCAATTAATTGTATTTATAATGCGTTATCTCGTTTCAAGGTTTACAGTTATGCTAGATTTCCTGTCTGTAGTTTCTTTGAGATTTCTTTGCACCTAACCTGCTTTAGATTTTCGAAAACGTTCCTCCTATGATCATCTACGGAAACATACATTTATAGCATTTAAGTAATGAACCTTGAAAGTCACTATTAATTTCAATTCAAAATGAACACAAAAAATGACGTCCTTAATTTATCGGTATATAAATAAATAATCAATATACAGTTCATAATAATGAACTTACCCGAAAGTTTGTGCATCCATAATACTTAATATGTGCTCTCTTGTGGTTTAAAATTGAAATGACGAGTAGAAATAAATTGGATGGGACACAGTAAACAAGCAATTCTTTTGTCTTTTTTAACAACAAAATAATCATATTCCCATTTACTTTGGAAATAGTATTTCTTCACGGGTTTAAATTTTGCCATGTTCCAGTTCTCTTTAAACATTAGTACGCGTATTGTGTATTTCTTTATATATTTATTTATTGATTTATTTACTTATTTTTATTGATTTATTTATTTATTTTAATTTATTTATTTATGAGCTGTAGTGCGTTACAATGTTGAATGACAGCATTGACATCCGGTCATACAGCTCTCATTCACTTATCAACGTACAATTTATTTATCATCCTATTACTAGTAAACCCAGTTAAGACCAGTAATGCAAGTTGTGTAAAAAGAGGAATTAAAACTTTATTAATGGAGGAAAAATTAAAATGAATTCTTCAAATGAAGTAGTTGGTTTGTTGCCTGCGTGCAACATTTCGAATTTATTTCATTTTAGTAGAATACAGAGCACGGAAAGGCAAGTCGGGGACTGTACTTAACTTATTTTACACAAAAAGTGGACTTAAGCGGCTTTACTAGTAATAGAACGACATATATACATAGGTAGACCGTCTTACATTATATGCACAAATACATATTAAAATTTATTTTACATGTCTTTTAACTTATTTATTCCCCTCATAAATTTATCTCTTATTTTCTAAAGGTATGTTTCTAAGGATTATATTATCTGTTCATTTGCAATTCTTGATAGCGTATTGTATACCTGGCGCCGCGAGAATGAATGTTGATGAGGTCGAGCGTAACTAGAACGTATGACCGCACTGGTAGAAAAGGTGGGTGGGGTACGGATGGTAGTAAAGCAGTAGCTCTGAGGAGCTGCAATTCTGCAGGTCTGTTCTAGTGTATGAAAATGTAGATGCCATTAAAGAATTACTTAGGATATAAATTATTAAATTTTTTGTACATAAGCGTGTTAATTATTTAAACAGGTTGAATGTTAATCAAATTTATTATTTTTTTTTTACTAAAAATTACATATGCAGTCTCTAAGGGTGTGAACGCACACAATTCACTTGCTTCCCAATCAACCTACTGTATAACCAACTTTCCCCCCTCCTACCTTTTGCTGTCACTTAAAATCTGTAAAGGAGGCGTCCCTAACAGTTTGTCTATCCAACGAAGACATCGGAATCATGGCCATGACGTTCATTTTGTAAGTTTGATTTTATATTTTTGATACATCATTGAACCATCTTACATTTCTAATTCAGTTCGCGTTTATATTAGTTATATATATTTCTGATTCAAGTCAGTAACTGTTTTGTGAACCCACACACTTCGCTTTGCGAAGACTTGTAACAATATTTTGTATTTCAGCCCACGCAACCATCATATTGTAATAAAATTATACATCACTTAATAATTTTCATGTATTTCTACTTAAATCATAATACATTGTACCATTGTATCTCGTAACTTCTAGATTTGCACATTTTGATTTGACCATTTGTTTATACAAGTGACAACTACATACATTTCTCATACAGTGGTATTCAATCTCCGTACAAGTAACTATAGGCCTATTGGAATCCCATGATTTTCCACGCTCTTTCGTAGACTGTGAAAAACATCACATTGCATTGGATCACACACATGTACATTATTTATACAGATGTATTTATGTATTTACTGGCACAATTTCTGAAGATGACACAGCTGAGTCGAAAAGTTAAATATTCATTAAACAAAATATACACAAAGAAGTTCTAGTTAATTGTTCCAAACAGATAAGCATAAACAGACCTTATGTTTAATTTAATAAAGCAGCTTATCGGATTTCCAATATGACTTAAAAATTATATTGCCAAACCTTCAGCTCATATTTCCAATTTATGTTTTCTAAATGACAAATTCCCAAATAAATTAAAAACATAATTATGAAACCTATTTTTAAAACAGGAGACAAAAGAAATATGAACAATTATAGACTAATATCATTATTTCATTTATTTTAAAATTACTAGAAGAAATGTATTAAATTTCGATTCATGGATTATCTTGATAAACATAATATATTAAGTCATAATCAATTTGGTTATCGAAAAACAATGAGTACTGATAATGCAATATAACAAGTTATTAAAAACTTTTTTAGAGAATTTGATCAAGGTAACAAATGTATTGGTATTTTCCTGATATAAGAAAAGTGTTTGATAAAGTGAAACATGATCTCATAAGGTAAGGTAATGATTTAAACGTAATATAATCTATCTCAACAACAGAATTCAAATAACGAAAACTTAAAATTATTGAAGTATAAAATTTAATTATTAATACAGGTGTTCCTCAAGACACAGTTCTTGGCCTTATTTTAATTTGAATGTATTTTAATGACTTATTAAAAATTGACTTACAACAATGCAATGGTAGTCATTATTCTTTTGCAGATGACACAGTTTTACGTTTTGGTAGAAAACCCTGATATTATACACATAATAACTCAATAATGTACTTGAATTAATAAAAATTGTTTGACAAATTATCTATCTATCAAAGAACTAACAACATAACTATTCCATTCTCATTATCTGAAAAATGTAACAAACCTCCCATATCTATATTAAGTATTACATTACATAACTCTGACTGTTGCCTTACACATTGTAAATGTTTGATTATTAAGGATTCCTCTGAACTTAATTATTTCGGCATAATTTTCGACAATAGTTTAAAATGAAACCAACACATTAAGTAAATTACATAAAATAATATATTATTTTGTTTTATTGAGAAACTACTTGTCAATAAGCTTATTACACACGATATATTTGATATTATTTCAGTCTGTAATTATGTATGGAATTAAATGAACAGAACAAATTTTAATCCATTTTATTTATTACAGAAGAAAATAATTGAAACATATCTTCATAAACCTATCGATTATATATTTAAAAATTGTTTTTAGACTTTAAGGTTCTAAAAATAAGACAAATTTATTATATTGTATTAATAAAATTCACACGTAAAAATCGAAATAACTTTGAATTGTACTCTCACAGTTATGTAACAAAAGTTATGCATTCTTTAAGATTGTTTCAACCAAAATGTAACACTGGTACAGTATTTAATCTTAGTAATAATTTATGCCCACGAATATACTGTGACAGCCACCTCGAGACTCGAACACGCTTCCCGCAGGAGAGCAGGTCGCGCGTGAGTCGACACGAGCTCCACAGAGCACTGGGGGACGGGGCGCGGCTTGGAGAGGCGAGGGGAAATTGCGCGCGCAACTGCTACGTGCGGAGTGAAGGGGAAAACGGACCCTCCCGAATCTTCCAGAAGTCCGTCCGAAGTGGAGATATCCAGATAATTCGAGAGGACACGCGTAGAAATTTCTCGTAACTATGGTTTAGTTATAAAAGAAGAAACGCAAGTGAAATTCATTCAGTCAGTCAGTCAGTCAGTCAGTCAGTAAGCCAGTCTTGTGTAGCAGTGAAGCCAGCTTCGAGACCAGAGAGCGACTTGAGTTGTGTCCGTAACTGTGGAGCCTGAAGCCCGGAGTTCGAGTGCAGTGGACCGCAGTTGGGGGACCTGCGTTCGAAGTTCAGCGGATCGTCTCTGAAGGTCTGGGGTTCGAGATTCTGTGAACGCGAGTGACTGAGATAGAAGAACTAGCCAAGACAAACGAGCTGTGAACTGAGAACTGACCGTTCTGTGTTGTAAATAGTGCTTTGTAAATATTAGTTAAGATTAACAGTTCATTGTTGTTCGTAATAGTCCAAGTAAATTGTCATTGTCCTCAGTGGAGTGCACTAACGAATACTGTGTTACTGTGTGGAGAGCAAATCCTATTGTTGAGATAATAGTTACATTGTTGAGTTGGAATAAATTTACAATACCTACAACAAATTTATATTTAAATATCCTAATCTTCTCAATTCTAATAGTTCTAGCATTGAATTAAAAAGTTATGTATCGATATTATAAATAATGATAGATTGTATTATACTGTATTCCTTTTAATTTTAAATCAGGTATCCACCCTTAGCACGAGTTCTGCTCGTATCGTATTTGTGTATATTATATTTTATGTTACATGTATTAGCAAAATAACATAAAAAACATAATATCTTAGTCTTGTGTGGCAGTTTTATTTAGCGCCTTGTCCAGGTCCATAAGTTAATTTATGTTTGCACTGTTTGTAAGCTTGTTAACAAATAAATTCTCTCTTTAAAAGATCATTAAATTCGTGAACTTTGTCTTCCTTGACGATAAATGTTATTCCTTGAAAGTTGAGTTGTTAGTTTGGACATATGCGTTTTCCTACTTTGAAAGCTATAATTCAATGATCAGACTAACTTGTTACTTCTGTGCATTCCCATTGGTATTGTTCGGAAATTAAATTACTATTAGCGGCCGTAAGATCTATGTTACCCTTCACTCTCCTGCTCCGAAATGTTGAGTTTGATATTTAAAGATTATTTGCGCCCAAGAAATATTCCACTTTTCTACCTCTATCTTTAGTAATTACGTAATGGATGTATGTATGTATGTATGTATGTATGTATGTATGTATGTATGTATGTATGTATGTATGTGTGTATATGTGGCATAGCTCAGTCGGTTAAGGAGGTTATCTGCCGGTCTGAAGTTGCGCTCGGGCGCGGATTCGAATTCGCGCTTGGGCTAATTACCTGGTTGGATTTTTCTGAGGTTTTCGCCAACCGTAAGGTGATTGCCAGGTAATCTCTGCCTCATCTCGCCAAATACCATCTTTGTTATCACCATTCTCATACACTATCATAAAAGTATTTATTTCAGTCACTGACTTCACAGCATATGTTTAAGGTACTACACCTTTACATTACATATTTAAAAGACGTATGAATGTTTTCGTTGGTCTACGCCAACATCATCAGATACGAAGTACATTAATTTCAGCAATATCAATCCTCTCTACATAATATCTATAAATACAAAACATATTTAGTGGCATGCAAAATGACACATAATAAAAACCAACATTGCTGTGATACACATTGGCATTCTATATGACTGCCTTGATTGTCACTTACTTAAAATACACGTATAGATTACAAAAAAATATTGATTTACATATATATATATATATATATGCAAGTCTTCACATATGAGATAATAAAATGACATGATTTAAAAGTGATAAAAATTATAAAATATAAAACTAAGATGAAAATATGAATGTGAAGAGTTGCAAAATTACAGTGTAGCACCTTAAACATACGCTTTGAAGTCAGTGACTGAAATAAATACTTTTAAGATACAATATAGACTTCTCTGAAAATCAAAAATGAATTGCAAAATTCTCATACACGCTAAATAACCCACGCTAGTAGTTCATACAGCGTCGTTAAATAACCAACTTAACATGTATGTATGTATGTATGTATGTATGTATGTATGTATGTATGTATGTATGTATGTATGTATGTATGTATGTATGTATGTATGTATGTATTTCGAAAGAAATATAGTGTGTAAATATGGTATACATTTTTTCGTCAGTGGATAATTACATAGGGTTGCCATGTTTTGGCGCTTTACATGGAGAAGTGTCATTTTGAATGTCTTTTTCGTGCTCTGTCCAAAAATGAAATTAGTTTTTGTCAAACACCCACAGTTTTTATATAATTCCTTAAGTACGTTATAGGCCTGTTTAAATTTCGCCTATAATCTTATAGTGCAATCGATATTAATGTATCGTAAAGTGATTGGACAAGATCGACTGTGAAACAATCGATACTTCTCGAGTTGTCTAGAAGTACACACAAGCTTTACAGTCACATGGTAATAATTTTGAAGTGAAGTTTATATGTGTAAACGTTACAAGTTATTTCATATCGGTATAATGATGGCGACTTCGTCACGAAGATCATATGCAAGTGACCGTAATGTATTTTGTTACATCTGCGTCTCTCTCACTCTCAAAAGTCAGAGAGAAAACATAACCTCATTTGTCAGAAAACCTACCTATCTTATTTTGGCATTAAGTTATGAAACCAAGACAAATAGTTCGCGCCACATACTGTGTGTCATACATGCATTACGGTTTGAGAAAATGGACACAAGGGAAGTAAAAGTATTTACAATTCGGCATTCCAATGGTATGGAGAGAGCAAAAAAACCATGTCGATATTTGCTATGTTTGCATGGTGAAAGTCAAGGGCGTAACAAGAAAAGTAACGAAGACATTCTCTAACCAAACTTAAGATCAGCTGTGAGATTTGTACAACATGGTCCCACCATTCCCGTACCTAAGCCGCCCCTAGCTGTAGAATAATCATCATTATCATCATCATCATCATCATCATCATCATCATCATCTGACTCTTCAGACAATTATTACGACACGACTCCGACAGAAGGACAACCAGAGCATTTACATAAGGAGAACTGACTGACTTGGTAAGAGATCTGAGTCTCTCAAAAGAATCTGCACAAATTTTGGGATCTCGATTAAATGAAAAACATTTTCTTACTCAGGAGACAACAGTCTACAGGTTTCAAAAAGAAAATCCGAATTTTGTGAATATTTCACCATACAAGGCAACTTCTTTATTACAAAAACATTAATGTTGTGAACCGAAATTTGGAATTATATACAACACTTCTGAATGGAGGCTATTTATTGATTCCAACCAAAGGATCCTCAGGGCTGCACTTCTACACAATGGTAATAAGTATGTCTCAATACCGGTAACATATTTTGTGCACTTATAGGAAAATTATCAAAACATGGAAATGTTGAAGGCATTAAACCATTCAGAACACCAATAAATCATATGTGGAGACATGGAAGTCATGGGAATTTTGTTGGGATTACAGCCGGGCTTGATAAAGTGTCTTTGTTTCCTATGCCTTTGAGACAATCGTGCTCATGAATCACATTGGGCTAGAAGAGAATGGCCTGCTGGAACAACACTGAATACTGGGGAGAAAAAGATAAATAGAGAATGTCTGACGAAGCTAGAGTACCATCTTGCCGCCTCTTCACTTTCAACAGGGAATAATGGAACAGTTAATGACAGTGTTTCATAAATATTTTGATAGTTTTAAATGCATTATTTCTAAATTTTTCTTTCTCTCAGAGACTAAATATAAAGAAGGAATATTTGTCAGACCCAACATAAGACATTTGACGAAAGATGAATATTTTGAAAATTTAATGATCCACGAATAAGGACTGGCTTGGATAGAATTTAAGAACGTGGTAGACAATTTTCTGGGGAATAGGGAACACCCAGATAAAAAAAAACATTGCAGAAAATACGAGGCGCATCCAGAAAGTAAGTTTCCCTATTAAAAAAAAGAACACACAATTTCAGGAAAACATTTATCGGGAACAGGTACAGCAATGTTCAATGTTTCAGCCATTTTTCAACATAGCCACCATCAGAATTGAGACACTTGTCGTATCGTGGGATCAACTTTTGTATCCCTCTGTCGTAGAACTCTGCCGCCTGTGAATATAACCAGCGTGTGACAGACGTCTTCAGCTCTTCGTCGTTGCCAAAACGCTCACCGGAGGACAGGAATTTCTTGAGGTGCAATAAAACGTGAAAATCGCTGGGAGCAAGATCAGGATTGTAGAGTGGATGATCAAACAACTCCCAGCCAAATTCGTCAAAACAGCTGCTGTGCGCCGAGCCGTATGTGGACGAGCATTGTCATGGAGGAGCACAACGCCTGCAATAAGCATTCCACGCCTCTTGTTTTGAATGGCACGTCGCAATTTTCGCAGTGTTTCACAGTAAAGGTCAGCGTTCACTGTTTCACCTCTTGGAAGCAAGTCAATGAGCCGAAAGCCCTTCCTGTCCCAGAACACCGTGCACATCACTTTCCGTACCGACAGCGTCTGTTTGAATTTCGTCCTGACCGGAGATCCACTTTTCCGCCAATGCATTGACTGCTGCTTGGTTTCCAGGGTGAAGTGCGAAATCCAAGTCTCATCGCCCGTGACGATCCTGTCGAGGAACTCGTCGCCGCCATCGTGATACCGTTGCAGAAATGTCAGTGCTGCTCCTAAACGTTGCATTTTGTGTTCGGGTGTCAAATTTTTCGGCACCCACCTGGCATACACTTTTTTGAACAGCAGGTACTTAGTGACAATGTCATGCAACAAGGATCGCGATATCTGCGTAAAATGGCTGCTCAGCTCCGTAATCGTGAAGCGACGGTTCTCCATGGTGCACTGCCGCACCAGCTCAACACGATCATCATTGATGAGTTACGGTCGCTCACTGCGCTCTTCATCATGGACACTTTGACGACGTTCGGAAAAATGCCTACACAAGCGACGCACCATCAGCTTACTCATGATGTTCGGCCCATAGACCTGACAGAGCTGCCGATGAATTTCAATTGGCGCAATACTTTGTGCATTAAAGAACTTGATCACCGACCGAACCTCGCAGGCGGCAGGAGAAGGAATAAGATCTTCCATTTCGTACCACTGGTGCCACACTACTGGCACCAGCCGGGACCTGTCTGGCTGGCATATGATTGATACGTCATAGATTTGTTACGCATGCGCAATTGACACGGCTAATTACGTTTACTTTCAAGGGAAAAAAATCGGGAAACTTACTTTCTGGATGCGCCTCGAATGTTGGTAGCTTTAAAAAATAATAAAAGTATTAAAACCTTTTTCCTTCATAGCCATCTTGGTTTCTTCCCTAATTGTCTTGGAGATTACAGCGAAGAACACAGTGAAAGTGTTCATCAAGACTTGAAAGAAATAGAAAAGCGTTATCAAGACAGATGAGATGAAATGATGATGGCTGACTACTGTTCTATGAAAAGAGACAATGTGGAGCTGCAAAATAGAATACAATTTCGAGAAAGAACTTCCAGACGAAGGGGAAGTCGTTTGAAAAATGAAGTGTCTGCATGAGACTTGGAATAAGTTGAAAGTAAATTGTGCCTATGAATAAGATAATGCTATTTGATTTTGTTTACTGGCCCATACCTGTGGAGTAACGGTTAGCGCGTCTGGCCGCAAAACCAGATGATCCGGGTTCCCTGGTTGAGGTTTTTCCGGTGTTTCCCTCAACCCAATATGAGCAAATTCTGGGTAACTATCGGTGCTGGACCCCGGACAGTTGATAAAGCGTCTTACAATAATCTAGTAAAAATTTTGTTTAGTGTATAAACATTTAGGCCTACAAAGATTACTTGATTTATTTAATTAAACGTGTTAATATTGCAAGAATAGAGCTATAAATAAGGCAATTCTTCAAATAAGTATACACATTTTTTCATACGTGATACGTAAAATCTGACTCCAGATCCTTCAAAAGAAGTCAACAATTAATCAAAATGAACTATTCGATAGGGGAATTCGGGGGAATATGAGCACGTTTGGACTATGGGCAAAATTACGTTTTCTTGTCGAAACTCTTGCAACGAATTATGTTTCTTCGCTAATAACGGTTAGCATAAAGGGAGAGTATCGTGATGCTTGCTGTGGGGACCGCGCTGTGCAGTATTGTCTCGTAATGTTGTTAAAACAGCCATCTAAAACACGAGTATTGATTTCCAAGTATACTGAAATTTCACAATATTATTTTAGATACCTATGTTATATGCAATATAATGCACATGAACATCACATACAGAATACACACCTTGAACTGCCGTTCTATTGCGTCAGAGGTTGTTTCGTGAATATTTTACTTTAGTGCCAACTGTTGAAAGTAAACTTTACATGTCGGGGTAATATGGGCGCTAATGTTCGGGGAAATATGGGCAAGCATTACACTTCATAAAAATTACTCTTCAATCTTGATGAAAATGGCCTACATATGATTAAAAGAGCGAAAGATGTCATTGCACACAAACAACATAAAGTGGTGCATTGAATTTACCCTAAAGAAAAGGGAAAAACCATTACTTTGGCGGCCTACTTCATTGCAGCAGAGAACTACGTTCCTCAAAGTATCATTATAAAAGGGGTGAGGACAATCATGACTGAAATAATAGCTGCCTGCTGTCAGTAAATTATACTTCCACAACCAGTCTCCGTACATTAACGGAGATACGAGGTCAGATCATTAAATTCAGAGACCTGTCCCATTAGTGGAAATAAAATGACATCTTTTAAATTTGGCTGCCATCCCCTCCACGGTAGTCCACTTGGGCAGGTATAAACTGATCCCAACGTGTCTGCCATTTTTGGAATGCCTCCTGGAAGTTACGTTCTTGAAGTCTGTCAAGCACCTTCTGCGATTTGCGTTGGATCTCCTCCACAGTGCCAAAACGGTGACCCTTTAGTTTGAATTTCATCTTCGGTAAATAAAGTGCAGGTGGCCAAATCTGGTGAATATGGGGGTGAGGAACGACGACCATCTTATTATGGGTGCAAAAGTGGAGTGTTGGGAGAGCTCTGTGAGGTGGAGCAGTGTCGTCATGGAGCATCCATTTGTACGTTGTCCAGAGTTTTGGTCGTTCATATTCAAAATGGACGTGAGGATCATTATGCACAATTTGCCGAATTTTTTCGACATTTTCGGCAGTGTTGCACGTGTGTGGTCGACCTGGCATCTCGTCGTCCTTCAGCGATTTTCTGCCATATCTGAAACACGAATGCTACTCTAAACACACCTCGCCTGACACACTGGTTCATTCCCATAGGCTTGGTTCAATATTCCATGGGTTACGGTTGCAGATTTCCCAAAGAATTTGACGTTGGCTCTCTGCTCCAGTTTCGAGTCCATCGTGATTTCGCAAATGCGCAGATGCACTTGCTAACAAAACCTTGAGTAACACAAGTCTCAATGAAGATAGCTCTTCGAAACTTTGTATCGCGTGTCTTCAAGGTCGTCTAGTGTCACTGCTGTGCACGCGTGTCAATCACGTGACCCCTTCGTCCACAGCATACACAATCTCGGAATTTAATGATCACACCACGTATATTTTTCTCAAGAACTTCGTTGGTTATTTCAACATCAGTAAGCATGCACCTGAAATTTTGATAGAAGATGGATGTGAATCACATATTTGTAATCCTGATACTCTTAACTTTGCAGCAGAAAACGGATTATAGATGTTTTGTCTTCCTCCGCATACAATTGCCTGGCTTCAATCAGCAGATAGAAGTCTGTTTGGCCCTTGAAGAAAACTTACAACAGTGGTGCTACAGCTTTCTTCAGGCAACATAGGAGACGTTTTACGAAGGTCGAGTTTGCTTCCATTGTCAAAAAAGCCTGAAACAGATGTGTCAATGTATGTGTGACTGTAAATATCTTCCGACCTTCAGGCCCTTTTTACTGCACATGAGTGTCATTCCTGATTATGCTTACATTGGCACTGCAGCATCAGGTGACAAACCTACAATTCATACAATTACTTTCTCTGATGTAAATGTCTTAGAATCTCCAAACGTCATTCATCGTCCAAGAGTCACATCATCTGGCAAAGACCTTACGCTATAACCGTCACAAATTGCATTATAATATAGTTAATACAGTTATATTTTCAAGTATTTTAAGTGTTTTTTCACTTGTTTCAGTTGTCTGTGATTCACATCATTAATGCCCATTTTACCCCCAAACTCGGGGGAATATGGGCAAAACACATTGACTTGCATTTTCTAGTTTTACTTGCATACGTTTAGGAGTAAGCAGTCAGGATTCTTATATAATATAGCTAAATTGTTAAGAAACATATCCCAGCTGTAAAATTAATTATTAGAAAAAAAAAAACAGAGAGATATTGCACCCGAAATGGTACTAAGGTGCCCATATTCCCCCGACTTCCCTTATTAAAAGCTTTAAACCGTAATTTAATTTCACAGCCCTGTGTTATGCACTACCAAAGGCACATTCCTGTTACAATATTTTTTACTCGACTGTTTCCCATTTGTCCGTTTCCATCTTGTGGTTGAAGTTATTTGTTATGGAAAAATACGGTAGAAATTCTAAGAAGAATTCAATTTTCTGTCGTCGTTCGCAAGGCACAGTTACAGAGATTGGAGAAAATGAAGGAAAACGTCGTTTGATACAATTTTTTGCTTTCTTTCAGCTGTGTCGTCATAATCTTGTTCCATGTCTCATTTTATTCCAGTTGCGCCGCTGATCAGATTTGTCTCTAACTCCCAGCAGACAGTTTGGCTACTTTCTTGTCCTCTTCGTCTTACTCAGTTATAATGTTTAGTTGACGACCTCTCGTATTCTGTAGATTACTATTCTTTGCCTAGTTTAGTCTTTGAAGTGTCAGATATTGGTGCAATATTAAGATATTTAGATAAATAACGGGCTTCGTTATTCGCCACATAATGTATCATTAATTAAAAATAATGGAACAGCTGTAGTGTCAGCTACGGTATTGTGTACTTACAGCAATTTGCCACAAATTTTATCAGCTGTAAAATATTAATTCTTATTCCAATTTTATGTAATTATTTTTTTCCAGTGAAAATAATAGTTTCTGTACAAAAGAACATGTTTTTTTCCTCCGATTTATATTATTATTATTATTATTATTATTATTATTATTATTATTACTACTACTACTACTACTACTACTACTACTACTACTACTACTGCTACTACTACTACTACTACTACTACTACTACTACTACTACTACTACTACTACTACTACTCCAATGTGAATAACCATATTGCACCACATTAGGTATGTTAGGGTTTGGTTATTATGCACAGAAATCTTTAATAGTAGCCTAATTTTAAGTTTTAAAAATTTTCATTATGAAATTGTTGAACGAAGAACTGCAACTCTTTCTTTTGTATATCTCGCAATTGGTTTGGAAAATTTCACACTACAAGATTCCAAATGATTAACGAAGTTACATCTCTTCCTGCTATGAAGAGGAAAATCATATAAGAGATGAACAATTGTCTGTTGTGATTGACCACATTCACACATGTATCCTTCTAGAGAGGGAATTTTGAAGCGTTCAAAGTAACTTTTGAATTTCCCATATCTGATTACAAATTGTATGAGGATGAACGCAGGTGAGATGTATTTTGAGGATAGACGGTGAGGCACTGTCGGAAAATATAACTCTTTTGTGATATTTCCATTTACACTGTCGGTCCATAAGTTGCATTCTAGTGCAATATCCTTGTTAAGTTCCTTCTTGATATAGGAAATAGGAAGACTGGTGTGACTATATTCTTCATGTGACTGCGCCGAAGACTTCGCAATTTCGTCGGCCCTTTCATTCCCTCCGATTCCCACATGTTCTCTGAACCAGGATAGGCAGATGTGAGTCCTGCTGCTCCCGATTGTGTTCCTTATGGCAGTGGTTATAGGTTGAACGTTTTACTTATCGCCAATAGCGTTAATGGAGGGTAGGGAATCACTGAAACTACGGACATTAAAGTCATTTTCTTGACACCATGATACTGCTTCTTTTAGTTCAAACCGTGCAGCCTGGAATATGGTAGATGTAGGTGCAATCTATATCCTTTGTATGATACCTCGGAGGTATTTGTGTACACCACGAAAGAACACCCAACGCAGGCTGTTTGGTTTACACCCTCTACTATACCTGAGCCGTCAGTATAGATAAGTATGATAATCGTGATGTTCGCTACAGTGAGATCTCACCTGGTCTTGATAGATTGTAGGATGTCCAAAATCAAGCAGTGAAACCCTGTTTTCTATGTCATTACAGGATATTGCTGAGAACGTTGATGATCTTTGTTTAAATTCTTAAGTTGGACCTTTGTTATTGCTGTTAGCAACAGAGTTTCTATTCCAGCTATTATAAGAGCTGCTTTCATCGAGATAGTGCGATATCCTCTTATTATCCATAAAATGAAGTCTGTTTGAATTTAGCATAGCTTCTTTTGCCCCAGCGCCTTTGGAGCACATCTTGGAATGCCGATATTGCCGATCGCAGTAAAGTATGAATGATTCTACTGCAGGACGGTAGATCATCCT
Source organism: Periplaneta americana (assembly GCF_040183065.1). NCBI lineage: Eukaryota > Metazoa > Arthropoda > Insecta > Blattodea > Blattidae > Periplaneta > Periplaneta americana. The sequence continues at coordinate 100,583,530 of NC_091123.1, forward strand.
CAGAATCTCAGAATTAATACCCCAATTTGGTCTCGTGACGAATGACAATCCCGCTTGGAATTTTCTGGCTTTGCTTGTAAGGTAAATCAAGTGGTCTCTGAATGTTAGTTTCTTGTCCAATACTACTCGAAGATCCTTTATGCTATTAACAGGTGTAAACTGTTAACCTTTCATATACAGTTTCGGGTCTTCTATTTTTCTTCTTCTAATAACTATCATAGTTGTATACATATATTCATATATCAGGTCTCGCCGTCCTCATTGAATATAATGACTATAAGTAGCCATACTTTAGATGTGTTTATTAAATTGAGAAAAATTCATTCCGGCATCATGAACTGTTGTCGAAAAAGGCCAGAAAATCATTTAATATGCGCTCCCCCATATGTGACTTGTATGTCTTGAAAATGCAGGTAGTAGGCTATTGATGATATGAATGAGAAGAGTTCGGCCGGCACCGTAAATCGTGTCCCGGCATAGCTCAGTTGGAAGGAGCGCTCAGCGCGCAGAGCTAAGAGGTCCCAGGCTCGATTCCCGGTGCCGGAAGGAATTTTTCTCTATTTAATAGATATGTCATAGTTGTTGTTTTTGCTGGGTTGAAGGTAAGTATATTTTCAAAACCCCAATGATATATCTGTAGTGCTCGGGAAAAGTGACACAAGTCAGTTCCCACACAATTTTTCTTTTGATAATTTATTGACAACTTACGGAACAACTGTTAGCTTGGAAAAAAAACATAGGTATTCCTCCCATTACAATAATTCATACAGAAAAAAAATCAAATTGACATGAAACAGTGTAAGTTGTCAATAAATTGTCAAAAAAAGGTTTGTGAAAACTGACTTGTGTCACTTTTCCCAAGCACTGCAGATATTAGATCAAATGATGCATTCGCCTTTTGGGTTAAGGTGCTCGTCGTGTCAGCTCTGACTAATAAGAAGGCATCATCTGCGAATGCTAGTGATGTCAATTCAAGCGCATTTTTCTGACCTTGGCGTCGTGCGCGGGCATCAAGCGCTAGGTATGGAAGGAACAAGGATTATGTATATGAATAAGGAGCCTGTTGAATTAAGAAAACAGTGGTGTACGAACTTCAAACAGAACGTGAAATTTTATGTCGTTATTTTATATGGCTATTTGCTGTTTGACATTATCTATATTGTCTGTAAAAGAAAATACTTACACACGTTTCTTAATATTGCAGTTAATAACACAATAAAGATTTAAGAAGGAATATTCACATAAATTTCATAGTACTAAAACTGTACTATATTATAAGAATGAAATATAATTCATAAAGAAAGTGATATCCCAAAGAAAGATATTAAATATGACATGGTAAGTTGGAATTGATATTAATGATATTTTTAGCCTCATAAATGTAATCAATAAAATAAACAAAACAATATTAGATTGCAAAACAAAGTTACCTAGCTATATGTTTCAACTGTCACTAATATTGCATAACAAAATTCCTATCGCATTATGCTTTTAATGTGATACTGGTGCGTAACTTCTTATCATCAGAATATTAAATTATTTTCTCGAAATATGCTGAAGCTATAGAGCTTACGTTTTTACAACACAGGGGCACATATCTTTGGTTTTGATGTAACAGTAGTTGCTTTGTTAATTCGTTTTCTTACAAACATTTTCCATGCGAATATTTTCAAAATTTTCAATACGTATCTTCAGTAATACATATTTACGATATATTAGATTTACGAAAACATTGATTCAGTACCTGTAAGGCTACTAAATAAACATATCTGAAAATTTCATATTTCTGTAAAAAGTTGAAAAAATTCTGCTTTTGAATAAAAAGGAAACTAGTGAAAAATGAGCATTAAAATAGAAACTTAAATTCTTATAAAGCACTTATACTTCTCAAACAAATCTAAAAACTAACATGGATATAGCTTTAATAAGTTATCTTTCCTTTTTCCATTGAATCCTGTATATAGCTCGACCAAGCGGCATATACCACCTCTTTCGTCTGTCTCTTTCCTTTCCGCTGTAAAGCGCTCAGGCTCTCTTGAGCTCTAAAGGGCGCTCTTGCCCATATGGGCATCAATTGATATGACTGACATATGCCAATATGCTGCAGTCGTTTGGTAAATGTAGGCACAGGATATCATCATATAGGATGTTCCAAAAGCCCTGACTGCATGTGGAGCATTGCGGGACTCCTTTAAAAGATTTCTCGGGTCAATGAGGTCCCACTTATGTTCAGCTGTACTGTTATGTTCTTGAAGTTATCTTCAATTATTCTGAAGATATTTCGTGGGCATTTCTTCCTCCTGAGATTTATAGTATCACCGTAACAGTAACAGTAATTCATTTTCCATAACACTGTTACTGTGTGTGGACATTAAAATATAAATATGTAAATAACATAATCATTACTAAGTTCCTTATATTAATAGTGATTTTACAATAAAAAATACACGAAATAAAAAATATGTTTCTTATGCAGGGATACGATGCCTACATTATCAGTAGTTTTACTATAAATAATTACATCAAGTATTATATATAGGCTATACACAAGTATATGAGAATGGTTCTTAACTAAAATGTTAAATAATATTAAAAAAAAAAAAACAAAAGGTCCCTGAAATATAGTAGTTAATTCACTCAATAAAGTTGGTTTATACAAGGTCCGTCTATGCTTATCTTGAAACAAAATAACTAAAAGTTATTTGTACATATTATTTAATATGTCTTAACGTTTTTGACTCTACAGTCATCATCAGACAGTTATGCCGTTGAATATAGGGGAGTTTGAGTTTCCATTTATGTGATATACTGCAGTATATAACACTATTAAGGCTAAACAAGTTGCGAACATTAGTTATAAAATACAATTATAAAATCTTATATGATTAAAATTTAAAAAATTTAAAATCAATTAAAAGCTTGTCTAAGGTGTGACATCAATATAATGTTAAAAAGAGAAAGGACTACAGCTTGTTGAACAGTATGTGATAAGAGGATCACATAATTCCAGTGCAGTGTCTTGTGCGTGGAATAAACACAACTGCAAACAATGAACACGTATGAGAATCGTATCATATAGTTATACAAATCATATGGTATGGTAACATTAACAGGTTAAACACACAAGTTAAGAAACATAATGGTGCAGTATGAAGAAAAAGCGTTATCAAGGTTTCTAAGCATTATTTGATAACACTTTGTCTTCATATTGTACCATTCTATTTCGTTCAAATTCCTATGTATTGTGGCGGCAGGCCGAATATTCTCGTCGTGCTTGGCCGGTTCGGGGAGCTTCGTGCGCGTCCGGCAGAAGGGAGTGGGCGCTAGAGGCGGCGCGGCGCGTGGCGAAGGGTGAGGGGGGAAAACCGACTGGGACGGACGTGAAGGAAGTCTGGAGTCTGAGTGATGGGGAGACTGAGAATCGTCCAGAAACAGAAACTTCCAGGTTTGAAGGTTCGCAAAGTGTGGTTTAACTAATAAAAAGCGAGCAGCCTTCGAAGAGGGCCAGATCAGTTTAGAACAGCGAGTCAGTCTTGTGAAGCAGGAGTGAGCGAGCAAGGAAGCCAAGCTTCGAGATTTGGGTTCGACTTGAGGAGGACTGCAACTGTGATAGCGACCAGGCGAATGCGGCGTATCCGGAAGTCTTGAGTTCGAGTGCAGTTTACTGTCTCTGGAAGTCTTGGGTTCGATGTACTGTGAATTTGAGTGAATGAGCTAGAAGAAA